>NC_140973.1:69481828-69641828 GCF_056783735.1 Eptatretus burgeri
CACGTTCCGCATACGCTGGCATAAGTTGTAGGCACGCTACGTGATCGTTGACACACGTGGACACAGGTTACTTGTACGTTACTCATAAGTCGAAACACATCAAGGTAATGGTGAGTGTCAGTGTTCCAGACTCACTGTTTTTTTTTGTTTTGTTTTTTTCTTCGGTATGACGGTGATGTTGACACTTCGATTACTAGTGCGGTTATGATTGAAATCGTTGAGCAGCAACCTATGAATTATATTGTTGTGGTTACCAAATTCGCAAACCACCATTCAGGTCCCTTAGGTGAGATATCTCGGTAAGTATATGTGTAGTTAGGCCCAAACCCGTTGTCTAGTGGGAATAAATGTTATTCATGCGTGCTGCGACTCTTCAGGATAGCCGTTTTTCTTTTACTATCTTTATTTTGGACCAACCGCCATTGTTACAACCACGGCATCAACCACCCACCGCGGCGCCGCTTCACGTCACACCTCGCAACCGTCGCATCGCCACCGTTCTTGCGCCGCTTGTGGGTACCAGTGTTGGACTCGTGCAGGGCGCGCGCCGAACAGCGTGTACAAAACCACGGATTTTCCACTTCAAAAACGGATCAAAAACGACACACGCCCACTTTTGTTCCGTCCAATCGGTGAGCAAGGGGCGATTTGGCCCCGCCCCCAGGGCGTTTGAGGGCGATCGATATATGCAAATTTATGGATCAAAAAGCATTCACGCCCACTTTTTCTCGGGCCAATGGGGAGCGAGGTGGAAGGTCGAAGGGAGGGGGTCAAAGATGAGAGAGCGAAGCCACGGGGCTTATATAAGCGACCGCGTTCGTCAGTCAACGGGGACAAGAGAGTTAAGACTTCGCAGTCGGTGGAGTTGGGAAGAAGAAGCAAGAAGGAGTTGGTCGTCGTCGTGTGCGTTGGAGTCGGAGCGGAGGGGACGGAGCTGTGGAGAGGCGGCGAGGGCAGACGAGGGGGTGCTCGCGTCGTGCCGGGAGCTGCACACCAGGGAGGCCGACGGCGCGACCTGCTCGAGGTGGAGACGCTCGTCGCGGGACTCGAGGCAGAGTAGAAATCCTCTATACCCCGAGCATCAGCAACCCCCTCCTGTTTCCCCCCGCGCTGAGATAGTGCGACCAAGGGGGCCCCTTTCCCACCCCCTACCAGACACTGCCCGCGAGGCCCGCGGAGTTGAGGCACCATCGCCGCTCCGCGTCTCATCACCAGACGGGTAGGCCCGACCCGGTCTCGGCCTCAGGCCCGCCTCATCTTTGAGGGTGTTCTTTTCCTTGGTTTTGGGTATGTGTTGTCGGCGCCGTCTGTGAAGTAAAATTGTATAAGTGTTGCCGTGTGCTCGCATAATCGGTATTAGATCTGCATTGTCGCATTTGCTTTTTGTGTAAAAATTGCATTGTGTTTCTCTTCTTTTCTATGTGCTTTTGGTGGAATTGAATATGTGTGCTTTCCGTTCGTCGCGAATAAATGTGCTTTGTGTTGAACTGTTTCCCGCTTCGCTTCGTCATTTTCTTCATTGAATCCTCATCTTGCTTCACGTAAAGGGTTGGTAGTGGGCTGAATACGCCCGATAATTAATCGAACCGTCGAGGCCGACGATAACACCGCTCGGTTATCCCGATAGTACGGAACGGGTCGCTTAAGTGGCCCGTGTCCGAAGTCGACCTGCGGCGAGGTGCGATCGCCCGGTCTACCCTCCGTGTGGGTACTTAGGTAGGTCGAATTTGGCGAGCAACCCAATCCCACGCGGGGGCTGATTGGCTCGATCGCGGTGAGATGGAAAGGTCCACCCGTGACTGGTTCCCGGCGTTAGTCCGAGAGGGTCACGACTGGATTGTCCGTCCGGTGGGCGACGTGCCGCGATTCGAGTTACGTGGCCGTCAGCACGCCGGCGGGCGCGAATCTGTAACACTGGTGTCAGGAGTGGGATACAAATCCATCGCCCTCCTCGCGGCACTGGTATCGGAGAACAGGAAAACGGGCTCTCCTGTCTCCAATTAAATTCACGGGAATCGGTCCAGGGGTGAGAGAAGCGACCCCCGATTCCCTCCAAATTACGAGCGAGCGAAATTAACCCTTTAAGAGAAGCAAGATGGCGTCTCAAGGCGAGCGGGAGCCGGGGGTATTAGAAATGGATGTAGAATGTGTAGAATCCATGGTCCAGGATGGAATCCCCGAGCAGGAAATGTTGATTGTGCAGGAACACGGACTCGCCCAACTGAACCCAGAGCCCGAAATGGGTGCGGCAGCGGTCGCGGTGTATGACACCTCCCCCCCCCCTCTCCACCAAAACCCTTCCCCAACCCTTGCCGAAACGGCTCAGCTGAGTGCATCCGACATGGCCCAGCTATGCGCCATGCTGGCGGCAATGACAGCAAGGATGGATGCAAATACAAACGAAATGAAAGGCATGAACGAAAAGATCGATGCGAGTACACAGCAAATGAAGGAAGAAACGAAAAAGCTCCGGGGTGAGACGCAGAACATGGGCCGATGCCTGCAGGCGGGCATGAAGGCCGTGACCAGGGAGATAGGAATGGCGACTCCACGTGTGGGAGCAAATGAGCTGGAAGGGGGTGCAACGGCTGACAGGCCCGCGGTGGAGGCGGGTAAAAAAATAATTCGGGGGGCGTGTTGGGCGAGGGTCGTGACAGAGGAATCGACGGTGACCAAAAGGGAAAAATTAAATGGGGAGACCAAAACGTGTGAGACGAGACACGAGGTGACGACAACGGAAATAATAGTTGAGACAAGGGAGGTAAAGGGTGAAGAGTTGATAGAGACACGGGAGACAGAAAAAATAGAGACAACACGATGAAGACGGGGTAAGTGACGCACACACACACACGGAGGTAGTGGAGGACAATGGGGGTGAGCTGGTGGACTGAGTGGAGACCCAGTGCGAGCACCTGGATGGCCTCCTCCAGGAACGAGGGGAGGGAGTATTCCCCCTTGAGGCGGATCACGACCAGGTGAGTTCGGTCGTGCTTTGCGAGGTTGAGGGGACGAGTGCTGCGAACGGGTGCTTGGAGAGCTTGGGGGGTATAGAGGCCCCGGAGACCCTTGTGGGGACACGAATCCCCAGTGTGGTTGTCCCTGTGTGTGTGGTGCAAGGTGTGAGTGCGTCCCCGTGTGTGGAAGCGACCCCGTGTGTGAGTGGTGTGGTGGCGATGGTGCCAGAGTACGTGCTTCCCAGCACGCCGTGTGTGGATGAAACGGCCAGTGTGGATGAGGCACCGCGGGTGAGTGCCCCCGCGTGTGTGAGTGAGGCACGGAGTATGGATGAGACACCGCGGTTGAGTGCCCCCGCGTGTGTGGATGAGGAACCGCGGTTGAGTGCCCCCGCGTGTATGAGTGAGGCACGGTGTGTGGATGAGGCACAGCGGTTGAGTGCCCCCGCGTGTGTGAGTAGTATGGTTTGTGTGAGTAGTGAGGCACGCGTGAGTGAACGGCCGTATGCAAGGGAGACCGTGTGTGTGAGAGAGCGGTATGTGAGGGAGATGTCGGTTGGCATGCGGGAGCACGCGGCCGCGTCTCCCGGTGTGAATGTAATGGAATGGAGTGTGAGGGTCGTAACACGCAGGTGTGCGTGGGTCGAATGGCGACGACGGCGACAGAGGAACGAAAGCCGAGTAGCGGCTGTAGTTGTTTCGGGGACCGTGCCGGGTTCACCCAGCCGCGAGCACGAGGTTCGTGCTGTGCAACGCACGAGACCGCCACGTGCTCGCTTGCGAGAGTGAAGTCCCGGTCCGGAAACGCACGCGGTGGATTTGCCGATCCCGCGGACGGACAAAGTTTAGGCAGGATAACGGATTTGGACCGGACGGGTTCTCCACGCGATCGTGTGTGTTAAGCTCCAACGGGCAAAGCACATGTGTTCGCGTGGGGAACCCCTCGAGACGTGGGGCTTGTGTTTTTTTTTATGCGCACGGTGACGCCATGGCTGCACGTGGGGTTGGAATCCGGCAGGAGGGGTATCTCTGCCGGATGGTACCGTCCAAGGAGGGACGAGGAACACGTGCAGCTGCATGACGTCACGGGCAGGTGCAAAGTGCGCGAGTTGCCGCGCTGGTGATGCGCATGAAAAAAAAAAAAAAAAAAAAAAGAAGCAAGCCTCACTTTCGGGTGCACAGGATTCCTGGGCAAGGGGTGGAAGACCCCCTTACTGGGCACAGGATGGAAACTAGTTAGGGGGAAGGGTTAGCTTAGTTAGACCGGCTCCATGGGGCAGGGGTAAGTCCTCATGGAGTCCGTGGAATGGATGAGTTAGAGGGATTGTAGCCAGATTTAGGTTGGGAAATAAAATGGGATTATTTGGAGAACAGTAACAGACTTGTGAATGTGTAGAGGGGACGTAGCTTAGCTACGTAGTGTTAAAAGGAACGTGCTGTAGTTTAAGGGACGACGTGGGAGCACGAGTTAGTTAGGGGAGGTAGTTAGAAGGATGGCAGAGTTCAGCGGTGAGTGTGTTGAAGAGTTGGTGAGTTGTGAGGCATGTGCTTGGTGAGTGAGTGAGGCCAGCGGGTCTGTGTGAGTGGAGCGAATGGGGAATGCATGGTGCGATGAGTGATTGGGGGGAGGAGTGACTCCCGCCCAAGGGACCCCGGGGTCAGTGTAGAGTGAGTTAGGGGGTTAGTTAAATTGAAAAATGGTGGTCGTTTTGTTGTTGGTGGGAATGTAGGCTCGAGACCCATTTGGAGGGGTGCAGGAGCCCTGTTGACGGGCTTGGGAGCGTGGCTGCGAAAGGTGAGTATCGCTGAGTGGGTACCCCGGGCACCAGGCTAGTCGGCCGCGGTAGGCCATGGGCCCATGGGGGGCCGGGATAGCGTAGTGGGCACGGGTGCGTCTGCTTGGTGCGGAGGCCCGGGGCGCCATTAGCCGCGTGGGCAGTGTTGTGGGCACGGGTGGCCCTCGGAAAGGGGCCCGGGAGGCCGGCCTGCCACGTGTGCGTTTCAGGGGAGGTGCCATGGGGGGCACTCCCCGGTGTTAGGGAGCTGGTAGGCTCGGAGGCAGTGTAGTGCCCGGGGGTGCCATAGCGGGAGATTCGGCAGAGGGTCGTGCCTTCCAAAGGGAGCCACGTGTCCCAGCCATGAGACCGTGTGAGGGCACGGAGAGAAAATTGGGGGGGCGAGGCCCGAAATTGTGAGGACACCAACACAGGCGACGGGAATCTGGGTTGTTAGAACCAATAGTTTAAGCGAGAGGCGCTTGTTGAAAGCCCCGGGGTAGTTTAACAGTTAAATGGTTAGGGTAGATTAGGAGATGTACCCCTCCGCACCATCCATCCCCTCGCTGTCGTTGTGGGCCGCTGGACCCACTTTGGTTATAGATCGCCGAACTCTGGGGAGGCCATTCTGAGGCTTGAGTTGGGCCTCGACACAGGACGTTAGCTCTCCCTTATTCCCCTCCGGGAAGGGAACGTAGGGGTTGGGAGTAGGCTAGGTGACAGAATAGGTTAGCCGAACAAGGACGATAAAGGGGGTTAGGGGACGATTTATAGAGGGGAAGTAAACATAAAAGTAAAAATAAAAAAAAATAAGTTGGGGCTAAATTGGGGTTTGACAAATTAAGGGAGTGGGTATGTACAGTGACAGGCAAAGGCGATAGGTGGGAGGGAGACAGGTAGGTAGGTCCGAGCCCGCCTTCCAAGTGGCCAGCACCACCGCACTCCCTCCACCAACCTCCACTGAACGGCAAAGGCTGGCCAACTTCATCGGCTGGCCGTGTTTTGCTTCAAGGCAGAGGCCGGCCAACTTCATCTGCAGCTGCTGTGCTGCAAGGCCTGTGCCGGCCGGATCATCTGCAGCTGTGGTACTTCAAGGCCTGTGCCGGCCAGTTCATCTGCCGGCTGTGTTTGCCTGCAGCAGCCTTCTTCTGCGGGCTGTGTTTGCCTGCTGCCTTTGCCATGCCATGCCCACTGCCCATGTTCACCAGCCCCGTTCAATTTTTGCTTTGCCCCACCCCCCTGTTCATTGCCATGTGCGCCAGGATCAAGGCAACAGTTTGCAAGCTGCAAGAACTGCCCTGTTGGCAGCAACAACACGGGCCTGCAGTGGCGGCCCGTGCACCGTGTTTGTGTCCATCCATCCATTCGTTGTGTTCATTGCGTGTGCCACTTGAGCTGGCACGGAGACTGCGTTTGTGCAGCCCATGCACCGTTGTGGTTCACTGCGTTCAGTTCAAAAAGGAAGGCCTTGGACTGCGTGTGAGCAGCCAGCCACGTTCCCTGTCACCTGCATTGTTTTGAGCCAGAGACTGCATGCGAGCAGCCTGGCTCCCTGCTAACTGCTTTCTTTTTGCAGAGTTCAGTGATCCTGGGCCATGGTTTAGTGTAAAATTTGTAAGTTAAGGTTAAGATGTACTGTAAATATGAGTGCGCCCCCGGCATGTCTGTCTTAGCGCCGGCAATTTTATTTAAGTCGTCCGTGTGAGTGAGTTTGTTTAGGTAGTTACGCAGCCCTCAGGTTATTTATTTTGGGGACACGAATACCATGAATGTCGCACTCAGGGATCCGTAGGTAAAATGTACTAGGGGAAAACTACACATGATGGCACACGAGAATTTGACGACTCGGGACGAGTCTGTAAAAAGGGGAGGGGGTAGTGTTGTGGTTACCAAATTCGCAAACCACCATTCAGGTCCCTTAGGTGAGATATCTCGGTAAGTATATGTGTAGTTAGGCCCAAACCCGTTGTCTAGTGGGAATAAATGTTATTCATGCGTGCTGCGACTCTTCAGGATAGCCGTTTTTCTTTTACTATCTTTATTTTGGACCAACCGCCATTGTTACAACCACGGCATCAACCACCCACCGCGGCGCCGCTTCACGTCACACCTCGCAACCGTCGCATCGCCACCGTTCTTGCGCCGCTTGTGGGTACCGGTGTTGGACTCGTGCAGGGCGCGCGCCGAACAGCGTGTACAAAACCACGGATTTTCCACTTCAAAAACGGATCAAAAACGACACACGCCCACTTTTGTTCCGTCCAATCGGTGAGCGAGGGGCGATTTGGCCCCGCCCCCAGGGCGTTGGAGGGCGATCGATATATGCAAATTTATGGATCAAAAAGCATTCACGCCCACTTTTTCTCGGGCCAATGGGGAGCGAGGTGGAAGGTCGAAGGGAGGGGGTCAAAGATGAGAGAGCGAAGCCACGGGGCTTATATAAGCGACCGCGTTCGTCAGTCAACGGGGACAAGAGAGTTAAGACTTCGCAGTCGGTGGAGTTGGGAAGAAGAAGCAAGAAGGAGTTGGTCGTCGTCGTGTGCGTTGGAGTCGAAGCGGAGGGGACGGAGCTGTGGAGAGGCGGCGAGGGCAGACGAGGGGGTGCTCGCGTCGTGCCGGGAGCTGCACACCAGGGAGGCCGACGGCGCGACCTGCTCGAGGTGGAGACGCTCGTCGCGGGACTCGAGGCAGAGTAGAAATCCTCTATACCCCGAGCATCAGCAACCCCCTCCTGTTTCCCCCCGCGCTGAGATAGTGCGACCAAGGGGGCCCCTTTCCCACCCCCTACCAGACACTGCCCGCGAGGCCCGCGGAGTTGAGGCACCATCGCCGCTCCGCGTCTCATCACCAGACGGGTAGGCCCGACCCGGTCTCGGCCTCAGCCCCGCCTCATCTTTGAGGGTGTTCTTTTCCTTGGTTTTGGGTATGTGTTGTCAGCGCCGTCTGTGAAGTAAAATTGTATAAGTGTTGCCGTGTGCTCGTGTAATCGGTATTAGATCTGCATTGTCGCATTTGCTTTTTGTGTAAAAATTGCATTGTGTTTCTCTTCTTTTCTATGTGCTTTTGGTGGAATTGAATATGTGTGCTTTCCGTTCGTCGCGAATAAATGTGCTTTGTGTTGAACTGTTTCCCGCTTCGCTTCGTCATTTCCTTCATTGAATCCTCATCTTGCTTCACGTAAAGGGTTGGTAGTGGGCTGAATACGCCCGATAATTAATAGAACCGTCGAGGCCGACGATAACACCGCTCGGTTATCCCGATAGTACGGAACGGGTCGCTTAAGTGGCCCGTGTCCGAAGTCGACCTGCGGCGAGGTGCGATCGCCCGGTCTACCCTCCGTGTGGGTACTTAGGTAGGTCGAATTTGGCGAGCAACCCTATCCCACGCGGGGGCTGATTGGCTCGATCGCGGTGAGACCGAAAGGTCCACCCGTGACTGGTTCCCGGCGTTAGTCCGAGAGGGTCACGACTGGATTGTCCGTCCGGTGGGCGACGTGCCGCGATTCGAGTTACGTGGCCGTCAGCACGCCGGCGGGCGCGAATCTGTAACAATATTATATTATAACCGCACTAGGAATTGAAGTGTCAACATCACCGTCATACCGAAGAAAAAAAAAACCAGGGAGTCTGGAACACTGACACTAACCATTACCTCGACGTGTTTCGACTTATGAGTAATGTACAGGTAACGTGTGTCAACGACCGCGTAATGTGCCTTGAACTTATGACCAGCATTATGCGGAACGTGTGAGTCATACACTGGCATACGTCGAAAAATTTCAAGCATGGAAAATTTGTCGAACATCTCAGCGTACTAAGACATATGCCAGCGTGCTCTTAACGAATACAAACTTACCCATAACGTATTCGACATGTGCCGGCTTGGTTCGGCAAATTTTTCATACGTCAGCATATGCTGGCTAAAACGTCAAGGTGTAACAGGGCCTTTAACGGAGGCTGTCCGATGCGACAATTAATTGTAGTAATATAGCTCGGATACTTCCAATTGCACTAGGCCATGGGCTGACACCAGATGCCTGATGCCTGAGGCCTAATATAATCTCTAAAATTGCAAATGACCATCCTATTCTTCATCATTATCATCATCATCATCATCATCATCATCACATTCCGTGCCATATGCAGAGCATCAGTTCTGCCAAAGCAATTACTTGGCTCGGGTTACAATCCTGGATGGCTCACCACTCCAACACCGACAATTGTATTAAATGATGTAAATGTCAAATTATTGATTGTACCGTCTCTGTATGGTCTCTGTGTTTCTTTCCGCATGGAAAGAACAAGGGAAGTACGGCAACAAATGGTGAATGGACCGTAGGGGAAACCCATCCCCCTCTCTATCCAGGATGCGGTTGCAAACGTCAATCATCGGCGAACTCTGTCCCAGCCAATGGGAGATCAAAGTGAAGATGATGAGCCGACCAATGAATGTTTGGATTAACAGTGACATCATTACGGTTGAACCAATCAGCGTCTACCTTATAGACACTTACGTATATAAGCACGCACCTTCACTTCCTCCTTCACTTGCTGTGATCTTACCCTGAAGAGTGCAGCACGAAAAGCTTTGGTCACTAATATGTCGTGTTTGTTTGTATCCATATTGAAGTTCTGCAGTTCCAAACATCTGTTTATTTATTGATTGTGTTCATTACAACCTCCATGCATTTTTCACTCCTTTCCTTCTTTAGGAAGCTGTACCATCTGTTTGCAAATGCCGAAGAAAAATAAATGTCCTCAGCATCCATACCAATTGGTAATCAACAACATTTTGCACAATCAACGAGCCTCAACATCAGGACTCAGCAGGTGTCAAAAACCTCTCAAAAGTAACACTGCCAGGGCCAGGAGAAACCTCGCGACAACAGTAAGCCGTAGAACACTGCTGACCTCAAAGGTTACATACTGTAAAGGAAGCTGTGGCCAAGCAGCGTTCCGAGACAACACAAGGCCGCCTCATCGAACAATGCTATTATCACAGAAACATAGTTAGGTCTACAGTTAAGCCCCGGGCACAACGGATCTTACGAAATTTTGTCGTGGTAGACCCATAAAATATTTGTCGTGGCCAGATCTTGCAACATGCTCGAAATCTATTTCGAGTGGTCACAAGGGCTATGACACATTAAAGATGGTTTGGCGATGGGGACGCGACAGAAAAAAAAGATATGTCGTGGTTATGTCATGGGTGTGTCGCAAGTCAGTGGTGCGACAGTCGTGGGACCATTGTGAGTTTTCGGGCATTGTCGGGGGGCTCTTTTTCACGTGATCAGGTCGTGGTTCACTCGTGGGATGCACGTGTGACAGTCGTGTGACAGTCGCACAACAGTCGTGGGTCACTCGTGGGACGCACGCACGTCCGTCTCCTGACTATATAACGCAAGACTGTCGTAGGACAGACTCACGACAGCCACAATACATAGATACCACAAAAAATCGTCGAGCAAAAAAGGTGCATGTCCAATTTTGCCTCACGACGGCAAGCCGATGCCACGATGCTCAAAATTTCGTAGGACTGTCTTGCAACGACCCCCGATGACCCACGATTTGCCCAAATTTTCTGTCGTGTCGTGGCACAAATGCGTCGTGGGTTCGTTGTGACCGTGGGTTTAGGGCAAATGGTCTTCCTGTCCCACTTGAAAAAGAAAATTGTTTAACAACTCACCATTGTTCCTCACCACCCTTACATTTAACATCCATTTGCATTTGTCTTGCCAGTAACAAATCCCGATAGCATTCTAAGATACAGT
The DNA here is from genome assembly GCF_056783735.1 of Eptatretus burgeri. Taxonomy (NCBI): domain Eukaryota; kingdom Metazoa; phylum Chordata; class Myxini; order Myxiniformes; family Myxinidae; genus Eptatretus; species Eptatretus burgeri. The sequence goes on from NC_140973.1 coordinate 69,492,328, forward strand.
ATATCCAAAGATGTTTTGTGGGATTATCAGGGTTAAGATGCTTGTAGCCTTTATAAGTAATGGGCCCCAAAACAAATCTTCCAAGGTAGAGCAAGAGCAGAATGGAAGGGAACAAAATGGAAAGGGGGAAACACCAACAGCAGAGGAGAAGTGAGAGTGAGATGAAAGGCAGAGGGAGAAGGTTTCTACCAGACCAAAGACTGAGTTGGCCTACTTCGAGATTTTGTCATTTCCATTAACGGAATAATTTTCATCGCTTCTAATTAACTGCTGTTCGAACGATAAAACTGTAACAAAACCCCTTCATTACCTCGAACATCCAGGTTTTGGTGGCGGAACTGTCTACATTTATTTGGATAAGCCGGATGTGCAAAATAAATGCCAAGAAAAGAGTTGCTAATTAGGTTCAAGAAGAGATCTGTTTTCCCAAAATGAATTATAGAAGATTCTTGATAATTGAATTCAAATAGTTTGCCCTCTTTGCATGCTCCCTGAATTGGCGATCGCTGAAAGGTATGTAAGAACCAGGCAATCTGTATGCCTTTTTGTTCAGTTTGAATACAAAGGGCAATCTGGTGTACGCACATTTGACTTTCATTCATACCTACATCAGATATTCTTTCTGCATTAGCAATCTATTATGATATGAAGTGTGTTACATATTCATATGACACCTTCAGCACATGGCCACAAAAAGGATATAGAGCTGAAATTACGACTCCTCGTTTCCTCCTCGTGGATATCGCTATTTTTCATCGACACATTGGCATCGCAGTCGGATTGTCTGACACATTTGTGTTCAGAAATACAATTCTGAAAATGTTGTTACTCCTTGTGCTAAACAAGGGTGGCCACCAAAGGCAAGTGTGAACACCTGTCACCAACATACACCTGGAAATGACTCGGTTTAATTTACATGTCTTTCATTGATGTATTTATTATTGTATAAAATTTAATATTTATATTCTTGATGCAAAAGCATCTGCAAATTGAAGCCTCAATCCATTGCAGAAAATTGAAACAGGTACCAAGGGATTGATTTTGCTTGAGTCTAAAATGTGGGTTTTACCAGGTACGCCTTCAGGTACTCGGATCCAGCAGGTACAACTCCTATTTTTTTTCTCTCTCACAGTCTTTTCCCCTCATTTTTTACTCGCTAATGTAGTGAACAGCAAGTTGGCCACATGCCTTGCATATTGGTCCACTGTGATCACACAGTGCCAGCAAGGGCACACTGGAAGTAGCAAACAGATGGGGGTGTTTGGCTTAGAGCCTGTGAAAAGGAAAGTGAAATGGCTCCATTCAGCATGAGGCCTCAAAGTAGGTGTAAACCAATATAATATGGGCGGAGGGAGGAGATTTACAAAGTTGTGTTGCACGTTTTATAACTTGGGTGTGAGGATACAAAAACAAAACAAAAAAAAACAATTCCCTGCTAATTCCCCCACTCATTGACACATATCACCACCACCATCCACAGGGGATTGGTGGTTGAGTGGGTAGTCTTGTTGCATTTCCCTCACTGGTGTAGGTTCCATTCTCATAACCATTTGGTCATATCACTTCCATGACATGGAATGGATTTATTATTGTCCAGGGTATTACTGTCCAGGCTCTATCAGTCCAGGGTCGGATATCCAGCATGGAAAATTTGAAGACTTGTTGTAAGTACCGATGCTCTGTATGCTGACATATCTCTTCCCTTTCCTCCCAAAGTCCTTCCCTTTTCTATCGATTTACAACCCTCTGCTTAAATAATACAGGACAACATAATATGTAAATGACCCCAAACCTTCACTCCACATCTGCTTCTCTTTTCATTAAGCCTTCGGCTAATAACTCCAAACAGCGAGACTGGGTTGCATTTGACCTAAAGCTTTCATGATGCTTTACACATCCATACGGACATCCAAACAGTTATTGTGTTGGTTTACATTTATTCCTTTTATCACATGTGGTGCTTTCGCAGCACTACATGAGCATCTGATGTCCTCCCTCTACCGTCCTTCATGATTTAATCCCATCGTCCTTGCAAAGCACTCCGTTTTAACTGCAATTGTGGAAGCAAGGAGGGAAGACGAAATGGAATATCAGAAACAAAGGAATAAATATTGTCTTCTTGTTTATATACAAACACAGCTTGTTGTCACAGCTTGTATGGGTTTAGAATTTGGCATTTTTAATCCTACACTAAATCTAGGACTATGTGCTGTCTGGCATTTCAAAAATACAACGGCAATGAGAGATTGGGCTTTCAACAACCAAAAGGCAACTTTTAAGGAGAAGTGTGTGAGGCTTGAACATGTTTGTATCTTGAGATGAGACTGTGGTTCTCGTGAATAATCCCTAAAGATGAAGAATGGAGTTTTGCTCAATGTCATTGATCAGTGTAATTTGTTTATGATACAGTTTACGCCGCATGTGTATAAACTGACACAATTGCATTCCACATCCTTCAGAATGCTTCAAGTTCTTCAATACAATGACGGTCATAATCTCAGAAAGGGATAGTTGGATATTTAAGATGAAACTTTTACATGTACAGGTTGTTTCAAAAAGATTGATACAACTTTGACCTCCTGCCATTCCTTTGTTTTTTGACCGATACCGTTTTCCTTTTTAGGGTTTGGTGATGTTATCGTGGAATTTGTTCCCTGGGATTTCTAGCCCCATCAGATCAACTATGCCATTGACAGTGAAGCAGAAGACAAAAGTGGTGGGGAACGCTAAAGCCTTACTGGTTTGAGAATGACAACAGCAGGACGGTGACGATCAATGGTGAGCGCTTCCAGGCCATGCTCCAGAAGTTCCATCATGATCTCGTCCAAAAGGCCAAGCCAAACCATTTCAGCATGACCTGGGTTATGCAGGATGGTGCAGCCCCGTGTACAGCTGGTGACACCATCACTTTCCTGCGGCAGCTCTTCAGAAACCGCCTCATTACCCTGGGCACCGCTCATGACTGGGCACCCCATAGCCCAGACTTGAACCTTCTAGACTACTGCTTGTGGGGGGCTGCCAAGGGCTCTGTCTACACCAATCACCCTGCCACACTGGATGATCTGAAGCAGGAGGTGTCAGACAACCTCCAGACAGTGCCATATGAGACCTACAGGAAAGTTGGACAGAACTTTGGAGTCAGGATCTTGGCCTGTCTGAACTGAGGAGGGGCACACATCGAGAATTGCAATTACAAGGATTTTGCATAAATGCCAATTTCAGACCTTGGGCTCTCACTGACTACAGCAGTGACTTACTACAATAGCAATCAGTGACAGAAAATACCATGTCATAAGCTTTCAAGAAATGTTTGGTTAATGTTCTTGAGTTTGTTTCTTTGTAAATTAATATCTAAAGTTGTATCACTCTTTTTGAAACACCCTGGAGAGACTTCTCCCATGCTTTTGTAGCTGAAGAAAGCTGCAGAAAGCAACCATGAAACATGAAAAAATACACAAGATAAGTCCTTTGCTGTTTACATACACATACACATACACACACACATACATTACCTTTTCCTCGTATGTGTGTGTATATACATATATATATATATATATATATATATATATATATATATATATATATATATATATATATATATATATATATATATATATATATACAGGATATACAGTGCCTATAGAAAGTCTACACCTTTCGAAATTTTCACCTCTATGTTGCCTTATAGCTTGGAATTAAATTGCATTACATCAGACTTTTTCCACCTTTATTTACACATTGTAACCCACAACTTCCAAGTGAAAAACAAATTCTTCACATTTCAGAAAATTAATTGAAAATACAAAACTAGAATATCTTGCTTGGATAATGTGTCCACCCTCCTCATAATAACAATTGTAAGTTAGCTCAGGTATAACCAATCACCTTCAAAATCACACACCAAGTTAATTGGCCTCTACCTGTGTTAAATTGTCATGATTCTGATTATTTCAAAATAAAATCAGCTGTTCCTGTAGGTATATGTTGTGCATTTCACTGCAAAGACTCAACCATTAGCAACAAGGAGCTTTCAAAAGACCTCCGGGATAAAGTTGTGGAAAGGCACAAATCAGGGTATAGGTATAAAAAATATTTCAAAGGCTTGAATATCCCTTGGAGCACAGTCAAGACAATCATTAAGAAGTGGAAGGCATATGGTACCACCAAGACCCCACCTAGATCAGGCCGTTCCCCCAAACTAGATGACCAAGCAAGGAGGAGACTGATCAGAGTGGCCACGAAGAGGCCAATGGCAACTTTGAAAGAACTACAGGCATTTGTGGCAAAGACTGGTCACTGTGTGCATGTGACAACATCCCAATCACTCCACAAGTCTGGCCTGTACGGTAGGGTGGCAAGAAAGAAGCCATTACTAAAAAAAAGCCCATCTTGAGTCCCGTTTGAGGTATGCATAAAAACACTCTGGCGATTCTGAAGCCAGGTGGCGAAAATGTTTTTCGGTCTGACAAAACGAATGTGGAACATTTTGGCCAAAATGCAAAACGTACATTTGGCGCAAACCCAACACAGCACATCACCCAAAGAACACCATCCCTACAGTGAAGCATGATGGTGGCAACATCATGTTTTTGGGATGTTTCTCATCAGCAGGGCCTGGGGTACTTGTCACAAGAGAGTCGAAAATGGATGGAGCAAAATACAGAAAAATCCTGGAGGAAAACCTGCTGCCCTCTGCAAGAAAGCTGAAATTGGAATGGAAGTTCACCTTTCAGCATGACAACGACCCAAAGAACACAGCGAAAGCTACACTGGAGTGGCAAAGGAACAAAAACATAAATGTCCTTGAGCCCCGACCAAAATCCAATCAAAAATCTGTGGCATGACTTGAAGATTGTTGTGCATCAACGCTCCTCATGCTACTTAACTGAGCTTGAACAGTTTTGTACAGAAGAATTGGCAAATATTGCACAATCAAGGTGTGAAAATTTGGTAGAGCCCTATCCCAGCAGACCCACAGATGTAATTGCTGACAAATGTGGTTCCACCAAGTATTTACTATGGGGTGGGAGGGCGGGGGGGGGGGAGAGGTGGACACTTATTCAACCAAGATATTCTAGTTTTGTATTTTTATTTAATTTTTTGAAATTTGTAGAATTTGTTTTTTACTTGGAAGTTGTGGGTTACGATGTGTAAATAAAGGTGGAAAAAGTCTGATGTAATGCAATTTAATTCAAGGTTATGAGGTAACAAAAGGTGAACATTTTGAAAGGGGATGTTGACTTTCTATAGGCATTGTATATATACTGCAGAAACATATATATATATATATATATATATATATATATATATATATATATATATATATATATATATATATACATACATACTGTATATGTAAATATAAAAATATATCAATTCTCAAGGTGACATTTCGTTTGTGGCACACAAACTTCTTCAAAGCCCTGTGAACAATCAAGTGTGTGGATCTACTTTATTCTGCCTTGTGTTAATCCTCTTCTGGTCCAACACACTGATGTTCAGAGTGGAAAACAAAATTATTACTTTTTTCTTCGTTGTTCGCATTAAGCATCATTGATTGAATGGCTGCTCCCTCTGCATCTGATTCCTGCGTGATCTGGTAAAATAAGTATGTACGTTAAAACTTGGAAAGTTATTCGGCAAGTATTGTACATCTGGTGATGCGATCTGGTCATGTGGTCCTGTTGTAGGTGGGGTTGGAATGTTGGTGGAGCGAGTCTGCCTCGGTGAAGATTGTGTGATGGGGCGTATCTGTGGTAGAGTGATTGGTGTGTCCTCTAGGCTCAATGTTCTCGGCACGTTGTGGGTTATTTGTGGTGCACACTGTCCTCGTTTTTGTCCTCAAGCTTGCACCAACCACCTTCTGATTTTTGGACCAAGGGGTAGTACTGAGCAGGAATTTTAATGTTTCTTTCTGTTAGTCTGTCATTCTATGCTTTAGATGCCAAGATTCCAAAATGAGTCGGCGGTATTTGTTGGCGTGACGTCCAAAATCTCTCTTGCTTGCAAAATCTCTCTGTGTGATGGGGCGTATCTCTCACCACAACTGTAACAGCCTGGTGTTGGCTGAGCGGTTAGGGTGGTGGCTTGGGATCCTTAGGTCCTGAGTTGGAGCCCAGTTGGCCACGAAATTAACACCAGGGGGTTGACTCAGCCTGTCTTCCTTCCGAGGTCGGCGGAATGAGCACAGGTATACTGGCAATAGGGGCACTGCATCAGTGGCATAGCTGCGCCCCAAACCAATGATGCAACCAGCAGCCAAAAAGACAGCACAAAATGGGAACCACACCTGTGACCAGAACGTATATAATCAGGTTTTCTTCTGTAAGAAATAAAGAAAATTCTAAAGGGTTCACAAACTTTTTCTCACCACTATATATAATGGTTTCGTTTTGTTCTTCAACTTCTTACTCTTCTATTTCTCCCAATTAACCTTTAAAATGCCCAAGAAGCAATAATTAGATCATGAACCATGCTCTATGCAGAGCATCAGTGCTGCCGAAGCAGTTTCTATGGCTCGGGTTGCAATCTTAGGCGGGTTGCCCCTCCGACACAGGAAGTTAGAGCAGGAATTTGTAATTTGTTCAGGATGCTGGAGATAGCTTGACTACTTTTCCACCATGGGATCTTTAACATCGGCCAGCAGACGGGATGCCCAGTTTAACATCCACCAGAGGGACGGCATACACATTGATGAATCACACTGCCTGTGAAACAACAGGATGGCAGTTTTTAGCTAAGCCGAGATTTCAACCCAGGTTAGACATCTTAAAGGTGAGTGTGCGTACCTCCAGATCATCCTGCCAGCCCGAGAAACATTGAGTCAAATTAACAGCGTCGAAAACAAAACGTTGAATAAGCCATCATCATAACTCAAGGTCAATTATCCGCTAGCCTTGGTTGGGATGGAGAGAAGCAAGACCTTTCATCTTTTGCCTCTCAAGAAACTCCAACACCAATAAAAATGCACAAGCATGAGAAATGTTTAATCCAGCAGAAGATTCTGCGGATTTGCAAAGGTGTCAACAGGCAAGAATTCAATAACCTTCAGTATACAAATCATGCTCAGATTTCATTTTGTTAACTGTTCATCGAGAAATTTAGAATACGAGTGAAATGGTCGGAATTAAATTGCAAATCCAAACGTTGACTCAACAAATAATGGTTTTGATGACAGTTCTGTGCATATCTCTTGAGAGACATGACTTGAGTACTCCTGGAAGCAGATGAAAATGCTGCCAGGTTTCCATCCAAATGCCTTGGCCCAAATCTTTCTGCCCCCTCAGAAAGTATACGTAACTTTATTAAAGGAAGAAAATGTATTTTAAAATCTTACCTGAAAAAAATTAATCTCAACCATTTGTTTAATTGAGCAATTCCTTCGACACCTCGTATATATGTGCGTGTATATGTATATATATATATATATATATATATATATATATATATATATATATATATATATATATATATATATATTTCTATATATATATATATATATATATATATATTTCTATATATATATATATATATATATATATATATATTTCTATATATATATATATATATATATATATATATATATATATATATATATATATATATATATATATATATATATTTCTATATATATATATATATATATATATTTCTATATATTTCTATATATATATATATATATATATATTTCTATATATATATATATATATATATATATATATATATTTCTATATATATATATATATATATATATATATATATATATATATATTTCTATATATATATATATATATATATATATATATATATATATATATATATATATATATATATATATATATATATATATATATATATATATATATATTTCTATATATATATATATATATATATATATATATATATATATATATATATATATATATATATATATATATATATATATATATAGATATAGATATATGAGGTCCGTCTAAAGAGTAACGGGACTGAGCCTGCTGTGTGCTCCATTTTTACACAACTTGAATGAACGGGTTGCGTCACAGTCTTTAGCAACATTCCAGCAATGTATATATATATATATATATATATATATATATATATATATATATATATATATATATATATATATATATATATATATATATATGTTGTTGTTAGTCTTTCGGCTGCTCTCATTAGGGGTCGCCACAGCCGATCATCCGTTATGATCCGTATACTGATTTGGCACAGGTTTTACGCCAGATGCCCTTCCTGACGCAACGCTGGTCGCCTCTTACGACACAGGGATATGGATTGGGTTTCGCCATGATTCCAGGCTGCCCGACACCCTCTCATAGCACGGCCCAGTGCAGAGCACCCGTCCTCAAGCGATCCTCCAACCCAAGCCTCCGAGTAGTCAGATTACAGGTGCACGCCACTACGCCCGATATCAATATATATATATATATATATATATATATATATATATATATATATATATGTATATGATTGGTGATGGTTGACTGCGCTCATTGTGTGATTTTTTACAGGTCGTGCTTTACACGTTGTCGAGTCTGAGTCGTCACGCTATGAGTCGTGAGCAGAGAGCCAATCTGAAGTTTCTTGCCAAGCTTGGCAAAACACCTTCCGAATCCTTCGCAATGCTGCAGCAAGTTTAAGTGGAAGAAACGATGTCACATACATGTGCATTTGAATGGCACAAGAGGTTCAAAGAGGGACGGGAGGAGGTTGAAGACGATCCATGGTCTGGAAGACCTTCAACGAGCAGAACGGGGGACAACATCGAGCGTGTGAAGCAGATGGTGCGCGCAGATCGTCGACTCACGGTGCGGATGATTGCTGAGGAGCTTTCCATCAACAAGGACACTGTCTGGAGCATCATCACTGAAAATCTCGAAATGGGCAAGGTGTGCGCAAAGATGGTCCCCAAGCTGTTGTCCGAGGACCAGAAACAGCAAAGAGTCACTGTCTGTCAAGACATTATCGAGCGCCTCAAGGACGATCCAGACCTGCTCGGGACAGTCATGACTGGCGATGAATCATGGATATTCAAATACGATCCCAAGATCAAACGGCAGAGTCATCAGTGGAAAAGTCCGGCATCACCAAGACCAAAGAAAGCAAGGATGTCAAAGTCTAAGGTCTAAGGTCAAAATGCTCATTGCATTTTTGACATCAAGGGGATCGTCCACTTCGAGTTTCTACCACAGGGTCAAACAGTGAATCAATACGTGTACAAGGAGATCCTCATGAGATCAGTCTGAGACAAGAGGAGGGGAGAAATCAGTCCGACACAATCTGTGGGAGAACAATGCTTGGCTGCTCCACCATGACAACGCCCCTGCTCATAGTGCCCTGAGCATCCAACAGTTTCTGACAGAGGAACGTGCCAACTCTGGAGCAACCCCCATATTCGCCAGACTTGGCCCCTTGTGATTTTTTCAAATTCCCCAAGCTCAAGGGGGTGATCAAGGGGACCCGATTTCCTGATGTGGAGGCCATCAAGAAGTCCGTGACGACGGAGCTCCGGAGGATTCCAGAAGAAGCCTTCCGGGGGTGTATCGAAGCGTGAAAGAAGAGGATGGACAAGTGTGTGAGACTGGAGGGAAACGATTTTGAAGGGGACAAGCTGTGATTTCAATATATTTTTTGGAATAAAATTTCTGTGAAGTCAGTCCCATTACTTTTTAGACGGACCTTGTATATACACCACTGGTCAAGAGTTTTGGAACACCCTCATTTTTCCAGTTTTTACTGAAATTAAAGCAGTTGAATGTTTCAATGTACTCTGAAATTAAAGCATAGAACAAATAAACAATTGCAGATAAAATAGAAATTCTAGAATTGTTTTGTTGAACAAAATTTAATCTAAATTTTTGACTCATCAAAGTAGCCACCTTTTGCAGATATAACAGCTGAACATACTCGTGGCATTCTTTCTACAATGGAAATCAAATATTGTTCAGAAAGTTCTTCCCAACACTGTTGCACTTGTAGGTTGCTTTGCTTTCACCCTTCTGTCCAGTTCATCCCAAGCCAGATCGATGGGGTTTAAGTCTGGAGACTGTGCTGGCCATTCCATGAGTTGAAGCCGACCATCTTGTTCTTTTCTTCGAAGGTAGTTCTGACATAACCTGGAGGTATGTTTTGGGTCGTTATCTTGCTGTAGGATGAACCCCTGATCAAAGAGGGACAGACCAGAGGGTATTGCATGGTGCTGCAAAATGCTGTGGTAGCCCTTTTGGTTCAGGGTGCCAGTCACTCTGTGCAAGTCGCCGAATCTGGATTCAGCAAAAGAGAAATGTTTTTTTCATGTTTATGCAAAATGCAAAACCTCCAGGATAAAGTTGTGGAAAGGCACAAATAAGGGGATGGGTATAAAAATATGTTCTTATCCTTTCCCAGTTGTTCTTCTGGTTTTGATGGTTAAAACTTTCCAAGTTTTAACGTACATACGTATTTTACCAGATCATGCAGGAATCAGATGCAGAGGGAGCAGCCATTCAATCAAGGATGATTAGTGTGAACAACAAAGAAAATTCAAACATCCTCTTCTGCTGACACTTCCAAACATTGCCCGAGACGTTACTGTATACAACCTACGACCGAAATATATATATATATATATATATATATATATATATATATATATATATGTATATATATATATATATATATATATATATATATATATATATATACACATACCTTACTCTGCAAAACAATGGGCTGGCAGCAGAGCTTAAAGGTGTGCACACTCACCTCTGAGCTGTCTAGCCCAGGTTTGAATTTCAGGCCAGCCATAAACTGTCATCCCAGTGTTTTACAGGCAGGGACTATTATTGCGAAAGACACCGTAGGATATTTACCGACCACTGTTGACCAGTACGAATAGACGGGCTTTCCGAGGACGTCCATCCAAGGGACGGAGCACACACTGATGCCTCACCGGCATGTGAAACACCTGGTTGGCAGCTTATAGTTTGGCCAGGATTCGGACTGAGGTAAGACAACTCAAATGCAAGTGTGCACACCTCTAATGTCGGCTACCTTGTAAACGTTTTGTTACAAGTCACTATTTCTACCAAAATTTTTTTTTAATACCTTATGATGTCGATTATGGATATTTACAAATTGCAAATTAAAAGCCGTTGGCATTTCTTGGACCCTTTCATCTTGTGTCGATAACTTTTTGAACGCCCATCCAACGGGATCCATCATGAAGATGACACCTCTCATTTTAGACAGCACCCTTTTAGAATGCGGATGCTGCTTGCTGTATCCACACAGGACATTTTAATACATGTGTGCTGGAACATGAGCCAGTGACATTCCGTGCACGACAAAGTATGTATTGCATGAATACAATGAGATTTCAATGTAAAAAAAAGTTTGTGATTACTGTATTAGGTCCACTGAATCAAATAAATAATTCAAAGTCAATCGCTCTCAAAATCAATTGATGACTTCTGTACGTTAATTAACACTCATTATATCGATTTCAAGGACATTTTCTGAAAACTGGTCAACAGTGAGGAAAAGTTCCAGCTGTCATGAGTGTTCGCAGCAATCGACATAATTTTTGACAGCAAGACAGCAGCTATCTACTATTACTACGACTACTATATTAACGGCTGCAATTATTCATTTTTTTACATCTCTTTGTGGGATCGGCCAGGGAACGTTGATGGTCCAAGTCTTCCGCAAGCTGCCTGATCGTGGGATCTGTAACGACACCGTGGGATCTGTAACATCCATCAGCTAATGCTGACAAAGGGGACACCCAGTTTAACGTCCTACCAATGGACGGCACACCCAATGATACCACCCCAAATGTAAAACACCAGGGTGAGGGTTTATAGCTGGGTCAGGATTCAAACCCAGCCGAGACAGCTCAGGGGTGAGTGTGTAATTTAATGTTGGACACTCCTTGACACACCAGGTTACACTGGTGTGTGTGTGTGTGTGTGTGTGTGTGTGTGTGTGTGTGTGTGTGTGTGTGTGTGTGTGTGTGTGTGTGTATGTGTGTGTGTGTGTGTGTGTAAATCAGGAAAAAAAACAGGGCTAAGCCGATCTCCACCATCATTTGTGTACATGTTGGTGGTAGCCAGGGTCAGGCCGTGGACACAACCCTCCACCCCTCTTTGTGGGGAAGACAATTTACGATTTTCTTCTGTGTATGTGTCACAATAATAATAACCATTCCTTTCATGCTGTGAGGCACATTGGGCTGCCAAGGCGGTTTCATTTAGCTAAAGAGTACAATCCTAGATGGGTCGCCTACCCCAGTAAACTGGTACTCATTTTGCTGACTCCAGAAGGATGACAGGCTGGGTCAACCCACCTCGTGTTATTTCAACAGCACAACAAGGGCTCGAACTCGGGACCCTAAGATCTTAAGTCAGCCACCATAACCATGAAGCCAACACCAAGTTTACACGTGCCACAATGCAAGTGGTTTCCTAACCTCTGCTGTAGACAGGGGGGATTATTAGCCATGGCACAAAATATATTTGCCCCCACCACCCCCATTAACCCCCTCTATCTTCCAGGCTGCTCCCGAAGGGAGTGGGTGTTTCCAGTATAAACAAATCCCCGGGTAGTTTGCAAGTTTCATGCGAACAGCCATTTTCCACCATGAAGGGAAACTGAAATTATTATTATTTACATGTCCAGTTGCAGATGCACCATTGGTGGAGTAACATGTAACTAGCAAAAATTGATCAAACTATTTGACCAGAATATGGACACTTAATGTCATACCCTTGCATAAAATCGGTTATAGACCAGGAAAATACGAATGGGAGACAGGGAATAACTTGTACAAAACCTTGAGGCCTTTCCGCTGGGTACTGGCACAAAGGCCTTCTCTTACGAATCATCTCTCAAAGGCCAAACTTTCACTGCTATTTAACCTGACTGCTTTGGTTTAAAAAAAAATTAAACAAAGTTCAATTCTGACAAGTCTGAAGACGACGATGGTTCACGAGCGGTATTTGACGATGTAGATTGTTTCAGAAGTCAAGGATGAGACAATGTGATAATGTTTGACCAAGTTATAAAAATGATCAACATGATGTGGTACGAGTGACAGGTTATTAGCTGCAAAATGTCGAAAACCCGGTTTCGTTCAACAACTTTCAAAATTTGACCTATGCATTATAACCTTTAAAGGTCACAAAACAATGTTGTGGACATTAAAATCAGGAAACAGGATACGTGCTATAGCTTATTGGAGTTAGTTCGTCGAAGAAGGTCGAAAACCCGGTTCGATTCCCACAACTTTGAAAATTTGACCTTTGTGGCCTTTAAAGGTCAAGGATTATGACCTTTGGTGCAAAACTTCCTCTGGAACATTCCAGGAACAATATAACGTCATATAGGCTATATGGCTTTTCGCACTCCTCGGATTATCCATACTTTGATGAAATCAGCGTAAAAACAAATTTGAAGGGGGCGCCACGGGCAAGATGTTCGACATAGAGAAAAATGGTTTCAAGACTTTAGGTGGGGAATGACCTCAAGATTATGCATAAAAATTATTGTCATCCAAGCTCGCAAAGTTTGGGCGGTCGTATGATTTTTTATGTCAAAATTCGCAATTTTCTAAGTTTTTGACCTTGTGACCTTGACCTTGGGACAACGACAACTTTTAAATAATTCAATTTGCTATTCAAATACCGAAGAACCCATTCCACTCAGTCAATTCCCTCGGAGAAGATAGATTTTTAATCTGACTACCCCCTAAAAATGGCTATTTTTGGGGTGTGGCTCCACCCCCAATGGGCGAAACATGCCCTCATCCAGGAAAACACAACTCGACATTGATATCGAACACATAAACAAGTTTCATTAAGATCGGATCAAAGTCCACGGAGTTATGCTCTGGACGGACAGACACACAGACAGACAGACAGACAGACAGACACACAGACATAATGAATATAGTGATCACTCTGGCTGGTGCTCGTGAACCAATTATGTGAACAATACTCTTTACAGAACATCAGTGCTGCTGAAGCAGTTTCCTGGCCAGAGTTATGCATTGCTTTCTCAGCGGTAGTTACAGCAGGAATTTACAATTTGTTCAGGGTGTCAGCGATAGCTCACCTACTCTTCACGAAGGACACCGTGGGATTGTTAACATCCACAAACTGAAACTAATGCTGGCAGATGGGAGAACCAGTTTTTAACGTCGATCCGAGGGACGGCGCACACATTGATGAATCACCCTGCCTGTGAAACACCAGGATGACAGTTTATAGCTGGGTCAGGATTCAAACCCAGGCAAGACAGCTGAGAGGTGAGTGTGTGTAACTCCAGGCCATCCTGCCAGCCCAAGTTGTATTCGCTTCCACAGTAATAACTTTCTATTTTATGACCTCTTCACTCACTAATTGTGCAATAACATTCCTTGGCAATTGAGTGTATGCTTTAGATCGTAAACAAGATTATCGGAATAAAAACTAGTCCGGTCATGACCACACGTCATATTTCAGGCCTGATATAAATCCGATGGGTCATTTGACTAGTATAGCGTTATGGTGGCTGATTATGCATTGACACAGCTATTCCAACAAACTCGAAGATTTAAAAAAACATCAAATGCTGAAAGTGTTGTATCTGAATCACTGGTCCAACCATTATAATTTTAACCAAAATCTATTTCCTAAACATACGAGACGGTCACAGTGGTTTTTGCACTTTTCAATGGGCATTTAAACACAGACGCAGGAACATTTTAGTAACCATCGCAACCCACTTTGCTTTTTCTCATTGTGACGTTTCACACCTCAATTTATTGCCATTATGGCATTAAAAACACCACTCTGGCATCTCATTTGCAAGCTGCACCACGTCCCGGTGAGGTGCCGCGTGAAACGATTACATGACGGTTTCTTTGACAACTGTTTACTGTCCAAGACGGTTACCATCTGATACAAATGGTAGAACATCGCTGAAAGACTAACAGAGCAATTTCAAGAGCGAAGAAGACAAAATGAAGCTCAAGCATTTGTAAGATTTCATTTGTAATCTGACCTCTGTGGTTTACTCACAACTTTACTCACATGACTCTTAACTTTGTGCCTGGGCTGACAGTAAGGCCGAGAGGTATGCACACTCACCTCTAAGCTGTGTAGCTTGGGTATGAATCCCGACCCAGTGATAAACTGTCATCATTGTGTTTCATCAATGTGTGCGTTTCGTTCCTCGGTTGCACATTAAACAGGCATCATGTCTACAGGCATTTGTTGGTGGACGGTAAAGATCCCATGGTCTCCTTTGTGAAAAATAGGCGAGCTATTGCCAGCACCATGAACAAATTTCAAATTTGCATAACCTTTAAAGGTCATCAGTGGCCTGAACCATCAGTGGCACAGCTGCACCCTCAGCCAATGATGCTACCCCCGCAGCCTTGTGCTGCATACGAATGTCGACGACCTTCGTGTCTTTGCTGTACTTGCATACCAGACTTCATGCAATGATACTTGCAACATCAATTAGATCGGAGCTGTGCTGGTCCAGGTGTTTTCTTTTAGACTTTCCACATCAGTGTTATTCTGTTCCTGTACCTATGCCATCTCATCAGGATTTGACAAGGGTATTCAGAAATATGTCGGGAGAGATTACGCAAATACATTTGATTTGCTTTTCAAACCACTCAAATCCCTGCTCGCCCACCGACACCCCACCCCAACTCCCAGGCCTTTCCTATGCCAAGAGTCAAGAATTCTCAAACAAATTTTGACAAGATTACCTTCAAATGACATAATTTGACCCTTGTTGTTGACATCAATCTGTAACTGCCCCAAGATGACTTTGGTGGAATTTAACCCTCATTGGAGATGGAAGATTATCTCCACGAATTGTAAATTCTATCAACAGAATGGCACACTCATCTGATCAACTATGGTGCATTGTGGCAAATAATCCCATTTCAAACGCTTCAACTAATAGATGTGTGTATGGAGGAAATATATTGAGAAAAGAAACTGGAAGGACGAGAACGACACTCAGTGGAGCGGATCCCTTCACCGGGAATAACAGTTTACGTTTTGCATCCCACCGATAGGCCGGATCTGCATCCAGATCAGAACCAAAATCGAATTGGCTTGTTCTCGTCACCAAAATCTAATTGGCTTGTTCTCGTCACCTACCCAACCCATCCAACAATTTCGTCTGAATCTGTCCATAACTTTTTAAGATATCGTACTCACAGACAGACAGACAGACAGACAAGGGTGAAAACATAACCTCTGTCCACCTTCGAGGATCGAGGTAAAAATTAACCAGAGTGGTGTCAAAGCCACCCAATGCTCGCCTGTTTATACATTTATCGTTTTTAAAAGACAAGTCTAATAATATTTTTTATAAAGCATTGCAGTAAAGTCTGATCCAAATAATTTTAAAGCAATATATGTATTTGTATATTGTAATCAGTAAACTCGAACACATATTAAATGAATGGCAAGCGTCTGGTATAAACAGGTGAGCAATGGGTGGCTTTGAAACCATCTTATGTTGAAATTAAAAAAAAAATTAAATCATTTGTTAATTTCAACTTGGAACCTCCATGCCAAGTATCAGCATCCTCGTACACATATTAAATGAATGGCAAGCTTCTAAATAACTTGCACCAAAAACTTTAACGTTGATGTGCTACAAAAAAGTTAAGTTCAAAACAGGTCAAAAATTTTAAACATTTGAAATTATTTTTTAATTTCAACTTCACTACATCAATAATATACCCCAAAGGAACCTCCATGCCAAATATCAGCATCCCAGTACACATATTAAATTAATGGCAAGCTTCTAAATAACTTGCACCAAAAACTTTAACATTTTCACGCTCACGCTGATGCTGACGCTGACGCTCACGCTGGGGGTATCGCTATAGCTCTCTGTTCTCCAAACAGGCCAGCTAATAAAAAGGAAAAGAGAGGTGTGGAGTCGGAGAGTGAAGGGGAGAGGAGGTGGGGGTGAGAAAAGGAAAATTAAGAGGAGAAAGTGAAAAAGGAATGAATGAGCGAATGGAGGAGAAACATCCACCCGGGCAAAAATGACACCTTTCTGCATTCGGGATACAGTTGCCCAAGATGGGACAGAGTAATTTTCCTTTCACAATCGCTACAATTTAAAGTAATTTTAAAGTATTAAATTTAAGAAGTCCGTGCACTAAGTTTAATCTTTCTATCGATAATTCCAGCAATCTCTGTGTGTGTCTGTCTGTGTGTCTGCGACCACTGTTTCTCGACAACCACTGGTCCGATC
Organism: Eptatretus burgeri; assembly: GCF_056783735.1. Taxonomy (NCBI): domain Eukaryota; kingdom Metazoa; phylum Chordata; class Myxini; order Myxiniformes; family Myxinidae; genus Eptatretus; species Eptatretus burgeri. The sequence goes on from NC_140973.1 coordinate 69,509,602, forward strand.
TCATTGAAACTTGCCAGGTATATTGCTGGGGACCTGAGTATGTGCCTTTTCAAGGTTTGATATTAATCAGACAAGCGGTTCCCAAGTTATGGCCATTTATTTACCAAACCAATGACAGGACACGGTGCTATGACGTCACGATTGACGTCACAATTGTTCTTTTTTTCTTCTTCTTCTTTTTTTGCACGTACGACAACGTACGTATGGGCACGTGAGAGCGAAGGAACGGCCTGTGTGGTTGTTGTTTCTGACATGCGGTTTGAAAGGGTTTTTTTGTTATTTTTTGCACGTACGACAAAGCACCTACAGGCACGTGAGAGCGAAGGAACGGCCTGTGTGGTTGTTTCTGGCACACGGTTTGAAAGGTTTTTTTTGTTGTTTTTTTTGCACATACGGTCACGCACCTACAGGCATGTGAGAGCAAAGGAACGGCCTGTGTGGTTGTTGTTTCTGGCACGCAGTTTGAAAGGTTTTTTTGCACGTATGGCCACGCACCTATAGGCATGTGAGAGCGAAGGAACGGCCTGTGTGGTTGTTGTTTCTGGCAAGCGGTTTGAAAGGTTTTTTTTGTTGTTGTTTTTTTTGCACATACGGCCACGCACTTATGGGCACGCACATACGGGCACGCACTTGTACTCTTAAATTTCTCGTCATTGTGACGATTGTTAAATACAAACTACTGGTACGATGTCCCGCCTTGGACTCAACCCATCTTGGGCAATTTTTCCCTCCTCATGCATAGGGCCCCAAATAAGGTCATTCATATCAAATGATTGATAAAATAAAGAAAATATAAATCTTGAGAGTAACACCGGTATGATAATATTTACAAACTAATATTGCAGTTTTATCTTGCTTGGAACAGGTTGACCTGAACAATCCTCCCCCACCCATTCCCCTCACAAAATACAGTTTATCCGACAGACTTTATGCTTCAATTGCCCCCTTTCCTCGGTTACACATGAGGTTTTTTCATGCGAGACATTGCATACAATCGTCTCTGCAGCTCTGTTCACTGTTACTTACTTTTGACGTTTGTAATTTGGAACCATCGTGGCCAATAATTGTAGAAACTGGTTGAAGATTTGAAATACAAGGAGACATTTCAGCTCCTACCCAGCACTTAGAAGCTTTAATAACACTTAATTCAAAGTCACCAGAGTGAAACGTGCTGCCTGGGTTTAAACCAACAACCCTAAGTGGGAATGAATCATTCTTTTCTTTTCTTTTAATACAGATGGAGGCTCATGGAAGAGCAGAGTAACGGGGGGTAAAGAGAAAACAGCAGGATAAGAACATACAGCTGTGTCACAGCAGAAGACAAGGAATTACAGAGAAAGGTTGGGAACAGGGTAGTAGTAGTAGTAGTAGTAGTAAACATCAGAGGTATAACAAATGGAAGTGACCATGAAGTCTTCTTCTCCTTCTTCTTCTTCTTCTTCTTTCGCATGGCAGCTTCGGTGCCAGGAAGCTATCATTTTGTTGGGGCGTGACAATGCCACTGATGCTCTGCCTCTATACCAGTATACTGGTACTCGCCAACCTCACAAGGATGACAGGCTGAGTCAACCCCACCTGGTGTTAATTCAGAGGCAAACAGGGCTTAAACTAAGGTGCCTAAGATCCCAAGCCAGCCACCCTCACCACAAAGCCAACACCAGACAAGAGCATGGAGTAATGATTTGGCACGAGATTCCAAATCCTGGAGGGAAGAGTTTGAGATAACAGGCTGAAGAAGACAGTTCCACGGGCAAGAGAAGAGGATGATGAATTAAGGAAGGTGATCGTTGACTTTGGACTTAGGAAGAGTTTGCTCTGATGAAGGCCTAATGTTCAAAATGTACACTGCAGTTGCCTAATTCCCTGAGTAGATTCCACACAGTTATGATCTACAAATACAACGGCACTCGGTGGAGTGCATCATATCACTTAGAGTAGACTTCTTTTTTTTTGAACTACCATCGTTAACTGAACATGCTACTATTATGGCCCATATACCCATATCATCCATGCACCCAATTTCACATGCATGACCATTATCTGTTGCTTTATTACGAGGATATTTTTAAGTGACCACTTTTGTGCACATAAAGGCTAAATTGCATCAATGAAGGTGAAGAGGAAGAAAAAAAAAATTCAAACTATACTCACCATGGCTCGTCGATCGATCATATGTTTGAAGTTTCAAATCAATTGTTGAGTGGTTTCAGAGCAAAATATGTCCATTCCCCCCCCCCCTTTTAATCCAATATGACTGCCATAGCATGTGACCGATGATGTCAGAGTTATCAGTAAAGTTCGAGAAAAAATTTTTTTTTACCTCCGCCACCAAAGATGGAAGGAGGTTATGTTTTCACCCCTCTCTGTCTGTTTGTTTGTTTGTTTGTCTGTTTGTGTGCAGGCGATCTCGAAAATTTGTGGAATGATTCAGATGAAACTTGGTAGACACATTGGATGTGTGTTCGTCTGTTTGTGTGCAGGAGATCTCGAAAAGTTGTGCACGGATTCAGATGAAACTTGGTGGACACATTGGGTGTGTGGCAAGGCCAAATTGATTCGGTTTTGGTGAAGATCCGAATCCAGATCTGGGCACGATAATTATTTAATTTTCAAATTGATTCAAAAACCATTGAAAGGGAGAAAAACGATACATAGCATGATATTTCAAAAATGTATTGGGCCAGATATGTTCTCGTGGATCAGGCATTGTGTGATGGAGGTATATGCGCTCTACCGAGTGCCTTTCTAGTTTTATGTTTTTGTGTTCAGTCCAATACGGCTGCCAAACCACATGACCAATGACATCATAAATTTAATTATTCACTCCCATTGGGTCGTAGATCAGATACATAAAGTTTCAGATTCTTCGGAAAAGGATTTCAAGTCAACCAATTTTGGCTGGAATACCACTTCACCGATGACACCATCATTATCACTACATATTACACCATGGAGAGTTGATGACATACGCCAAGTTTCAACATTTATCGTTGAGTGGTTTCAGAGCAAAATATGTCCAATTTTTTCCCCTTTAATCCAATATGACTACCATAGCATGTGACCGATGATGTCAGAGTTATCAATAAAATTTCTCCATGGGGAGTCCCTCCGATGTTTAAAGTTTGGCAGAGACAAACATCAGACAAGCGGTTGCAGAGAAAAATGAATTTAAAGCAAACAAGTCTGAAGACAACAATGGTTCATGAGCGGTATTTGACAATGTAGATTGTTTCAGAAGTCAAGGATGAGACAATGTGATAATGTTTGACCAAGTTATAAAAATGATCAACATGATGTGGTACGAGTGACTGGTTATTAGCTGCAAAATGTCGAAAACCCGGTTTCGTTCAACAACTTTCAAAATTTGACCTTTGCATAACCTTTAAAGGTCCCAAAACAATGTTGTGCATATTAAAATAAGGAAACAGGATACGTGCTATAGCTTATTGGAGTTAGTTCGTCGAAGAAGGTCGAAAACCCGGTTCGATTCCCACAACTTTGAAAATTTGACCTTTGTGAACTTTAAAGGTCAAAGGTCAAGGATTATGACTTTTGGTGCAAAACTTCCTCTGGAACATTCCAGGAACAATATAACGTCATATAGGCTATATGGCATTTCGCACTCCTCGGATTATCCATACTTTGATGAAATCAGCGTAAAAACAAACTTGAAGGGAGCGCCAAGGGCAAGGTGTTCGAGATAGAGAAAAATGGTTTCAAGACTTCAGGTGGGGAATGACCTCAAGATTATGCATAAAAAACATTGTCATCCTAGCTCTCAAAGTTTGGGTGGTCATATGATTTTTATGTCAAAATTCGAAATTTTCGAAGTTCATGACCTTGTGACCTTGACCTTGGGATGAAAATGAAAAATCGAGCTCCGTGGGCTATGCAGGTGCCATTGGGCTAACGAAATACCGAAACCCCTGCCAGATTCGACAAACCCCTCGGAGAAGATGGATTTTTATCTCAAAATTTGCAATTTTCTAAGTTTGTGACCTTGTGACCTTGACCTTGGGACGAAAATGAAAAATCTAGCTTTGTGGGGCTATCTATGCAGGTGCCATTGGGCTAACCAAATACCGAAACCCCTGTCAGATTCGATAAACCCCCTCGGAGAAGATGCAAATTGAAATCGGCTACCCCCCTAAAAACACATGTTTTTTGGGCGTGGCTCCGCCCATAATGGGTGCACCATGCCCATTCTCAGGAAAACGCAACTAGATCATGATATAAACCTCCCGCCAAAATTTTATCTGGATTGGATCAAAACCGACGGAGCTATACACGGAGACAGACAGAGACAGACAAGCTGGTAGGCGGACATGGGTAGTCGACTACCCAATAGAACCTGACGTGATGGGCCCATTCGATGGGGAATGACCTGAGGATTTAGCACTAGAAAATTCATGATTCTAGCTTCAAGCTTAATGCTGCAGATTGTTTTTTTCGTTAAAATACCCCCACATTTATAGGTTTTTCGGCCGTTGCTAGGCAACGGAGGGGTCCATAGCAACGGTTCTTTCTCACACATAACTAGGACATACCATGAACCTACCATACCAGTTTCATGTATATCTGACTCATAGTCTCTGAGATATAACGAACTTAGTTTTTTTATTGTTTTCGACCAGGGTTCATTCAAAGTCTATCTTCTCCAACAGTTTTCATAGGATCCGGCTGGAAATTTTTGACAATATGGCTGAATGTACTGCCCACAGTCTCTCGTGGCCCGATTTTTGATTTTCGAAAAAATAAATTTTTTATGATTTTTCAAAAATGTCAAAGTCCCGTTGCTAGGCAACGGTGGTGTCCATAGCAACGGTTCTCATTTGCACACAACTTGGTCATGGTATGAACCTACCAACCAAGTTTCATAGAAATCGCCATTGTATTAACGGAGCACTGGACCGAACAGAGGAACAAACAGACAAACATATCGACAGAAATACTGATAAGGGTAGAACAAATTTCAAAAAAAAAAAATTTTTGACTACATCGACTACACAACAGACAGACATACAGACAGACAGACACACAACAATAACGAATATAGTGGTCACTTATTTTTTTTCGTGAAAATATTTTTTCGTGAACCAAAATATAGAGATGTGGACACACACAGACAAACAGACAGACAGACAGGGGCGTTGCAATAGTCTCGCAACCATTACAGGACAAGACTAATAATTAATGGGATGTAGTGAAACCACAATCAATTTGGCAAATCTCTGTAAATGATCAAGAGGTAGGTGTCGTTTCAGCTTCCATTGTGGCCTCCACCTCCTGCGAGTGTTTTGATCGACATCCTCTATAATAACTTAACCTCAATCTCCAGAGTCCACCAACAAACGTTTTTTCAGGTAAACAAATAATTTGTTAATTTAATCATGTAAAGTTTTATGTTCGCATCTCTGTCAAAGTTGGAGGTTCCTGGAAACTCCCCCAATGTACTTAGACCCAGTTCCTACCCTTTCTTCAGAATTTCTCCTCTTCTGCTGACACTTCCATACATTGCCTGAGAGGTTGCCGTCTACAACCTACGACCCCAAAAAAAAAAAAAAAAAATATATATATATATATATATATATATATATATATATATATATATATATATATATATATATATATATATATATATATATACCTTACTCTGCAAAACAATGGGCTGGCAGGAGAGCTTAAAGGTGTGCACACTCACCTCTGAGCTGTCTCACCTGGGTTTGACTTTCAGGCCAGCCATAAACTGTCATCCCAGTATTTTTCAGGCAGGGAGATTCATCAATGTGTGTGCTGTCCCTTGGATGGACGTTAAACTGGACGGTGCCATCTGTCGGCAGTAACTGGTGGATGTAAAAGATCCCTCGGTGTCCTTCACAAAGAGTAGCTGAGTTAACACCGGCACCATGAAGAAATTCCAAATTCTTGCCCTAACTACTGCTGGGAAAGCAACGGCAAGCCAGCCAGCCGTGACCTTTGCCCAGGAACTCCTTCGGGAGCATCGACACTGTGAAGAATGCGATACATTGATTTATGGATACAATCGAAGCATTTGCTCCAACTGAAAAAGGAAAAAAAAAAAACATCAATAAATACACAAATATTTCATTTTTACTGCTTCTAATTTTCACCAATTGAAATGGACTCTGGCATATATCAATTCGATTTGGCCGAAGTCTACTGGAATTCCCACACATTTTCCGAGAGTGGGCGAGTTTACGGATGCCATTGCAATGTTGTAGAACTTCGTCTGTCATTTCCGAAACTTTAAAACTCTTCCTCACACCTCACAGGAAGGCCTGATGAATATTTAGGTCACAGAGAAAGTATTTTCAAAAGAAAGTTTGAGACCATAGAGAACCTCTGATGTGTTGAAAAAAAAATGCCAGCTGAGGAAACTGGGAGGTTATTAACAGAATGAATTGTCCAATTGGTAGTTTCAATACGATTCGACTGGATGTTGAATCACAACCTTTAATCTTGGGACCATTGGCATCCATTGCAAGCAATGTTGTGCAATACTGGATAATTTAAGCCCAGATAGACAAAGTGCAAATAAAAATCTCATCATCTTCAGAAGACTTAATGTTTAACATGTAAAACCAAGAAAAACAAGAAAGAGCAATCAAAGATTGTAGACCCTCGCCAGGACTTGTTTTGTGTGGTGTATTTTGTGGCAAATAAAAGGAAGGATGTACTAAATGAAAGGTCCAAATGGTCATGTTGTAAATGTGTGAAGGTCAAAGGTCTGAAAAGTTGTATAGATCAAATGGGCGAAAGTGTAAAGACCCGGAGGTGTAAAGGTCTGAAATGGTCTAAAGGGTGTAATTTAACCCTAGTCCTTCCAACATATTTTACCACTGACTCTTACCAACTGGGGTCTTTTCGGACTCGAACTCAAAAACCGCATAATTTCACGAAACCTGCCAAAGTTTCACATCAATGACGAAACATGGTGTTTAATTGATAAAGTCAACAAACAAATGAAAAGTAAAAATAAAAATAAAATCTAACCTTCAAACTGGGGACTTTTATGACCCCAACTCAGAATTGACTTTTTTTTGGTATACATTGTCGAGGTTCGTATGGGACCTGTGGGGGCATAAAGGGAGGACATGAAGGGGGAGGGAAGGACAAAACAGTGGGGAACAGAGACATTAGGAGATCTGTGGAAGGGAGAGGGATGGGGTGGGGAACACGGGGCAGACAAGACGGACACTACTGGGACTTTTCAGGAAGGAAAGCAGGAAATTTAAGGGAGGTGGGTTTGGGGTGGATTAACAAGGGTAGAAAAGATTGAAGTTTTGGATGGGGAAAGATAAGAGGTGGTGGTGAACAGCTGTTTTAAAGGCCTGGAGGGAAGAATGGGATTGAAGAGAGTGAGGAAGTTTATTCCAAAGGCAGAAAAAAAGAGGAATGAAAGAGTGAAGGTGAGCAGTGATTCGTGGTTTGGTAGTTTTACCAGAAGGGGGTGGTTGGCGGACCTTGAGCACCATGCGGCAATATGGTGGGGATATATCGCAAACAGAGCAGCGGGGGCGAAACCGAAGAGGAGACGGTAGAAGACAGAAAGACCACCGACCTGCCTGCTGGAGAGAGTGAGAGGCCCAAAGACTCAGCCTCACCACGGGAGATAGCAATGATCCTAAATGCCTTGGTTTCCACAGCGTGAGGCAGAGAAAAGTGAGAGGCAGGAGCACCAGCCCAGAGGGGAGAGTAGCACTCCATCAGGCTGTGGACGAAAGCTTTGTAAGCGGTCAGGAGTTCAGGTGGGCCGAGGAATGACTTTGCATGACAGAGGATTCCCAGTTGGCGACTGGCTTTGGAGGCCAGGTTGGAAATGTGGCTTTCCCAGGAAAGATCATGGCAGATATTGAGACCCAGAAGCTTGAATGAAAGGACTTATTCCAGAGTATTGTTGAGAAAGTAGATGGGGGGGGGTTCTAGATGGTCCTTTCAGAGAGACATAGTGAGGGTGTGAGATTTGTCAGGATTGAAAGACATGTTCTATGTGGTGGACCAGTTTGTGATTTTATCCAGATCTGCAGAGAGTAAAGAAGCTGCTGCTTGCCAGTCTGAGGGTTGACAGATGGTATGACAGAGGGTGGAGTCATCAGCAAGGCGATAAAGAGGATTTTCAAGAGTGTCGGAGAGATCATTGATGAAACCAGAAAAAAGCACAGAGCCCAGAATGCTGCATTGAGGAAATCCAGCCTGGACAGGTAGAGAGGATGAGAGAACTCCATTTAGGGCCACACGTTGGCTGCAACAGGAGAGATATCTGCGAGCCATGAGTGGAGCCTTGGATACCATAGGAAGAGAGTTTGGTGAGCAGGGCAGGGTGCCAAACCATGTCAAAACCATGTGATATGTCTCGGCATATGGCTCTGATTTCATGTCTGGCATTGAGTATCTGCATCCATTATTGGGAGACTTTGCAAGAAGTCATGAACTTCGGGTGGCTGGTTCATGGTTTCAGCACCCACAGGCTCAGCGCTGAACTTGGTATTCCAACGCTGGTGGTGTGGCAAAGGAGATTGACTATGTGCTCGTTGATGGTCACTGGAGGATAATCCAGAACTGCAGGGTCTACTGGAGTGCTCAGTTCCTCAATACTGACCACAGGCTTGTTGTAGCAACTCTGGAGTTGCAGATTAAATCCAGGAAAAAGGTACCATCCCAGCCTAGGCTGGATATTGGCAAGCTCAAGGATGAGAGGGTAGTCAAGGAGTTTGCAAACAGGCTGAGTGGAGATTTGGTGGGTCTGGGTGCTTTGGGGGATCCTGAAGAGTTATGGAGTACCTTCAAGACCACCGTCCTTGATGTTGCCGGTGGATGTCTTGGAACTCACCATATGGTGAAGAAGAATTTTGTCTCTCAAGAGACACTGGAGACCATTGACTAGAGTCACAGGGCCAGGCTGAATTGCAGAGCTGAGCTGTTCGGGGAGCTGAGGCATAAAACTGTATGTGCACTAAGGGTGGACAAAGAGGCCTCTGTGCATGGAATCTGTGAGAGGGTAGAGCATCACCTGTGGTCAAATGATTCTCGTCCTGCTTACAGGGGAGCTGGCGCATTGCGTTCCTCCAAGCCTGTCCCCTTGTGTGCTACAGTTAGAGTAGCGGGTGGTGGGCTCTTGATAGAGGAGTCCGAAGTGAAGGGCCGCTGGGCCAGTTACTTTGAGCGGCTGTACCAGGCTGATCCACCAGCTGTCGAGTTGGATATCAGGGGTGTGACTATCCCTATTGCTGATCCTCCCGACCCTTGGAGTACCGGCGGAAAGTGGACGCAGCGACGTGCTGCTCCGGCGCATGCTCCCATACCTGACCTGACCTGAACTCAGAATCACTAAATTTCCTTCAATCTGCTGAAGTTTCACATCAATGAGGAAACATAATTATTTTGATTGAATGATTTTTTGGTGATACAGTAAACAAACATTTGCATAAAAAAAAAAAATTTCAGGCCTTGCTCAACACAAATACCATATGAAGTGATCGATCATATTTGCAAAAAATTGAATGAAATCAAGTGGGGTCTTTTTGGACTCCAGAAAGGATTTGCTTGTAACTCTATGCAGCAAGATGGGATTTTAAAACATCATATGTATTTATATTATTACTGGCACATATCGGTAAACAAACTAATAAAACATGAAATACATTGTTAAACTAATATTGAAATAACACATCAAAATGTATGCCTGGGGTCCATAAAGACCCTTGTTGGTAGGACTAGGATTAAGTCTAAAGGGTCTAAAGGTCAAAGGAGTTTACAGGGTCTTAAGGGTCATAGGGTTATTAAAGGGCCTTTGGGGTCTCAAGTGTCTCAAAGTATATTGTGGTCTAAAAGGTCTTTGGAAGGATCTTAGGGGGTCTCAATGGTGTTTGGAGTTTTAAGGGTCTAAGGGGTCTAAAGGGTATTAAAGAGTCTTCAGGGTCTTAATGGTCTACATGGCCTTCTGGTTTTAGGGGTCTAAAGGGGTCTTAAAGAGTGTTGTTTCTGTAGGGTTTTAAGGGTTTGAAGGTTTTTAAATGGTCTTAGGGTTATAAAGATTCTGAGGGGTCCCAAAGGATCATGGGGTTCTAAAGGCTCTCAAGGGTTTTAATGGTGTTAGGGGTCTTCAGGGGTCATAAGAGTTTTATGGAGCTTAAGGGTCTAATCATAATATCATAATATAATGGGCATAAGCCTGGAACTTCAAACACACTTTGCTCCGAAGATATTCTGTTCATACTTCTGAAATCTTCACATTATGTGCTCCATGTATTTAAGCAGGTGATGGCAGATTCAAAAAAATCTAATTTATTGAGAATTTTCAGAAGGAATCGATGACGTCACAATCACCAGCATTCGGCGGCAAACCGACGGCCGGGTCCCAGACGATGTGCTTTACCTAACTAGGTCCATGAGTTCAGGACGTTTGTTCAACTCAGCATTTACAACTTTTATCCTGCCATGTTGTTAATCGGTTGATGGAAGTAATATAGAAACGATGAATATTTCAAATCGTTCGTGTTACTCATCCGGCACGATGTGTCAAGGCCAACAATCTAAAGCGACCGGTCTCAAACGCTACCATGGGCACCCAGACACGCCACCAATATGAACTGAGCTGTTGAATGCAGCGCAAAACATCCAAAGAAACTACCGTAACCGAGTATTGTGATCCGTCCTGTCCCCCATACCCGTCGTAGACGGGTATCTGCTAGTGTAATTAATAAACGCTCATGTTCTGTGTGGACAAACAGAAAAAAAAAACAAACAGATGAAAATGCAATACTCTCTCCTCTGGTGAGGATAACTAGAATGGCACTTTGTGGAATACACACCTCCGCCGAGCTGAGCAGTTTGTGTTTTATATTCCATTGACCTTCAGATGTGGATCCAGACCTGAACCAAATTTGAATCAGCTTGTTCTTGTCACCAAACCAACTCATCCACCAAGTCTTGCCATCACTTGTCCACAACTTTTTGAAATATCATGTCGTTTTTGTCCCATCTCTCAATGGTGAAGAATAACTTGAAAATTAAAAAAAAACTCTCGTGTCTGGATGTGGATTCAGATCTTCACCAAAATCTAATCATTTCGTCCTTGTCACACAACCAACATGTCCACCAAATCTTGTCCAAATCCATCAACAACGTTTTGAGATGTCCTGTTCACAAACAGACAGTGGTGAAAACATAACCTACGTCCACCCATGGTGGCGGAGGTAACTTCTGTGATGAAGCAGAAAACATAATAATAGCATAAACAAAGATCAACAAACAAAAACTAAAGGTATTCAAAATATTAGAAGTCTGCATTCGTGCATGGACGGATGAGCGTTTGGGTGGCAGGTGTACAAAAAACACTTCACCTCATCCAAACTTTGGATGATACTTTTAAAATCCTGTAATATGGCTCCTGAAATAAATTTAGATTTTTCAAATGACAGTTGAAAGGTCGTTTTTATCCACAAGATGATTCAAACGTCTACGAGGTATTTGCCAACAAGGTCAGCCAATAATCTCTCCAAACAGCGGGTCGACATCAAGACATATAATTCGCACTTCACACAATGTTTTTATCCAGGCAATTAAAATGCCGAACATTTGTATGCAGTTCATGAAATAACTATATTTCCATTATACTCAGATTTCAGCAATTCCTTTCTCTTCCCATCTTTGATCCATTCCCTTCTCATCATTTTCACGATTTTCACAACTTTAAGTTGAGGTGTATATGTATTTCAGAAAGGATGTAATTCTTTAAGTAATATTATTAAACACATATATATATATATATATATATATATATATATATATATATATATATATATATATATATATACATATATATATATATATATATATATATATATATATATATATATATATATATATACATATATACACATAGATACACATCTAATATATATATATATATATATATATATATATATATATATATATATATATATACATAAATAAAATATATAAATATATGTACATATAGATATTGTTGTGGTTCTCGGAACCGCATGCATACAACAGATAAGTGTCCCAAGACAGTTATTCCAATATTATACGTGTAGATAGTCCCTTTCCTTGTGTTTAGCGGGAAAACAAGGGAGTGCGTTGTGATGATCTAATAGCTGGGGTTGCTTAAATCATTTTCTTCTTCATTTCGTCCGATTATTCCTGAGGTAAATCAGCCACGTGCGCCTTCGCTGTGAGGTAACTGCTGCACAGAGCCCTCGTTCCTGGGTGAGCCCGAACCCCGGCGTGTGCGGCGAGTTATGTAGTGCACTTGGCAGTGCGGGATTATCAACTCGAGCTTTCGATGATCTGCGGAAGATTGCCGGTTGCATTAAAAAGGCATACAAATGAATACCTCTTGAGAGGCTGCAGGAATGGTGTATTTAACAACACAGGAAACACAGCCAGCATGACGCCCCCGCTGCACGAAACGCGTACGGAGGCTGATAAAGACGACTCCATGCCATGTTGGGCAGGATACGAGTGTGCGGAGTAGAAGCGGCTTGTCCCTTTTCAACCTCAATATCTGACACATATTGGTGTTCGCCCCACGCACATGCTAGTGGAGTCGTGTGAACGAGAGCGCTGGCCACGTGTATAATGGCCGAACCACCTACACTGTAGTGAATGTGCTCGAAGGCAGACACGTACGCCGCTCGTGAAATGTGCATGGACTTATCCATGGCGATGTACCTTTGGCTCTCACTGGCAGCAGAGGATTCTCCACGGATGGTGAACGTCTTCTCGTCTCTACGGCCAGGTCAGGTCAGGTATGGGAGCATGTGCCAGAACAGCGCGTCGCTGCGTCCACTTTCCGCCGGTACTCCAGGGGACTCCGTCTAGCCATCCCCCAGGCAGATGCCAGGCCCATCCCCATCTCCTTGAGATGATGGTCAACCTGCTGCAACCATGAGGCACGTGGTCGGCCCACTGGCCTCCTCCACTCATGAGACTCCCTCGCTGAGAGAATCTGGTGAGCAGGATCAGCGTCAGGAAAACGAGCCACATGTCCATACAGCCGCAACTGACGCTCACGGACTATGCAGGTAACAAATCTCATCCGAGTCTCTCTCAGCAACCGCTCGTTGGGCACAAAATCCGACCAGCGATAGCCAAGGATTCTCCGAAGAGCTCTGGTACCAAAGGAATTAAGTCTCCGTCTCAGATCCTTGGTCAGAGTCCAAGTCTCGCACCCATAGAGCAAGATTGGAAGCACCAAGGACCTGAAGACTCAGACTTTCGTCCTCCTGCACAGGTACCGGCAGCGCCACACCCCATGATCCAGTGAATCCATGACTCCCCAGGCCCGACCAGACGTCTATTGACCTCTGACTCGCAGCCAGCAGAGACATGAATATCACTGCCAAGGTAAGTGAATCTCTCCACGACCTCAACATCCTCACCACAAACAGACACAGACAGGACAGCAGCATCCAAGATGTCAGCGAAAGCCTGGATCTTAGTTTTGACCCAAGAAACCCGTAATCCCAACGGCTCCGACTCCTTATTCAGCACCTCGAGGGCCCCCAAGAGGATGTCTAAAGTCTCCGCAAAGATGACTGCATCATCTGCAAAATCAAGGTCCGAGATCTTGACATTGCCAAACGATGCACCGCAACTTGATCTCTCCGACATCCTCCCTAAAATCCAGTCCATACAAGTGCTGAAAAGTGTGGGGGCAAGTACACATCCCTGACGAGCTCCAGTAACAACTGGAAATAAGTCAGAGATGGTACCACCACACGTCACAGCACTCTCAGTACCAGAGTAGAGTTCAGACATCAGATCGATCAGTTTTGGTGGCACCCCACGAAGACCAAGAATCCTCCAGAGGACATCCCGATTCACTGAATCGAATGCTTTACAGAGATCAACAGAGGCTGCAAGCAGCCCCTGCCGAAACTCTCGTCTGCGTTCGATGAGGACACGAAGTGCAAGGATACGGTCAATCGTTGACCTCTTTGGTGTAAAGCCTGACTGCTCTGGACGCTGGTGCTCAAGCAGATGGTGGCGAACCCTATCAAGAATTATCCGAGCAAAGACCTTGCCCGGCACTGAGAGCAGCGTCACCCCTCGGTAGTTGTTGCAGTCTTGGCGATCACCCTTCCCTTTCCAGAGAGGGACAACAAGGCCCCTCTTCCAGTCAGTTGGGATGATGCCTGTGTTCCAGGCAGAGCACAAAACTGCATGCAACGACACGAGTGCAGCATTTCCACCAGCCTTGAGAAGTTCAGCATGGATGCCACAGATCCCTGGAGCTTTGCCCCGTTTCAAATGGTTCACCGCAGCCCGTGTTTCCACAAGCGAAGGTGGACCACAGTTGATTCGAGGGTCAGCAACAGGGATTGTAACACCCTTGACGTCCAACTCGACAGCTGGGGGATCAGCCTGGTACAACCGCTCAAAGTAACCGGCCCAGCGGGCCTTCACTTCAGACTCCTCTGTCAAGAGCTTACCACTCTCTGCTCGAACTGCAGTGCTCCGAGGGATGGGCTTGGATGAACGTAATGCACGAATTCCCCTGTAAGCGGGACGAGAATCACCTGTCCACAGGTGATGCTCTACCCCCTCACAGATTCCTCGCACATAGGCCTCCTTGTCCACCCTCAGTGCACGTACAGTTTTACGCCTCAGCTCCCTGAACAGCTCAGCTCTGCCATTCAGCCTGGCCCTGCGACTCTGGTCAATGGTATCCAGTGTCCCTTGAGAGACAAAATTCTTCTTTGCCCTGCGGTGAGCTCCAAGGCATCCACCGGCAACATCAAGGATGGTGGTCTTGAAGGCGCTCCACAACTCTTCAGGACCCCCCAAAGCACCCACACCCCCCAAGTGTCCACTCAGCCTGTTTGCAAACTCCTCAGCTACTCTCTCATCCCTGAGCTTGCCAACATCCAGCCTAGACTGGGATGGTACCATTCTCCAGGATTTAAGGTGCAGCTTTAGAGTTGCTACAACAAGCCTGTGGTCAGTATTGAGGAACTGAGCACTCCGGTAGACCCTGCAGTTCTGGATCATCCTCCAACGACCGTCAATGAGGACATGGTCAATCTCCTTTGCCACACCGCCAGCGTTGGAATACCAAGTCCAGCGATGAGCTTGTGGGCGCTGAAACCATGAACCAGCCACCCTAAGTCCATGACTTCTTGCAAAGTCAAGGAACTTAGTGCTATTCTGGTTCATAGTTCCTGACCCATGGGGACCAACACACACCTCATAACCATCCCTATCAGTTCCAGTCGATGCATTGAAATCCCCCAAGACGAGAAGTGTATCTCGTCTGGGGCACTGATCAACCACAGACTCGAGTGTGGCGTAGAATGCATCCTTCACGGTGAGATCACTCGCCTCAGTCGGAGCATAAACAGAGACCAGGGAAATGACACCTAAGGAGTGACGAATCCTTAATCTCATAATACGCTCGTTGACCGGTGTTACCTCAATTATCATTGGGGTCAGCTTATTGGACACAGCTACAGCAACTCCTTGGGTATGATAACCATCAGAGCGACCAGACCAATAGTAGGTGTAACCACCCACCATTATCTCGCCGCAATCCGGTCTCCGAACCTCAGAGAGAGCTGCAATCCCGATGTCCAAACGCTTGAGCTCAGATGATAACAGAGACAGGTGATCATCCTCTCTTCGGGAGAGGACATTCCAGGCACCCACCCAAAGGGACCACCTCAGGTTAACCCAAGGAGACCGCCGTCTGGTGGACGACACCTCAGCACCACTCCGACACACTCTCCCGCAATCTGACCCAGGGATGTTACCCCGTGGTTTCCCTCCTATCATCAAAGATTGGGGGTCCCGAAGGCTTTGCCCCAATCCAGTCATCCGGTGAGCTGCCCTGCGAAGGGAAGCTGCGCAGGAGGTACTCCCACGGAGTGGGTTTTCAGATATTTTTGCGTTTTTGCGTTTTGCGGAATGAAGGGTTTTACGGTGGCCGGAGTGCAAATCCTGCCACCAACCTCCTGATAAAAAGTAACCCAACTGCAGGAGGATGTCCGCAGACACAGTTGGGCACTAGATATGGATGGCCGTTGGCTCACAAGGAGCTCCTCCGCCCTTTGACAGGTTTTGTTTTTAATCCTGCTGGGTGTCCATATCCAAACACCCCTCACCAGAAAACCTGGTGGGGGAGACGGTTTAGTCGCCGACAACCCGACCATGGAACAGGTTAGTACAGGTTTACATGGTACCTGTAGCAGGTCACAGATCGAACCTGACCTGACATGAACCTATGGCCAGCGAAGCTGCAATCGAGCCGGGGAATGTACAGTGCGGGCCACGTTGGTACACGAGGAGTGAGCGCATTGATCGACGCTCGTCAAACGCCCGAGCGGGCATGCGGGACCCTCGACCAGTCGCCCAGGCACGGCCTGGGGGTTTTTGCAGGACGATTCACATGCTAATTTTGGTGTAGGCGATTCATGTCATCTTGTGGGGTTGGAGCGGAATATTCCCATTCTGGGATGATCTTGCCGGAAACAAAGTGAGGCGGTTTCCGACCCAAGTTGGCGGGCCACGTGAGGGGCCAGGGCCAATTGGAGCACCCGATTCAGGTGATGACGTTTTGATTCGGAATGGCCCTCCCCCAGAGCTGCAAGTGCTATAAAGGTCGGAGCAGTCTCCGCCTCTCTCTTGCTCTCGCGTCGCCTCGTCGACACCGCCATGAAATTATATTATTATTAGGAATGTTCCCAGCTCGTCTTTGTGGTTTCTTTCATTGATCCAGCATGGTCCGAATCCGAGTTTAGCCAGGACTTTTTTCCCAACGATCCGTTCCTTTTAGCCAGCACGTCCTTGGCAGTTTCGCTCGGCTGCATCCGATCTGGAAAAGTGATCCGGTCCGGTAGAGTGATCCGGTTCGGACAAGGTGTACCGAGGGCGTTTTCCCCGGTAATTAAACCACGTGATTAATTAGGTAACCCGATTAACCCATAGACGGGAGGACCCTAGGTCGTGCGGTTGAGTTATTGGTGGCCAAGGTCGGTTAAGCGACCCGCCGCGTCACGGAATTATCCGTGTGCGACGGCCTACAATTCCGGGGAGTCTGGTGGGAACCGAGATAGCTTAGAAGCTTATAGACAGAAGACCACTAGGTGGGGAACCCAAACCTAGTGGTCTTCTCACCCGACCCCCAACCCACAACAATATATATTACATAAGGGAGATATTTACATAAAAAATAAATAATAAATAAGTAAAATAAAATACGTAAATAAATTAATATTATTTATGAAATACATTATTAATAAACATTAAAATAATTTGTTGGTAGTTGCTAAGATACGCAGTGCAGCATGTTAAAATCCGTTATTAATGACAGTTTGAATGTTTTAATGACAGTTTGAGTCTATGGTTTTATGGAGGTGCTGTGTCACGGACATGTCTAAAAGGTAAAGTGTTTGTCGCTTAATATATTGTTGCAGTTTTGAGAAACCGCTGTTGTAATTGTGCACTCACATCACGTTGGTCCTTCAGCGTAGTGTATTTCCATAAAAAAATGTTTAGAATAGTCTTTACCTTGAGATGGGTCAGCAGGATCCAAACTGCATTTGAACGGGTAGATAACGATTCACCTTCTGTTTTTCTTTTGCACATGGAAGGTTGGCGGCAAGGTGTTAGCAGCGATTTGATGTGAGCATGTGCCGATCCCTTCATAACGTTCCCTTTCTCGTTAATTTCCCTCTCTCTTCTTTATTGTTAATTTCCTCTCTCTCTC
Source organism: Eptatretus burgeri (assembly GCF_056783735.1). NCBI lineage: Eukaryota > Metazoa > Chordata > Myxini > Myxiniformes > Myxinidae > Eptatretus > Eptatretus burgeri. Next base: position 69,527,354 of record NC_140973.1, read on the forward strand.
CCCCTCTCTTTTCTCACACCACACGTAAGTACACGCACTTTTATTTAATACAGACTGTAGTTTGATCAAGTACAGTTACATAACCTAAAACTCTCCCGCTCTAAAGGAGATCCCTCATCCCACAACCCTCAACTCTTAACCCCAATGTTAGCCTTTGTGATGGCTCTCATGTGCCTGGGCGATGTTTGGTCACCATTGACCTGAGAGGAATCGACTCTATTAGTTTCCCCCATAATCGTTCTTGCGTGCCTCGAACCAGCTGAATGCTCGCTCACCTCAAGCGGTGGAAAGCGAGGTCTGACTCTTATGACGGCCGGAAGTCCCGACTGAGAGGAATCGCTGTAGAATCGCTAAGGAGGAGAAACGACAATCAGTGCGCAGATGCTGCCCAATGTCACGCACATTCTCAAAGCTTCCAGGCCGACCTTATAAAAGAGCGAACCCCGGAGCCTTTCGACGGTCGTTTGCGGACACTTTCAACGGGTGCCAGACACCGTTCCCTGAGGCACGACGTTTGTTTGCTTCTCATTTTTCGACGCATGCCCGACACTGTTCCCTGAGGTCGCGCTGCTGGTTCTTAGCACTTTTGCTCCTTTGGTTTTTTTACCTCACGATTGAGGGGGTGGGCGGATCCAAGGTGATCAATGGGACCGAAACCAAGCTACACTACAGAAACATCTGGTAGGATCTCACACTTAGGCTATCCCCTCACACATCTTTTCTGCTGCACTTTTCTCAGTTTCCGATCTGTCCGTGTCCGTCTTTTCCACCATTGTTCTAGCACTGTCTGCACGTAGATAGCTTGGGAGGTTAAAATTCCTGACGATTTGGTTTGCAAGGTCCAGCGTGTGCTCGCGGTACAGCTCGGCCACATTCAAGATCACCAGATAAGGTAAGTAGCACATTTGCCGAGGGTGCATTCCCTGTTCAGGAGGCCATGGGACCCCTAGTAAAATGTCCGTTAGACGGACGGACACTGGGACTCGTGATCACTCAATTGGCGTTCGTAGTTGCATCGTAAGCATCGTAGTTGCATCGGAACCCACCGTGGAGTGAAGTTATTCGCTCCCAGTGGCCTCAGGTCCGCGTGAATTCAAGAGAAACCGGGGATTTCCCCCCGGTAGTAGGCGCAAGCCCCGAGACTGCAACAATATCATATAAAGTGATGTATGATTACAGTTATTCAAATGTAGTACTACTTGAAATAAGGATATTGCATTGCTGTGTTGACCGACTGTCTGGACACAACTCTCGGTTGGAAGTCCATTGATGTTGAGTGATCTACTGACGTGGACCTGCGACCGGGGTTGTGGATCCACTGTATGGAGAGGTTCTGGGGTGAAAGGATTGAAACCTCGAGGAAAAGCAGTGCCCAGCTGATGATCCGGGCAGTTGGGAAATCAGTAAATTGCTCATAAGTTAAGGTTATAATTTCACATAAAATGGCCTTTGTAACTACTGTACTTACCAGTACATAATATATGTGTATTTGTGTATTTATATATGTGGATGGACGTATGTGTGTGTATTATGCCTGGCTTCCTTTTGGGAGTACGGTGCAGTAATTTGTCTTTATTAACCTCCGCCATCGAAGATGGACGGAGGTTACTGTTTTCACCTCTGTCTGTCTGTTTGTTAGTTTGTGAACAGTATTATGGAAAAACTCCTGGACGGATTTCGATGAAACTTGGTGGGGGGGTTAGGTATGGTCCAAGGATCATGCCATTAGATTTTGGACTTCGTCCAAAGTCCAATATGGCTGCTATGGCGGCCATTTTGAAAAACTATTTGAATTTTTGTTTTTGCATTTCTACATGTTTTAAGTGATTTCCAACTAAAAAAAAAAAATTTGTTAGAGAACAAAAACATTTTGCAACTTTTTTTCAAAAAAAATTCGATTTCATTTGAAAAAGATTTTAAAAATTTTTTTTTTTGCATTTCTACATGTTTTAAGTGATTTCCAACCCCCCCAAAAAAATTTGTTAGAGAAAAAAAAAAACAGAAATTTTGCACCTTTTTTTTCAAAAAAATTTCGATTTTTTGGGGGGGAATTTCTACATGTGCATCGATCTAGTTTAGTTTATTCAATCGTGGTTCAGTAGAGTCTGATCCATTTTGACCTACAATGAATAGGATATCAGGTTCACTTAAGTGACCCAGCAGTATTGGCGGCGGAGGTTTTGCACTCTACCAAGTGCTCCCCCTCTAGTTTTGAATATGTAATATTCCCCTTCTTTTCGAAAATCCTATAATTCAGGAAAGCAAGTAAATTAACCTTTTCAGCATTTCTTGGCAACATGAATTCGTCTCCAACGGACATGTTTTCTCGAATCAGATGTTGAATTTCATTTAATGGGAATTTTTGTTTGAAACAATCTGGTTCACTGGATGTCGCTGCAAGCTTTTATAATACCATGATACAATTTCAGCGTTTTCATGACTGGTGTTCATTTTATGATAAGGGTTTGAACAAATTTAAAGTCTTGTATTCACCATGGATAGAAAACTGCGTAGGGACCGTCACAGCTGGGAAAATGGACTCGGATTACACTTCAAAACGTGCATTCTGCATGGATAAGAGGGTCAGTGGAAACAGAACAAGCTCTTCTCTGCTGGTGTCAACGCTCAGAGTTTGCCCCGTTTCGTTTTAAGCCTCCAAACTGTTTTCTGGGCCATGTGGGAATGTGATAACAAAAGGAATGTTTACGAATCTCATAGGAAACCTCATGGCTTCTGCCACGAGTGAACACCGTTGCTCCAGCCTGCCATGTTTTGTTGCCGAGTTCAAAGTCAGTTTTTCTCTTTCTTTCCAGTTGGTTCTTCTGCCGGCCAGATTTGTGTAAGCATTCTCAGCATGAAATGCTATTTCATCACACAGTCACTGCAGTCTACTTTCCTCTCCAACGTACTCATGCTTTTACAAATCTTGGCATTTATAAATAGCTCACATGGATTCGCGTGTTTTGCAGAATGTCTTTAAGTTGTTGAGACTTTCTTTTAATATTGTGTGAAGCACATCAAACAATCTTCCCATCCATGAAAGAACAAGCATAAACTGCCCTGGTGCTGCACAGGCAGGGCAATGCATCGATGAGTACGCTATAGTTTCAGAAAGGATGTAAAGCCGGTTGTCCAAACTACCCATGGTACCTTTCAAATAGTGCAACCGTCAGGATCCCATCGTGTTTGGGCCACAGCTAATCGTGGCCCAGTGAAGGGTAACGGCCACAAAAATAATCATGAGAATAATAATCAGGGAAATTCACGAAGGTTGCATGAAAATACGAATTTCTGATTAATTAGTCTGTGACACAGAGGTCGCGCACTTCTCAAAACCGCCACCTGCTACACCGATAACTGCAGCTGCATTGGTCAGCTTACATCGGCTTTCGAAACTTTTCCATTAAAGTAAAGCCAGCCACCAACCCACACACAGAAGGCAATTGTTGCACGGACTCGTTTCTCACTCACTGGCCCTCATCAGCACCAAGTGGTTTACCCCCAGGAGTTGAGATGGCAAGGCATCCCATGATGGAGTATGTACAAGTAGCACCGGCCATTACCAGATGATAGAAGCAGCACATTGTGTCAGCATACGAACCGTGTTTCCCCATTGTCTCAGGTCGCTCACCTGCATTTGATTTTTCATTTATTTTGTTTCATTTATTTATTTCATTTGTTTATATCTTAATTTACGGATGCTTTCCAACGGTTCTGTGATTTTTTCCTGGTGTATCGGCTTCGATGTCCATCAGCAAACAAAATTACCGTGCTTCCCCATTATCTCGGGTCGCTCACCTGCATTTTTTTCATTCATTTTTTTATTATTCTTTAATTTCATTTATGGATGCTGTATGATGATTCTGTGAATTTTTCCGGTGTGCCGGCTTCGATGTTCATCGGCATGCGAAATTTCACCTTTCTACGTCACCCAGAAGGTGCCGCTCTTTAATATCAGTCAGTGAGTCAGTGGTTAGACAGAACTTCATGTATTACAAAGAGTGTTTAGTTATAAAATGACATAAATGCCAAATTAAAAAAATTGGAGTTACTGAGACCAAAATATCCTCAAAGGGTAGCTCGCAGTAGTCATGTATCTATCCATCTGTTGTCAAATCAACTCAATGCTAGTTTTTTTTCAGAAATCAACAAACATCCCATTTTTTTTCGACAAATATCGACACAATACTATTCTGTCCTACGTGACCATGGAACTGTGTAAATGGTTTAGACGAGCAGGCATTTGATTATAAGTCAGCCACACAGGCCTTTGTGAAAGGACCAAATCATTCAAGATCAGTGATGCCAGAATGCTGGAGCTTAATAGTGACCAAATTGGATTCAAAACTTTTTGCACTGAGGACTACTGTTACAACAATGTGCTGAAGCACGGGAAGAAGAAGACTAACTTTAAACCTGCCCCACTTCCAATGCAGACAACTGTAAAACAGGACAATAAAGTGTGATGTGAAGAATCTGCTCAATGCAAATGGTGTGCCAGACAATGTCAAAACATTCCACAACTAGAGGGGGAGCACTCGGTAGAGTGCAAAACCTCTGCCGCCAATACTGCTGGGTCACTTAAGTGAACCTGATATCCTATGAATTGTAGGTCAAAACGGATCAGACTCTACTGAACCACGATTGAATAAACTAAGCTAGATCAACGCGCATGTAGAAATGCCAACAAAATAAAATCGAATTTTTTTTGAAAAAAAAGGTGCAAAATTTCTGTTTTGTTTTTTTCTCGAACAAATTTTTTTTGGGGGGGGGAAGGTTGGAAATCACTTAAAACATGTAGAAATGCAAAAAAAATTCAAATCTTTTTCAAATAAAATGGAATTTTTTTTTTTTTTTAAGTTGCAAATTTTTTTTTCTCTAACAAATTTTTTTTTTTTGGTTGGAAATCACTTAAAACATGTAGAAATGCAAAAACAAAAATTCAAATATTTTTTCAAAATGGCCGCCATAGCGGCCATATTGGACTTTGGACCAAGTCCAAAATCTAATGGCATGATCCTTGGACCATACCTAATCCCCCCAGCAAGTTTCGTCGAAATCCGTTCAGGAGTTCTTCCGTCATACTGTTCACAAACAAACAAACAAACAGACGGGTGAAAACAGTAACCTCAGTCCATCTTCGATGGCGGAGGTTAACAATGCTTTGATGCAGACAACTGAAAATGGCAATAACAATGAGAATGATTAGGTCACTCAGATTTATCAGACTGATGTTAGATGCAGTAAAATCTACCGAGACCACCCTGTAGCCGAAGAAAAGTGGGGGGAGGGGGGTGACAGATTTTAATGGGCAAAGTTGATACAAGGTCTTCACAGAGTTGCTCCCTGGTCTCTTCATGCTGGTGTTCTCTTTACAAAGGTGATATTGATGTGAGGTTCTGTTGTAGTTCCAAAAAAGTAAAAGTTTTAGATTTTGTTTTAAGATTTGATAATCGTTTATGAGTTGCACAAGAAATATTATCCCATTCGGATGTTGAATGAATACCAGGTGGGGTTGACTCAGCCTGTCATCCTTCTGAGGTCGGCAAAATGAGTGCCAGCATGCTGGTATACTGTGTCAGAGTGGCAACCCGTCCAGGATTGTGCCCAATAACCAAGGAGACTGCTTAGGCAGCACCAACACGCTGTACAGAGTATGGTTGGATGGAGTAAATATTTATAAGAAAAAAATCGTTTTATTCTTCCCTATGTTCCACAGCAGAAATTAACATTTTTCAAAAACAATAAAAACAGGACCACGCGTCCTGAAGCTCACTTGGATCAGGAGCAACAGTCACTGAAACCCTCCCCCCGAAGACTCTCATGCACCCTGGTTTTCTGTTTTTCATGCCGTGAACAAACTTTGGTACATCACGGGTGATGAAGGTTGGGGTCAAGTTTCATCGAAGTTGTGTGTGTAGTTTTAGAGAAGAGAGCAAATACCTATTTTGGGGTGTCAACCCATAACCCCCGTAACCACCAAAATGAGCGCAGATTTTGATGTGGTCAATAAACCATCAGGTCAGGTCAGGTATGGGAGCATGTGCCAGAGCAGCGCGTAGCTGCGTCCACTTTCCGCTGGCACTCCAGGGGCCTCCGTCTGGCCACCCCCAAGGCAGATGCCTGGCCCATCCCGATCTCCTTGAGATGCCGATCAACCTGCTGCACCCCCGAAGCACGTAGTCAGCCCATTGGCCACCTCCACTCACGAGACTCCCTCGCTGAGAGAATCTGGTGAGCAGGATCAGCGTCAGGAAAATGAGCCACATGTCCATACAGCCATAGCTGACGCTCACAGACTATGCAGGTAACAAATCTCATTTGAGTCTCTCTCAGCAACCGCTCGTTGGACACAAAGTCCTACCAGCAATAGCCAAAGATTCTCTGAAGAGACCTGGTACCAAAGGAATTAAGTCTCCGTCTCAGATCCTTGGTCAGAGTCCATGTGTCACATCCATAGAGATATCATTGAAAGCCTGGATCTTAGTTTTGACCCAGGAAACCCGTAATCCCAGCGGCTTCGACTCCTCATTCAGCACCTCGAGGGCCCCCAAAAGGATATCTAAAGTCTCCGCAAAGATGACTGCATCATCTGCGAAATCAAGGTCAGAGATCTTGACATTCCGAAACGATGCACCACAGCTTGATCTCTCCGACATCCTCCCTCGAATCCAGTCCATACAAGTGCTGAAAAGTGTGGGGGCCAGCACACACCCCTGACAAACCCCAGTAATAACTGGAAATAAGTCAGAGATGGTACCACCACATCTCACAGCACTCTCAGTAACAGAGTATAGTTCAGACATCAGATCGATGAGTTTTGGTGGCACCCCACAAAGACCAAGAATCCTCCAGAGGGCATCCCAATTCACTGAATCGAATGCTTTACAGAGATCAACATAGGCTGCAAGCAGCCCCTGCCGAAACTCTCGTCTGCGTTCGGTGAGGACCCGAAGAGCAAGGATACGGTCAATCATTGACCTCTTTGGTGTAAAGCCTGCTTGGGTTCGGGGGTCAATAAACCTTCGATAGGCATCAAATATGAAGTTTGTGGCCAAGTTTCATCAAAATTGTGTGTTTGGTTCAAGTGATAATGGTTGAAGTGTTTACAGACTCACCGACTCACCAATGGACACTGCTTGATCGCTTAAGCTCCAGTGACAAAAGTCCAGGTGAGCTCAAAATGGAACGTTTGTGTTTACAAACCAAATTCTTCATTGTGGAGATGAATTGTGAAGAAGGAAGGAGCTCACATAGCCTCACTATGGATTACTACCCAAAAGCGGCAATGTGATTATGACCCCAAAAATATTCAGACGGATTTCCACAAGAGGAACCTCGAACGGCACTCGGTGGAGCGCATACCTCTGCCAGGCTGAACACTTTACGTTTTGTACCCCACTGATCGGCCGGATCTGGATCCGGAACTAAACCAGAAACTAATCAACTTGTTCTCATCACCGAACCAACTCATCCACCAAGTTTTGTCCGAATCCATCAATAACTTTTTGAAATATCGTGCTATATATTGTTTTTGGATCTCTCTCTTAATTGTGAAAAATGACTCAAAAAAAATTTTTTAATTCTCGTATCCGGATCCGGATCTTCACCAAAATCGAATAAATTCGTCCTTGTCACCCACCCAACATGTCCACCAGGTTTCGTCCGAATTATTACATCACTTTTTGAGATATCCTGCTCACAGACAGACAAACAGGGGGTGAAAACATAACATCCATCCACCTTCAGTGTTGGAATAAATGAGTTTGAAGTCGGGATGTGAGAGGAGGGACATTGAGGTGTGTGGAGGCGTGAGGAGGGATGAATGCACAAGCCATTCGGGATGAGGCATGCATCAAAATTCCACCATCTTATGTATGGAATATGAATATGCATATCAGCAAATTACTCTGATTTGTTCCATAAAACACATTCCTCAATGCTCAGCGATGGAAAAGTTGCAGCATAACATATACTTTAGAGAAACTGAATGCCGCCGACCGTCCGAATCCTTAATGGCATCCCTCCGAATTGAGAGGGGAGAAAATAAAAGTAATTTCCCAACGAAACGTGCGATGAAGGCAAATTAGCAAAAGCTCACCGACATATTTCTCGATGATATGATCCCTGGCATTTTGCCGTCAAAACATGCAGGGCACGGAGCAGCGATGCCGCATGTCACGGCGGCTCAATGACTCTCAAAAGAATGTTGCCATTGTTAATTACAAGTATCATGCTTTGGGCACACAGTTAATATGTTACAACAGCGGTCAGCTCGTGGTTATACGGTCCAGCCATGCAGCAGATAATTCATCCTGTTGTCACTTTGTGGCTAACCCTAATTAGGCCTTGTCAAATATTCACGTAGAAAGCTAGCAGTGATTTAACAATTCAACCGCATTTCTCAAACCCCATCAACACATGCACAATCGCGTTAAGGCAAAAGGGGTGTTTGTTGAATTAGTCATTTTTTTATTTGCTCTGTGGTGGAAATAGATGATTGATACATTTTTGTTTTTGTGGGGTTTCCAGGTGAGAATTTTATGACGCAGGTGTATCGGGTTTAGAATGCTGTATTGATGTTGTTAATACAGTATTCAGCCAGGTGAACATTTTTGTAAGGTTCACCTGCCTGCACCTTGGTGGGTTTGACGTTAGAGTCGTAGCAGCTGAAATCAAAATCCTATCCAGATTCCTTCTGACAACTCCATTGCTGTATTTGGTCAGTTATTTGTTTGTTAAGGCATAGTTTTCATGCATGTTTATAATGGGCCCAGTAGATGAGGATGTGGAAGGAACTGGTGCAAAAAAAAAAGAGTGCGGTCCAAAATTATAGTCAACACAACCAGCTCCCATGAGTTTCCATGGTAACCACATTACGAGATGATGCGGTTAGAGTGGGGTAACTTTGCTTGATGTAACTCTAAGACCATTCCCTGAAGAATTACAACAACAAAAAACCCCATTATCCATGGTTAAAGATTAGCAAATGGACAATTCCACTGATTGACCTGGGACCCACAGGAAAGTTCTCAAAATGGGGCAGGCTTGGGGCAGTGGGGCATAAAAGGTGTTGGGTCAGAGCACGGTTGATTATTACAAAGCTCCGTATGATGAGGACGTTGGTGTTAGAGAGTAGAGAGAGACAGAAATACTCAGGTGAAAGAGCATTTGGAAGTATGTGAGAGCAATGGAGCAAGAAGCGAGTTCATCGCTCCGGTTTGGATGATCGGATTTGTGTTGATACACCATTCGCAAACCACTGGAGTGGAACAGCTGTACAAGTGCACACCAGGGCAGAGATATTTTGACGTCAACTTTTTTTCTAGGAGGAATTTTCTAAATCGGAGATGGTTACTGTCTGCGCAGGGTATTTTTACATATATATGACAAGTTTCAGGAAGTTTCGATGAAAACTGTAGGCTGTGAAACAAAAAACCAAAAATGTCAAAAAATAGGAATGACATCACAAAAATAGATATGACGTCATAGTGATGTATCATATTGCGGTAATTCATCTCTGCTAATGCCCCGTTCGATACCTGCAAACAAAATTCAAAAAGCTTGCCTAGTTTCAGAGATAATTTTTTAGGCTATTTCCATTAGCGGAGATATTTTGACGTCATAACTTTTTTTTCTCGGAGGAATTTTCAAAATCGGAGATGGTTACTGTCTGCGCAGGGTATTTTTACATAGATATGCCAAGTTTCAGGAAGTTTCGATGGAAACTGTAGGCTGTGAAATAAAAAAGTCCAGAAGAACAACAACGTGAGTAAGACTTCGAGATCCTCCACGAGGATCTAAAAATATATAAATTATTGTGTTTGTAACAACATTTATTTTTGTATCCAGGAATTGTAGTGTCGACCCGTCCAGGATTGTGCTTGTGCCCAATAGCCCAGGAGACTGCTTTAGCAGCACCAACGCTCTGGACAGAGTCTGGTCCCAATGGATGGATGGAAGGATTGTTGTGTGGTATTCCTCCATGGGCTACTTCAATCTAAAATTGCTTGGTTATTTAAATCAGTAATCGGTTTCAACTTTGAGGAGTGACTTCCTCTGAGTGGTGTACCTATTCTTTTCCCTCGTTAAAGACATGGGTCTTCAAATGCCCCATGGGCCATCTCGATCACTGATCACGTGACAATATTCAGGTGTTTTTTTTTTTTTTACACAATGTCCAATGATAGAGGAACCTACATTGAGTCACCACCAGCCCTCAATCACAGCATTTCTCAAAGTGGAATTTTGTGTTGAATGGAAATTTACCGATTTTGAAAGACGATTGAGATAACCTTGATCTGGAGGCCATTTATTTTGTACCTGATGCGCAATGTCAGAGTTATTGACCAACCCCAACCCTACTTTGAAAATGAGCATGTCTGATGATAGAATTGTGTTTTTTTTTTGAAAGTTTGAGAATGTCTGACGACAGAAATCCAAAAAATCCTGGCATTGGAGACAAAATGGAAAACGAAAGCAGGGGCATTCAACAAAGAACCTTAGATGTACTATAATGGAAGGCAGAATCATCTGAATCAACCCAGAAGAGAATAAGGGGCACAAGACCATACCAGATGGCGTCAGATGATTTTCGCCTTGTGTGCCGAACCGCACAGGGAGGCAGTCAGTCAACTCCACTGCTATCTCCTCAAAACCTTTCCCTTCTCTCCCAACTCCCACACTCCCCTTTCAGATTTTTATTTTCCTTCTCTATTTATATTTTCCAAATTTAAGCAATATCCAGAGGGAGTGGCGCAAAGCAATAAATTCGGTGAAAGAACCATACAGAAAAGTTTACCAGGGCATACCAGCTGTTGTTGAAGAAACTACACGGTCAATGTCTATATTGCAGACAGAGCAGTCGACTGAGTATCCATCCTAAGACACAGCATCTCACATTGCTGCAAAGAATCCTGTATTGCTCAACTGGACATCAGAGAGAACGTTTGACAGTATGGTGTCTCAGGTCGACATCATTCAGCACCATGGAAGCGAGCGTGATGCATTTGTTTTATGATTCCATTGCAAAACTTCCATGGATTCCCCTAATTTTTGTAAACATTCGAATGGAAATGTCATTAATGAGGAATCCCAGAGCATGAAGTGCAGGGGCCGTGCTCGCTTGAGGATCCAGAAACAGATGCACCAACATAAAAAGTGTGATCACCCAAACATTTAGTGATGAAAAAACAAGATTTAAAAAAAAAAAAAAAAAAACATTGTAAATAAATTCAACATGTGACGAGAACACCGAAAGTGTGAACACATGAATTGATTAATAGCACTGATAGCTCAAGATTTTACGAACAATCGGGTAATATTGAACAGATTCATTTTCTAATCACGTCACGTCTCGTTGTGTTTGCCTGTACAGCTTGCACTGCCACCGTCTCCTCTCGTTTTGTAACAGACTGAGCTCCTGGGAATCTCTGTTTAATCACAGCCATGTCAAACTGCAAATGCGAATGTTTACCATTCCTGCATGCGGGACAGTCAGCCCACTACTGACGAGGTGGGTTTTTAACACAGAGCAATGGCAACGCAATGTACCCATCTAGCGAGCAAATAACTGCAGGTATATGACCATGATTGTATCCTAATTTAGGTATTCAACAGGCAACAGGCCTCCCCAACTCCAGCCAAAAAGACAGACACACACACCTCTCATTCATTACCTTTGGATCTTTAACAACCACAAGCGTGTGCTCGAAGACACTAGTTCATCAAATACAGAGGGGGGGAGTTAAAAAAGCCATAAAAAAAAAAATTTTAAGTGTATAAAATGATGCGAATATGCTTTCTGAATGGCACGCTGTTCGCTGTGGGAAGAATATCAAATTAGTGATGGGTAATGGGAGCGGGGAGATCTCGACGTTGGGCAGGTGGGTCAGTATAGAGTCTTGAGTCTCCTTTTGTAGTGCATTGCCCAGGGGTCACAGCTCTGTGTCTGACCATGCATTACCCACCGCGACATCAGGACGATGAACCATTTTGGGGAACACAGAAAGGTCAGCAATGTTTTAAGCATTCCCAACTCGAATTTCATCGCAAGCACCATATTACCCCCGTATCAAGCCAAGCAGCGATTCGGGAAGAGAAAGGCTCAGCGTGTCCAATGGAACCAAAATGAAATCAAAAGTCGACCTCGAAATCCTGGAACTCATCATTGCTAACATCTTTTTCCTGGTTTACGATATCATGTTACATTGCACGGTTGACAACAGAAGGCCACAGAAAGAAAGTAACCACAACTCACGTGACACAATTGACAGCTGGGGCCCATCTGTTTATTACGTAAGCAAAAGTGGCAGAATGTTAGTCATCACCTCCTTCCCTCCCAGGGATGCATTTCCCATAAATGCATTCCTTGTACCTGTTCTGTCCTTACTCTTACATCCCCCCAACCTCCTTCATTCTCTTTTGTCTTTCCCATCATCCTCTTCCCACTCTGATGTTTTTTTAAAATTCTCATTTTCTCAATAGTTCCCACCCTTTAATGTGTACGTAAGAACTAGATGGGCCAAAACATACAAAAAGTGAATGTTCGTCTTTCAGCTGCTCCTATTCGGGGTCGCCACAGCGGATCATCTGTTATGATCCGCATACTGATTTGGCATAGGTTTTACACCGGATGCCCTTCCTGACGCAACCCTGGTCGCCTCTTACGACACAGGGATAAGGATTGGGTTTCGCCATGATTCCGGGCTGCCCTACACCCTCTCACAGCGTGGCCGAGTGCAGAGATCCCGTCCTCAAGCGATCCTCCAACCCAAGCCTCCGAGTAGCCGGATTCCAGGCGCACGCCACTACGCCCGGTACAAAAAGTGAATAAGAGGCAATATTGAGAAAATCAGGATTGAAAAAGTGGGAAAGAAGGAAGGGTGATAGAGAGAATAGAGGGAGGGCATTTGAGAGGTCAAGAGGGGAGAGAATAATGTTGAAGGACACTGGAGCATACAAGTAATGGTGGTGGGGGTGGGTCAAAATTCCACCATATTTGCATACCATCTTGTCCATCCCACCCCTCATTCTTCCCCACACCCATCGTTTGTCCAAGTCTTCCTCTATATTGTCATCCTTCAACTCTGCTATTGCTGTCCCCCCCCCCCCCCATCTCTCTCCTTTTCTTTTTGTTCTGTTGTATCCTGATCCGTTCGGTGTTCCAGCTCTCCCAAGAGCCTAGACTCTGCATACAAAAAAAAATAAAACAACAACTAATAAATCGATGCTTAGTTCTCCTCAACCTGAAAATAGACAATAAAGCTTGAAGAAGAAGGAAAAAAAATGATGTGAAGGGAGTTTAGGAGGAATGGGTAGAGAAGGGAAACTTGGTTGGGAAAAGTAGAGAGGGAAAGTGATGGTGATCAAATTTCCACCCTATTTGCATATGTAATGGATACATGGCTCCTTATGTAATTTCATTCCAACCACTGTTATTACAAAACGTGCACCACAGGGAAATCTCAGGGCTCTCACAGTAGTTTATACGTTATTTAATTTCACATTCCTGATATTTAGCTTTCACGTCAATGGGAATGCTCGTGGTGCAGGCGGAAATGAGTTTGTAGGTAACGCCTTATACTCACATATGCCCAAGGTTACTGGACATTGACTCACCTCGTTCACCTCTAACCCAAGGTGTGCAAAAAATGTGTACATGCCGAAGCCAGTTTATAATAATTGGTCCCATATGAAGCCTGAAGAACCTTCTTGATGGGTAATTCTCCACCATGACCTCCCCACTGCGAATGGTTTGAATGGAAATCGATAATAACAACGACGATTATAATCAATAGCATAACGATCATGACATGCTTCCATTGGGTTGTTAGCAAGAGGGCAGCCAGTAGAGAGACCAGAGTGAATCAGATAAATGAAACAGTTTCGGTTGGGCTTATGTGACGTTTACATTTGAGCACTTAGCTTATGATGCTGGGATTCCATATTCCAATCCCATATTGTGTTACTTTGCCCGGTGGTTAACTCATATCTTTGTAATGTGTAACAGTGTATCACTGTATGCTCATGTCATTGTACATCCTGGCCCTGCTCGTGATCTGTGCAAAGCTGTACTTTTAACCAGCCTTAGGTGAATGTAGATCATGTATATATGATGAATAAAAATAACAAATTTCGTATGTCAACGTGTGCATGTGAGAGCGGCTCAGTGGTTGTGGTGGTAGTGGAGGTGGTGGACCGGTGATGGAGTGGAAAACGCTCCTTGCTGCATTGCCCTCTCTGGTATGGGTTTGATTCCCACGGCTGCTCAATGGAAATTTCCTCCCCCATGCTGCAATGGAGTGACGACTCGTCGAGGATTGGTTCATCGGCCCGAAGAGTGTGGGTCCATCCACCACGGCTGCCATGTTTACAGATTATGTAGTACGGGCGTGAAGGGCCAAACGACCATTAGTTGCCCTTATCAAATTTGTACATGGACCCAATATCCCGATGCTTGTGATTCGCATCAACTTAACATATAAAGACACAAAAGACCTCCACATGGAGTTAAACGACATTCCAATGTAAATAATTCAAGACTGGTCACCACCTCGGAACGTTCCTAAAAGACCCGATTTCAGACACCAGACAGTGGAGCCAGCTAGGACATCTGATGAGAAAATGTCGACGTGTGTGAGAGCGAGACCGACTTTGGTATATCCGAGGAAAGGCTGCAGAGCCATCATGTGGCGGGTGAGGTACACCCACAGCATATCAACCAGTTGGAAGGAGATCCCCCACCCCGGCCCCCACCTTCCATCTCCCTAGAGCACGCCCGCACAGAGCCTAGCATAGCCTTAAAGCACTTGCTCCACTCCACCCAATGAGCACGAGAAAGGTTTTCTGCAGAGCCCGGGAAAGGTTATGTCTCCCTGGGCTCTGGAGAACGCCGTTAACAGATTCGGTGGTGTAATGGTTGGAGTGTCTGCTCTGAGTCTGTGAGGTCGGTGGTTCGAATCCTGAACCGAGTCATACCAAAGACTAAAAATGGTATGTGCTGCTTCCTTGCTTGATGCTCAGCATTTCAAGGATAGAGCATGGACAGACAACCATTGTGTCGTGCAGGCTTGATGGGCCAAATGGCCCATCGCACGTGTGGAAATCCAAATGGCCCATCGCACGTGTGGAAATCCAAATGGCCCATCGCACGTGTGGAAGTTCCAAGTAAGGGAACCCATAAAAATCAAAGCAATAAGATGCTTTTGGTTGCCTGGTAAAAACCTAAAGACAAAATGTCAAACTCATATAAACAGCTTCACAGTGCAGACATAGCACGGATTTTGATTCGGATCCGCAGGTGTTTCCCTACGAATGGTGATGTAATGCACTTTCTGCCCCAAGGGCGATAACATGCTTGTTGATTTGCTCAAATGATCTGAACGGGAGTGGCTGGTTTGCTTACACTTTGGGGGAGGGGGGGGGGTCATGTTCACACTGAAAGTCGTTTTAAATCAATTTCACACATTCAGGAAAATGGGATGGAAGTCGGGTTGTTGGTGTTTTCAGGTTTGTTCTTGTGATCAAAATCATTGGCTCATGTGCGAGAGAACCCAGGTTCAAATCCCATATATTAACATACCTTTTTAATATCGCATGTACGGGGGAAAAAAAACAAACAAAAAAAAAAAACATACAAGCCGGGAGGCGACGATGGTTCGCGGCATTATTGAGGAAGCCCTACCGTAAAAACCTATCTCTTCTGTCAAAATTGACCAAATCAAATCGGATTTTTTTATATGTTGTACTTACGGACATTACGCACAGCTTCTGGAAAATGAAATTGCGAGAAAAAAATCGAAAAAATAAATTAAAAGTTCAAGTGGGCATGGCTCTGCCTACAAGGGGCATGGGACACCCCTCATACAAAAAGACACAACTGGACCATGATATCTAGCTTGTGTCCAAGTTTCATCAAGATCGCATCAAACGTAATGGAGCTATGCTCTGGAGAGAGTCACAGACACACACACAGACACAACGAAAATGGTGGTCACTGCTGCTGGCGCCCACAAAGCAATATATATATATATATATATATATATATATATATATATATATATATATATATATATATATATATATATATATATATATATATATATATCGGAAATGGGGGCGGAGCTGGCAGAGGTTAAGGGCGAAATGCAAATCATGGATCGGAAAATGGCGGATGGGATCAGGACTGTACTGGGGGGCAATGACCGAGTCGAGGGGGAGTGTGGAGGCTGTTCAGACCACGATGACGACGAGCAAGGTCGAGGTGACTGGTGAAACCATGATAGTCAAGAGAGAAACCTGTGAACTCGTCGTCATTTATGTCCTCAGGGCCCTTTGGGTTCTCGGGGTTGTTTTGGGTCTTTTGGGTCATTGATTTGGGGGGGGGGTCTTTTGGGTCCCCTGGGTACTTCAGGTTAAGTATTTCAGATTACAATTGTACGTGACATCAGGTCAACTGTCCAACCAATGGGTAAAGAGCAGATATACATACATTACATATATACAGGCATACATACAGTACATGCTCCATTATATATATGTAGATAGATAGATAAGATATAGTAAACCTGCCACCAGTGGTCTGTTCTGTGGTAGGCACGTGACAGCACTGAACCAATCATATTCGGTGATGTAACCTCGGGCTGCATTGCTTTTACTCGGCGGCCTCGGCTTCACATTTTAACCCCCATAATTTTTGCTCATTCGCTCAGGATAGTGAGCCAGAAAGTGTAGCGATCCAATCATGTATACCAAGTAAAATATCGATGAGTGTCGTGGACCTTTGATGATTTGGCGAGGAGGAGATAATGAACACTTAGCGCCATTATAGTATAGATTATTTATTAGTTGATTTTTGTTTGATGTTATGAATTGTAGAATCCCCAAAAGTGGAAGATTTGAACCATGGAGGATCTTTTTTTTACTGAAATGTGAATTCTCTGACTGCCCTATTACTTCTGGGCCACCTGGTAGATGTGCATGCGTGTGTGTATGTGTGAAGATATATATATATATATATATATATATATATATATATATATATATATATATATATATATATATATATATATATATATATATATATCCTGTATATCTTACAGGGCTGGCAGGATGGCCTGGGTTCGAATCCCGACCCAGCCCCATGTTTTCCAGGCAGGGTGATTCATCAACGTGTGTGCCGTCCTTCATATGGACATTAACCAGGCGCCCTATATGCCAGCATTCGTTGGTGGTCATCAAAGATCTCACGGTAATATTCATGAAGAGTGGGTGAGCTATCGCCGGCACCCTGAACAAATTACTTCGTGGAACGTCAGGCCTGGCCAGCCACAAAAACCTGGGAATAATTGTGGCTGTTAAATAAACAAGTATAATAATATTTTTCGTGTCATACGAAGGCAGACAGAGGTTTACTCACGTCTTTACCCTCCGTGCGACGTATATAATACCGTTGGACGAACCTTCGAGATTGATGCATAAAATTACAGCAACGACTATCGTCCCGTGCACATGTCGTCGCCATATAATAATCCTATATGGCTGTATATGAGAAGCAGCGTTTATCAGTGAACGGATTGGTGATGTTTCGCGCTCTTTTCGAAAGGTCTGGCTCTTCGGGAGATCGGCCGCACAAGTGCGACTGTCATGGCAAAGAGACGTTTCAGCACCACTTTAGGTGAACAGCTCCCGGTTCCGATGATGCTGCGTCTGCTGTGCACGCAGAACACGTCGAGGAAACTAAAAATAGTTCCTTTCCGACTAAAGGGTGTTCCCTGCAATGCGTACGAAAAGGTCCAATCCTCCTCGCGGAGGCGACCGTCTCGTCTGCCTCTGCGCAGCGAGTGGAGACCATGGCGTGCGTCCGTCCGCCAGAAGCGGAGGCGGTAAAGGAAGATTTACGTTTCATTATACTCTCCTCAACAACCTCCACTTCCACCACCACCACCACCACCAGTCCACCACACCATTTGCTTTCTCTCAACCTTCTCTGCTTTCCCTCACAATCTCCTGCTCAACACTCATGCCATTAAACGTCGCCCATTATCTTCATCAAGGGGTAAACGAAGAAGAAAATGTTAGTTATTGTGACGTCAGTCTGTGTATGTCGCGAGACGGGAGCTCGCGAAGCGAGCCATACACCTTACAATATCCATCAATGGTCAGGCGTGAGCAATGGTCGCTCGCCTCGGCTGGGAATCCCTTTAAGCGATCACAGCCGCGGAATGGCTCGAAGGATCTATTTTTCCTTTCTGGCGTGGCACACTCGGTGAACGACGGCGGGAGTAGTGGGGTGAGGGGGGATGGGACCGAATCCCCTCGGCACCCCCAAAGCATCACAAAAAGCGCACTCTTTTTCAATGCACCGAGAGCCTTCCGGGCAAACTCTGCATCCCACACTTTCATCAGACGCAGCTTCCCGAGACACGTGGCCCGGAGCTCCCACGCTGATCTCCGCCCCCCCCCATCCGCCACCCCAATCCCATCCCACCCCGCGGCTGAACACCGTGCGCATCATAGTCAAGGAAATGCATTCGATCCCTGCGAGAGCTAACAGACGCCATTAAACAGGTTCAGAGCTGTTCCTCGGTTTCAATCACCCATTTGATGAGGTCGCACGTGCCACCGTTGCAAAACTCCCTCGGAGAGCTCCTGAGGTGCAACGACGAGACTTCACGAATGAGGGCCTCAGGGCCTCACCCGTTGCACATCAGTAACCATAGCAGAATAATCCTGCAAGAACGGCTCCAAGTGGGATACCCACGGACAGCACGAGACGGTGTACGACGCACGCGCCGAATACAGAGCGAAGTGCTGTATGATGGGTGCCCCACCTATGGGGAGAGGTAGTATATGGTGAGAGGTGGTGTATGCTGCACACCACGGGTATGGTGTGGTGTACATTAGCGTACAGGGTGAGGCAGTACACGACGGCCACATACGGAGAGAGGCATAGTACCCGAGAGGCAGAGTGCACAAAATGTTCACATGTTCGCCTCGACGGCTTGTTGTGATGAACGGCCGAGTCGGTTCCACTCTTGCCGTTATTTCCCTTGGGTCCCATGATGTGTTCTGGTGCAACCATAAAGGTCCTTGGATTGTCCAGGCAGAGCCCACGCCATACATCAGATAAAGCAGCACGAACTACAGGATGTTTGTCAAAAGAAAGCCAAGTTTAGCAATTGGCATACAGAAGAGCTTGTATAATTGCTTAACGTTGTCTCTTGTGGAGTATTTCCCCTCCAGCCATTGAAGTATTTTACGTGTCCACTCAGTTATGAGAGAAATAGATATATGACATCGAAGAAGGCATTGGCCAACGTATGGTACAAAATGTACGTCATATGAAGTCTGAATGCAATAAAAGTACCCGTTTTTCTCCAGTGTCTAACGCTCGTGCAGAAACTTGCGTTGCCATAGATAATAAATACACGAGGAGAGAAAAATCCACACAAGATAAGGGATTTGATCCTGAAGTCACACCAGCAATGGGGAAGGACAAACACACCGACTCAAGAGGATAACACCTGTGATGTGTGAAGAGCTTTGCACACCACTCTTCTGTTGAGGAGTAATGGCACCAGACATTTTGTGGTTATAGTTGGAAACGCTACTCAAAACAATCCAAACAAGAAAAAGGAGCAATCAGCGATTGCAGACCCTCGCCAGGACTTGTTCTTTGTGCCGTTTGTGTCGTGTATTTGTGTACTTGTGTGTTACATAATTAATAATAGACATAACTACAACTGCTACTTTATAACTGCTGGCAGTGATGACCTGGTACCAAGACGTCCCGCTTTGATCGGACACTTGACCCCGACCCACGACGTTTATTATTCAATTGAATTCGGAATGGGATTAAAATAAATTTCAGTTTCAGCTGATACTCCTAGACTCTCAAACTCATCCAGGCACAGCCAAAAAAAATAAAAAAGTAACCCAGATCAAAAAAAATCAAGTCATTCTGGTTGCCAGACTATGTGTCCGATCAGGTTAACATTTAAAACATATATTCCCCATCACAACTCTGTCAAAATTGTAAATGTTTCACAATCAATGAAGCAGTTCAAGAGAAAGGAATGTTTAAAAAGAAATTCTCAATCCAATATGGCTGCCAGACCATGTAACATCAATTATTTGTGACCACCCTGGTATCCCCAAGGCTTGGGGAACATTTGTGTGAAATTTCCCCTCTATCTGTCCAGACGATCTATGGAAGAAGATTTTCTTGGGTTTTAGGGGAAATCCAAAATGGCTGCCAAACCATGCGACCTATGACACTATATGTGTGAATCTTTTGTTCCTTATGGATCATGTTCCTTATGGTGGTCATACGTGTAAAGTTTTACCTCGATCTGTTCAGCCGTTTCAGAGAAGATTTTAGAAGTTTTAAAAAACAAAGAAAACAAAAAAAAACAATATGGCTGCCGAACCACGTGACCAATGTCATCATCTTTTAAAAAAAAATTCTGTGGAACAATTTATCCCAAGATGGCCCTCAAACATTTTCATACTGATTGGATGTGGAGTTCTATGTATGCAATTATGACATTTAAAAAAAAAATCACAATTGTTCCCCATGAGGAGTACTTACCTTGTGCAAAGTTTCAATTTTTCCTTGGTGTGGTTTCAGAGATACAGAGGTCCAAAGTTTTCCTTTATTCCAACATAGCTGCCACACCACATGACCTATGACATCATAATTATCATTAAAACATTCTACGTGAGTAGTCGCTCCTATAGTGAAATATTATGTCAATCCGACAAGCAATTGCGGAGAAAACGCACTCAAGTTTTGTGCAAACAAACAAACGGACCCAAATACAATGCCCTTTCCTCTGGCGAGGGCAGTCAACCTTTCCCAGCTTCTGACCGCAACACCAAGATCTCAAACGGTTGAAACTTTTCACTCGCACAATGCAGGTGCATAACGTTCAAGCACAGGAGGCAAGCATCGTTGAACCAATTCATAGGTGGCGGTGTTAGGTCTAGGATCTAGGTGCTCATGCTCAAGTCCGTCTTGGTGTCCGAGTGTGTCTACGACTCCATAAAATAAGGAAGTACCCATCGGTTATACGAAGTTTTGCGCAGGATATAACACACAGCATTCCATGGATATAAATATATCATCATCGTCATATGATAATTTCCAGGAGAGCGACTCGATAGTGATTTGGTTCACTTTTTAGCAATACTTCACCCCATTAGTTTAGACACCTGTCCCACCTCCACACACACAATTGGAACCTGAAAGAAAAAGAAAAAAAAAAATCATACATCCACCATTTTTTTGAAGAAACATAGGCCTCAGGCCTCTGACGTCAGCCCATAGTGGAGTGCAATTGGAATGATCTGAGCGATTTCACCACGATGTATTATATACGTACCTGAGCAGTATGCATGTTTTTGAAGTCGGCATAAGCAGTAAACAAGGGATGAGCCATTTATATAATAAATGAAAGTTTTTGTACGTAATTTCGGTTTTAGCCCGAGTTTTCAAGACTGATTAGTGTGAAAATACTGGTGTCACCCGTCATTTTGAAGGGCTTTTCTTCTGGTCATAATAATAATAATGTGGGATACCAAACACAATTGTAAAAAGGCTCAGGTTCAAAGTTTCCCCATTTTGCTCACAGACTTTAATAAGCTTGTGCTGTGTATACCTACAAGGCCTCCGTATTTTACCAGTCATTAAACACAAATAATCTGAGAAATAGGAGTTCACAGTTGATTGGTCGGTTGGCTGCCGGAATGTAAATTCAAAGCAGAACTGAGAAACAGAAAAAAATAAAAAGGTAAAAGATACAATGGAGGTGTAAATGGAGAATGCCCTCAGGGTTTATTTATATATTCACATGCACCTTGTGAATGCTTGGCTGCATCATTTTCTGGCGGTGTGACTGTGCCACTGACACGATACCCCTGTCGCCAGCAAGTTGGTACTCGTTTTGTCGACCACAGAAGGATGACAGGCTGAGTCGACTCACCTGCTGTTGATTCAATGGATATAGGGATTGGGTATAGGGGCTGCTTGAACTCAAGATCCTACGATCTTCAGCCAACCACCTTAATCATTAAGCCAACACTACAGGAGGATTTATCTGAGCTTGGTATCTTGTGATGAGGACAACAAATGCATTTCTAAAAAATAAAAAAAAGAGATAAACATGTAAAGCAACAACAACAACAACATTTAGGGGTAATGTTCAAGCAAAACGTTAATAACAACCCCAATGGGGTAGTGTTGAAACCAGACAACCCCGAGGGGATAATGGTCAAACCACACAACAACCCCAAAGCAGTCATGTTTAGCCACACAACAACCTCAGGGAGCACTGCTAAACAACAAAACAACCCACAGAGAGTAGTGTTAAACCACACAACACCCCCAGGGGAGTACTGATAAACAACAAAACAACCACTAGGGGAGTACTGATAAACAACAAAACAACCACCAAGGGGTAGTGTTAAACCACACAACCACCCCAAGGGGGGTACTGTTAAACCACACGACAACCCCCAGGGGATGCTGCTAAACAACAAAACAACCCCTAGGGGGTACTGTTAAACCACACAACATCCCCCAGGGGGTACTGTTAAACCACACAACAACCCCGAGGTGGTTGTGTTAAATCGCAAAATAACCCCCAGGGGATACTGCTAAACAACAAACAACCCCCCAGGGGGTAGTGTTAAACCACACGATAACCCCTCGGGGGTACTGTTAAACCACACAACACCCCCAGGGGAGTACTGATAAACAACAAAACAACCACCAGGGGAGTACTGATAAACAAAAAAAACAACCCCCCAGGGGGTAGTGTTAAACCACACAACCACCCCTCAGGGGTACTGTTAAACCACACAACACCCCCAGGGGAGTACTGATAAACAACAAAACAACCACCAGGGGAGTACTGATAAACAACAAAACAACCACCAGGGGGTAGTGTTAAACCACACAACCACCCCAAGGGGGGTACTGTTAAACCACACGACAACCCCCAGGGGATGCTGCTAAACAACAAAAAACCCCTGGGGGGGTACTGTTAAACCACACAACATCCCCCAGGGGGTACTGGTAAACCACACAACAACCCCGAGGTGGTAGTGTTAAATCGCAAAATAACCCCCAGGGGATACTGCTAAACAACAAACAACCCCTCAGGGGTACTGTTAAACCAAACAACAACCCTTAGGGGGTACTGTTAAACCACACAACAACCCCCAGGGGGGTACTGTTAAACCAAACAACAACCCTTAGGGGGTACTGTTGAACCACACAACAAACCCCAGGGGGTAGTGTTGAACAACAAACAACCCCCCAGGGGGTAGTGTTAAACCACACAACAACCCCTCGTGGGTACTGTTAAACCACACAACAACCCTTAGGGGGTACTACTAAACCACACAACCACCCCAAGGGGGTACTGTTAAACCACACAACAACCCCTAGGGGGTACTGTTAAACCACACAACCACCCCAAGGGGGTACTGTTAAACCACACAACATCCCTTATGGGGGTACTGTTAAACAACACCACCACTAGGGGGTACTGTTAAACCACACAACATCCCCTGGGGGGTACTGTTAAACCACACAACATTCCCTGGGGGGTCCTGTTAAACCACACAACCACCCCAAGGGGGTACTGTTAAACCACACAACATCCCTTATGGGGGTACTGTTAAACAACACCACCACTAGGGGGTACTGTTAAACCACACAACACCCCCAGGGGAGTACTGATAAACAACAAAACAACCACCAGGGGAGTACTGATAAACAAAAAAAACAACCCCCCAGGGGGTAGTGTTAAACCACACAACCACCCCTCAGGGGTACTGTTAAACCACACAACACCCCCAGGGGAGTACTGATAAACAACAAAACAACCACCAGGGGAGTACTGATAAACAACAAAACAACCACCAGGGGGTAGTGTTAAACCACACAACCACCCCAAGGGGGGTACTGTTAAACCACACGACAACCCCCAGGGGATGCTGCTAAACAACAAAAAACCCCTGGGGGGGTACTGTTAAACCACACAACATCCCCCAGGGGGTACTGTTAAACCACACAACAACCCCGAGGTGGTAGTGTTAAATCGCAAAATAACCCCCAGGGGATACTGCTAAACAACAAACAACCCCTCAGGGGTACTGTTAAACCAAACAACAACCCTTAGGGGGTACTGTTAAACCACACAACAACCCCCAGGGGGGTACTGTTAAACCAAACAACAACCCTTAGGGGGTACTGTTGAACCACACAACAAACCCCAGGGGGTAGTGTTAAACAACAAACAACCCCCCAGGGGGTAGTGTTAAACCACACAACAACCCCTCGTGGGTACTGTTAAACCACACAACAACCCTTAGGGGGTACTACTAAACCACACAACCACCCCAAGGGGGTACTGTTAAACCACACAACATCCCCTGGGGGGTACTGTTAAACCACACAACATCCCCTGGGGGGGTCCTGTTAAACCACACAACAACCCCTAGGGGGTACTGTTAAACAACACAACAACCCCTAGGGGGTACTGTTAAACCACACAACATCCCCTGGGGGGTCCTGTTAAACCACACAACAACCCCTAGGGGGTACTGTTAAACCACACAACATCCCCTGGGGGGTACTGTTAAACAACACAACAACCCCTAGGGGGTACTGTTAAACAACACAACCCCAAGGGAGGTACTGTTAAACCACACAACATCCCCTGGGGGGTCCTGTTAAACAACACAACAACCCCTAGGGGGTACTGTTAAACCACACAACATCCCCCGGGGGGTACTGTTAAACCACACAACATCCCCCGGGGGGTAGTGTTGAACAACACAACAACCCCTAGGGAGTACTGTTAAACCACACAACATCCCCCGGGGGGTACTGTTAAACCACACAACAACCCCGAGGGGGTACTGTTAAACCACACAACAACCCCGAGGGGGTACTGTTAAACCACACAACAACCCCCGTGGGGTACTGTTAAACCACACAACCCCTAGGGGGTATTGTTAAACAACACAACAACCCCGAGGGGGTACTGTTAAACAACACAACAACCCCTAGGGGGTACTGTTAAACCACACAACCCCTAGGGGGTACTGTTAAACCACACAACCCCTAGGGGGTCCTGTTAAACAACACAACAACCCCTAGGGGGTCCTGTTAAACAACACAACAACCCCTAGAGGGTACTGTTAAACAACACAACATCCCCCGGGGAGTACTGTTAAACCACACAACCCCTCGGGGGTACTGTTAAACAACACAACAACCCCGAGAGGGTACTACAAAACCACACAACCCTGAGGAAGCAGTGTTCAAACCACACAACACCGAAAGGACAGTGTTAGATCACACAACCCCAAAGAAGCAATGTTCACAACACACAACAACAGCAAGGGGACAGTGTTCAAACCACAAAACCCCAAAGAAGCAATGTTCCAAACACACAACGATCCCAAGGGGTAAGTGTTCAAACCATGTAAAACCATGAGGACTCAGTTCAGGTCATGTCAGGCATGGGAGCATGGGCCAGAGCAGCGCGTCGCTGCATCCACTTTCCACCGGTACTCCAGGGGCCTCCATCTGGCCATCCCTCAGGCAGATGCCTGGCCCATCCCCATCTCCTTGAGATACCGATCAACCTGCTGCAACCACAAGGCACGTGGTCGGCCCATTGGCCTCCTCCACTCACGAGGCTCCCTCGCCGAGAAAAATCTGGTGAGCAGGATCAGCGTCAGGAAAACAAGCCACATGTCCATACAGCCCTGGCTGACACTCACAGACTATGCAGGTAACAAATCTCATTTGAGTCTCTCAGCAACCGCTCATTGGTCACAAAGTCCAACTAGCGATAGCCAAGGATTGTGCGAAGAGACCTGGTACCAAAGGAATTAAGTCTCCATCTCAGATCCCTGGTCAGAGTCCAAGTCTCACATCCATAGAGCAAGATTGGAAGCACCAAGGACCTGAAGACTCAGACTTTCATCCTCCTCCACAGGTACTGGCAGCGCCACACCCCCATAATCCAGTGAATCCATAACTTTCCAGGCCAAACCAAGATGTCTGTTGACCTCTGTCTCACAGCCAGCAGAGACATGAATATCACTGCCAAGTTAAGTGATTCTCTCCGCAACCTCAATATCCTCACCACAAACATGTACAGACAGGACAGCAGCATCCAAGATGTCACGGAAAGCCAGGATCTTAGTTTTGACCCAGGAAACCCTTAATCCCAGCGGCTTCGACTCCTCATTCAGCACCTCGAAGGCCCCCAAAAGGATATCCAGAATCTCTGCAAAGATGACTGCATCATCTGCAAAATCAAGGTAAGAGATCTTGACATTTCCAAATGATGCACCACATCTTGATCTCTCTGACCTCCTCCCCAGACTCCAGTCCATGTAAGTGCTGGAAAGTGTGGGGGCCAGTACACACCCCTGACAAACTCCAGGAACAACTGGAAATAAATTGGAGATGGTACCACCACATCTCACAGCACACTCACTACCAGAGTATAGTTCAGACATCAGATTGATCAGTTTTGGTGACACCCCATGAAGACCAAGAATCCTCCAAAGGGCATCCATCCCTGAGAAGGAGCAGTGGGAGGTGGTGTCCAGACCACACAACAACCCCAAGGCGGTAGTGTTAAACCACACAACCCTGAGAGAGCAACGCTCAAACCACACAACATCAAGGGGGAGTTTTAAACCACATAACAACCCCGAGAGGGTAGTGGTCAAACCACCCCCATGTTTATCCCTCAAGCAGAAAAGTAAAAAGTCACATTACTTGTCTCTTTAAATCTTCCATTTAAATGTTGTTTTTGGTCTTGAGTTACAGATGGTTGCATTATACTGTACATACACAAGACAAAATAACAATAATGTTGCAAATGACACCTTTGGTTTTGACCGACTTTACACCACTCAGAACACACCTAGTCCACTGAAAAACTATAAATTACAATGATACTCGGTTGAGCGCATACGCCCCCCCTCCCCCGCCCCATCAGGCTGAACAGTTTACGTTTTGCAGTCCACCGACAGGCCAGATCTGCATCAGCTTGTTCTTCTCACCTTCCAAACTCATCCACCTTGTTTTGTCATAATCCGTCCATAACTTTTTTAGATATCACGCGATATATCATTTTTGACCCTATCTCTCAATGGTGAAGAATCACTTGAAGAATTGAAAAATTATCGTATCCAGATAGAGATCTTTACCAAAATCGAATCAATTCGTCCTTGTCCCGCACTCAATCTGTCCACCAAGTTACATCTCAATCCGTCCTTGATGTTTTGACAAACCATGCCACATATCATTTTTGGACCCATCTTGAAATGTTGAAGAATCACTTGAAAGATTGAAAAATGATCGTATCAGGATCCAGATCTTCACCAAAATCTATCAAGTTCATCCTTGTCACACAGCCAACCTATCCACCGAGTTTCGTCCGAATACGTCCATAACCTTTTGAGACCTCCTGCTCAGAGACAAACAAACCGATAAATAGGGGTGCATACATAACCTCCATCCACATTCAGTGGCAGAGGTAATAACTGACAGCAAAGGTGATGCTGTCTCTGAAGGACATGGGGGAAGGGGGTTAGAATATCAGTACTTCTCTTACATACTGTGTACATAGCCAATTAAATAGGGTTGTCAATAATGCACTCAATCCATACAAAAAAAAAAATTAGGAGCTGGGGAGGCTACTAGAAAAAAAAGGACCGACTCGAGAAAAGTATCAAGGGATCATCAATGTCGATATTGGAGTGCGAGCAGACGGAACATTTGGTTTGCTTCATGTTCCCGTCTGAACCAACGAACGGCTCATGGATGCAGTGATAACCCAAGTCCAAACCCCCTATCGAATATATAAACTTCTTTCTTGTCACTCACTCACTCGTATAAATATTTAGTACTTTCTCAGTGGGATAGAAAGTTAAAATTTTGCATCACCAATGTACCTCCAAAACAATATGCCAGGAAAAACAAATAAATAAATAATCGCAAAACAATCCGTAAACAAAAGTCGGCCAGTGGAGCACATCTAATCGCGTCTGCCCACAGAGCGCCACGTGCCCAATGGCAATGGCACGTCACGTGATCATGCACGGGTATGATCGCTCCCCAAGGGAGCTGGTGTTTGTTACCTACCTTACAGCCGATGAAGTAAATCATGACCAATGTAAATTCTGTCACAATATCAAAACGAAAAGATGTTAACTTAACATGCTGATAACTCGAATTTGCTCTGTAGCAAATGATGTGCAATGTGGGAGCAACTGCAATAATATGACAATTACTGTTTGTTTAAACTTACTGGAGGTTTACAAGTTCCAGATCCACCTCTTTGCGCTTATCTCCGACTTGGAATGGATGGATGCCCTTCAATGTCAGACATGAGATCGGGGCTCTCTCGTGAGACACATCTCGAACTTTCGATAGAGTCTGGCTTCTGCCTTGCTCTCCGAACTCTCTGCCTATGCCCTACGGCATCCACGGTCACCTCCACTCTTGGCTTTCTGACTAAATACTCTCGTAGCCAACGTGTCTCAATCAACGGAATCCTTTCATCTCTGCCTGTCAAGGCTGGAGTGCCCCAAGGCAGATTTCTCAGTCCAATCCTATTCGTAATGTTTATGAACGATCTCTGGCTCTCTGAAAAATCCTCTTTTTCTCTTTGATGATGACCGCACCCTCCACCCTCATCCTTCAGACAGGCAGGCTGCAGCCTCTTCCCTCTCCTCAGACCTTGAAAAAAAAAATCACAAACTGGTCAAGCACTTTGAATATGTCTTTCAATCCTGACAGATCACACACCACCAGTATCTTTCTACAAAAGGACCGTCTGGCAAACCCTCACATCTACTTTCTTTATAATCCTCTAAGTTTTGTCATACAAACTCCTGGGTCTCACTATCAGCCATGATCTATCTTGGGAAAACCACACTTGCAAGTTGCCCTCCAAAGCCAGCTGCAAATTGGGCATCCTCCTTCATGCAAAGTCCTTTCTTGGCACACATGAACTCCGATCTACCCACAAGGCCTTCATCCACAGCTTGATGGCATACTGCTCTCCCCTCTGGCCTGGCACTCCTGCCTCACACTTTGCTCAGCTTGATGCCGTGGAAGCCAAGGCCTTCAAAATCATTGGAATCTCTCAGATGAAGCTAAGTCAATGAGCCGATCACATTCACATCACAGACAAGTCTGTGGTCTCTCTGTCTTCCACTGCCCCCTTTCTGGTCTTGCACCCACTGCTCTTTCCATGGTTTGTCCCCCCTCCCCCCGCCACACGTGCACACACACACACACACACACACACACACACACACACACACACACACACACACACACACACACACACACACGTTTCTTCAGGGTACACGCAGTCTGCCATCAACCCCTTCTGGGGAAACTCCCAAAATCCATAATCACTGATCACCTCCACTCATTCGTTCCTCTTTTTCCCACCTCTGGAACAAACTTCCATATTCTCTTCAACCTCATTCTTCAAGACAGCTGTTCACCACCAGATCATCCCCCATCCAAAATCATGATATTTTCTACCCCCCCCCCCCATTAAGCCTCCCCAAGCCAACCTCTTTCCAAATTTCTAGTTTATGCTTCCTGAGAGTTTGCTTCTCTGTCCATCTTGTCCACACATTCTGTATCCTTCCCTATCCATCATTTCTCATTTGTCTGGTCCTCTCTCTCTTTTGTCCTTCAACCCTGCTGTTGCATCCAAGAAACCCAATGGAATATGAGAACGGCACTTGGGAGAGTGTATACCTCCAGCAGGCTGAATAGTTTATATTTTGTATCCTAATGATAAGGTCCGGATGCAGATATGGCCGAAACAAAATCGAATCAACATGTTCATGTCACCTATCAAAATCATCGACTGAGTTTTGTCATAATCTGTCCAAAACTTTTTTAGATATCTTGGTGTATATCGTTTTTGGCCCCATCTCTCACTCGTGAAGAATCGCTGAAAAAATTATTGGATCTGGATCTTCACCAGAATCGAATCATTTTGGCCTCGTCAAACACCGACCTTGAAGACCAAATTTCGTTCAAATCCACAATTTGAACGAAATTTTTAGTCAGGTCAGGCCAGATGACATCTGTGACTTGCGACAGGTGAGCTATTACCGACACCCTCAACAAATTCCAAATTCCTGCCCTAACCAGCACATCAGTGGCACAGTCGCACCCTCAGCCAACGATGCCACCCTGCAGCCTTGTGCTGCATATGAACGAAGAAGAATCATGAATCAGCAAATTGAAATACAACTTCAATCAGTTTGCCATCAATTGCTGGAGGCAGCCACATCTTGTCTGTGCTTAGATGAAACGCATGCAATGACAGACTACAAAAATAAACCAATGTCACCCGCAGGGTGACCCATATCTTGCCAAAAGGTGACCACGTGTGACTTCTTTAAGGTCACACTGAGGTGAACAGAGCTGCTATCCACCAGGAGCGACTCCTTGAGGAATATCTGCCGACGAGAGATTCCGATGAGAATCGTTCTACAGAGTAACCATGAAAAATATGCGTTTGCCTCATAACGTCACCAAATGACGTCATAATGTCTCAAGCTTGACATATCTAGAAAGCACTCATCGAGGTGTTCAATTTGAGGTACCACACGATATGGTTCCTAAAACTTGAAAATTTGACCTTGCGGTCTAATATGTTTGACCTGAGGCGGTAACCATGAAGGTCAAGGCCAATCGCCACCAAAAATTAATCAGCTGCGTGCCAGACCATGAACTATATTCCCATGAAGTTTGAAGACGATCCGATCAAAATTACTCAAAAAAATAAGGGTTTCGTCGACTCCCCTGATTTGCGCCAAAGTGACCTTGATCTTTGACATTGACCTTGAAAATTTTATGCGCTGAAAGGGACCTACAACCGAATAAGACTGACAGTGGCCAACTATAGGCCTCTGATATGCGAAGTTACAAAAATTTCCAATGATAACTGTGCTCTGCAGAATTTTTTATACATGATTACAGACAAACAAACAAACAAACAAACTAAACCAATGTCACCCGCAGAGTGACCCGTATCTTGCCAAAAGGTGACCACGTGCGACTTCTTTAAGGTCACACTGAGGTGAACAGAGCTGCTATCCACCAAGAGCGACTCGTTGAGGAATATCTGCCAATGAGAGATTCCGATGAGAATTATTCTACAGAGTAACCATGAAAAATATGCTTTTGCCTCATAACGTCACCAAATGACGTCATAATGTCTCAAGCTTGACATATCTAGAAAGCACTCATCGAGGTGTTCAATTTGAGCTACTGCACGACATGGTTCCTAAAACTTGAAAATTTGACCTTGGGTTCAAATATGTTTGACCTGAGGCGCTAACCATGAAGGTCAAGGCCAATCGCCACCAAAAATTAATCATCTGAGTGCCAGACCATGAACTATATTCCCATGAAGTTTGAAGACTATCCGATCAAAATTACTCAAAAAATAAGGGTTTCGTCGACTCCCCTGATTTGCGACAAAGTGACCTTGACCTTTGACCTTGACCTTTGACCTTGACCTTCAAAATTTTATGTGCTGAAAGGGACCTCTATAGGCCTCTGATATGCGAAGTTACAAAAATTTCCAATGATAACTGTGCTCTGCAGAGTGATTTATACGTGATTACAGACCAAAAATAAAAAAATTTAAAAAATATGAAGGTCAAAGCCAATCGCCACCAAAAATTAATCAGCTGAGCGCCAGACCATTAACTATATTCCCATGAAGTTTGAAGACAATCCGATCAAAATTACTCAAAAAATAAGGGTTTCGTCGACTCCCCTGATTTGCGCCAAAGTGACCTTGACCTTTGACCTTGACCTTCAAAATTTTGTGCACTGAAAGGGACCTTTATAGGCCTCTGATATGCGAAGTTACAAAAATTTCTGATGAAAACTGTGCTCTGCAGAATTTTTTATATGTGATTACAGACAAACAAAAAAAAAAAATAAAAAAAAATAAAAAAACATACAAGCTGACGAACATATCTTGCAAAACTTCGTTTTGGCAAGATAATAAATACTTCACGTAAATTTGTGGACAAGACGTGTCTGCCTTCGGAAGTTCATAGTTACATTTCCTGTTCAATGGCGTCCGTTTCACACGTGGACTTGGAGTACAAAATTGGATACTCATCACATCTTTAGTCATTCTCAGCTCCTGAACATTCAGTTTTGTTTCACTTTCATCAAAGGTGGTCACAAAAACTAGTATGGAAATACAACTCTTGTAATATTAAAAATGCCAGAAAACCAAGGACCAACTGTTTATTACATGTGCACGTGCTTGGGTAGGGGTGGGGGGGGAGGGTTGAAATTGAGAAAGTAAAGAGAAGAGAAAATAATAGGACTCAGACAGACACATGGACAAATACAGTGAAAGAAAAGGAAGAAGAGCAAGAAAATGAGGAGTGGGGAGAGAAAGGAAAGAAGTTTGAGAGGAGATGTGAAAGGAGGAGAGGTGGCATGTATGGATCGGAAGTCGGGGTCAGAGGTCAAAAATTCCACCATACTTGCACATGTAATAAAAACATAGCCACTGATGCTTAGTGATTCGGGTTAGGCCCATTCCACCTTTGCACACTATTTGGTCTCTCGGGGTGAAAATGCACGATGGGTTCACAAGTCTTGAGAGGACTTTGTGTGCATCAGATATGAACATGATAAATACTCAGAAATTATTATGGATGTTCATAATTAGGGTTAAAACTAGGCTTCAGCTGTTATCCTTTACAGGTTCCATTGTAGTTATGGACACTGGAAGGTTAGAAATTGGCTCAAATTAGTCTGGTGTGGACACAAAAACCAGGCAGAGTAAGAGAGAATCGCGGAATTCCTTTACTCAGTAATTAGTGGTTGAAGTGTCCAGGTCATCAACACCGTTCGAGTACATGGTAACCATTACATTTCACTCAGCACAGCTTACAAGCACTCACACTCCTCGGACAGCCTTGGGTCCAGACATAATTTTGAAATGTGTAAAAGTCACGGTGGCTCGGCAGGTAAATAAATACCCGTGTTCTTAACAGAGCACCGGGCTACCAATGCAAAGTGCTGAACGTTTCCGTGGCCGAGAACAAACCCCAGGAGGGCCGCTACTCTGTCACAATCCTGCAGGTCGGGGAAGGAATTTGACAGTGGCACAGGCACACAATGGTTTACTCTTTTGGAAAGGCACCATTAACATCTACCAGGAAATGCTAGCAGAACAAAACTAATGCTGGTGTCGAAGCATGCTTCGGGTACTGCCTGAACTATTTATGAAAAATAGGATCGCGTGTCTTGAAGCTCACAGAGATCAGGAGTAACAGTCACACAAACCCCTCGCAGACCCCCTTAGACAGTGATTATGTTAATGCCGTGAACAAACTTTAGTACTTCACAGGTGATAAAGGTTGTGGTCAAGTTTCTTCAAAATTGTCTGTTTGGTTCAAGCAATAATGACTGAAGTGTTTACAGACTGACTGACCGACTCATTCACTCACTCACTCGCTCACCTCCAGACACTGCTTGATCGCATAAGCTCACCTGACTAAAGTCCAGCTGAGCTAAAAAAAAAAAAAAATCAAAAGTTTGTTGATTATTTGAATATTTTTGATAAGTATCGAAGGTTCCTGAACAAAGAGCCATGCGATGCAAATAACCTTCGCCTCTTGTTGTGCAGGGTTAGTTGGCCAAGCATCCATTGACATTCCATAGAAATACGTTCCCAGATATCACCGTGTCGCATACAAGGACTGCAAACCTTCGTGTAACAATCCATCACACAACCATGCAGGTCCAATCATTTTCAGGTGGCTTTACATTTCGGCAACATGTGACCCATGTGGAATAAAATTGCCAGTGTTGTTGTGCTTTGGGGTTTCGGTCCCTGACGGATCAAATTGTGTTCGTGCTTACGGAATGATAAAAATGCAGACACGGTAAACATCTATTGCATTTGTGTCAATAAATGAATTTATCTAAAAGTCACACATTTGTTTTGTCATTACTTACTTAGAAGGGGGAATAAAATGATTTTAACACTCCCCCCCCTTCCTCCGACTCACCAAACACCGACCACCTATCCCCTCCACATTTTTGAAAAAGCCCCAAATGCATTTGTTGTGCCCACTCGGTTCTCAACAACTGAAAGGTATTCTGATTGTAACCTGTTTTTCATGCAATAACCTTTGCATGCTTGACATGTTTTGCTGTACACACCCCAACCTGCCTGCTGGTACAGAATTGATAATACCATAATCGGTAATGATGTCACCAATGATGTCACAATTGGCATTGACAGCACAGCATGCATCATCAGAGATGAAGCAAGATCCAATGGCCAAATAAAAACGCATCGTTCAACTGATTCAGTACATTAATAACATCTATATATTCAGTACATTGGTAATAACAACAAGCCCCAAATCAAGCAAGGAGGCATTTGCGTTATAAAACAACAACAAAAAAACAAACAATCAATGTCACCACTGAATATGAGCAACAAGCAGGAGGAAGAAAAGGAGGAAATCAACAAAGGAGCAAGGACTCACACAGTCTCGTCGTTTTGGAACTCCAGCTCGCCAAATGAGTCTTCAAAATCATCGCCACCTCCCTTAGCGGTACCCTCGATGGTCTTATATGGAACAATGACCGTGCCCCGTGCACCCGACGTCCTGAGCACTCGCACTTCCATGAGACCGATGCTTTCACTCACATGGCACATTCTGTCCTCGAACGTGAAAATTCCTGCATGATCGTCATCGAAGATGGTCACCGTTGCAACATAAGGTGCAACAAGTTGTGCCAAAGGCCCAATTGGGCCAGCACTACCATCATTTGACCCAAAAGTGTTCGGTTCAGGACTCGTGTGTAGATCATAGAGGCGAACAAAGAAGTGCTCATCCTCTTCAAATATGTCATCATCAATTATTCCGATGCTGATCTCACGCTGTGTCTCACCGGGTTTGAATGTGACCGATCCTTCACTGTACTCATAGTCTGATCCCGCTTTGGCAGTCCCGTCTTCGGTCTTGTATTTGATGCAAAGACACTCTGACAGCTCCCCGTCTCGCCGGACGATGGTGAGCACACATGAGCCACAGTTTTCGAGGCACACGTAAGAGCTTGGCTCGAAGAATACCTTGGCACAGAAGTCATCAGTGGGAGAATGGTCCGAGATGTCATGGAGGCTGGACTCCTTTCTCGCTTGGTCAGCCGCATGCTTCTTCAAGATATTTCCTGCACCAGTCATCATTCGTGTTGCTTGAATGCGATAGAAGGCTCGACTCTTCTGTTGTTGAATTAGAGCTTGGTAGTTGGCCATTTCAACGAGCTGGTCCATGTCCTTCTCTGGATGCTTCTGTTTCAACTCTTTGAGGATTCGAATCATCTCACGGCGGCTTTCACTTGCATTGTCATTCTCAACCAAAGAGGTAACCATCTCTTCAACTGCTGAAGTGCTCATCTTGCCATCCATCTCTATCCCTGCCTTGGGCCTTTCACCTTCTGTCTCAATAATAATTCCTCGGTGATGTTTGCTATGATATCTTTTATACATGTACTTGTAGAAGAGTAGACGACGGTCAGCCACCCATGCCAATGTCACACATAATGGGAAGAAGAGGAAAGTGATAAGAGCCTCCCATATTTCCACAATACCGGGTGAAAATTGGCTCAAAATGAGATAGAGCCAAATGTACGCGAAAATGCTCCAACCAGAGGTCACGAAGAAGACACACAAGTGTTTTATCTTGCGCGTTTCACCTTCTGGAATGGAATATACACAAATGGCGATGATCATGAACATATTGAATGCTGCACTGCCAACAATGGTGCTCGGTCCCAACTCACCCACCTTGAAGCCGTGTCCGCAAATTTCGATGATGGACAACAAAATCTCTGGCGCAGACGAGCCAAGTGCCATCAGCGTCAAGTTTGACACCGTTTCATTCCAAATTCGAACGGTTGCCTTGGTTGTCTCACCATTTTGCCTTTTGATGGTGATTTCACGCTCCTGGGACGAGATCACCTCAATAGATGCCATGAAACGATCGGCCACAATCGATACACCGAGAAACATGTAAATCAATGCTACGAAGTAGACAATGGCACGAGCCACCTTGTCGCCGAGGGAAGGATTTTGTGGGTACCACACTGGAAGTAGAACTCCCTCGTTGCATTTGGTCGTGACATTGCAGACTTTGGAAGTGTTTGCCGAGCTCGTATGCTCTTGTCGTGCAGACGGACCCGCCTGCACACTACAAAAGATTGCTGCCCATAGCAGGAACGCTGCACAGCATGAGCAGCACCATCTGCAACGTGTGGTGAACTCCATCGGTGGAACAAAGAACGTCGGCTGTGCGAGTTGAGACTTGATTCTGCCACTGTTGCAAAAACAAAACGATTATTGTGGTTTAACACAAATTGTTTACAAAATGGTGGCAATCTTATGAGAGAATCAAAGCAAAGGGCAAGATCACAGTCATGTAAGTACACACGTTGCACATATGCGCAAAGGTGAATGTATAACGAACGAGAGTTCATAGAACGCGATACCACACGCAATGTTCAAATATATATACTGCACTTAAATTTAAATAAAATAATGATTTTAAATATCATTTAAAAAAAAAATTCCGGAAGTTAGATGCTATTGAAGCAGTCTTATCCACCACCCTATTTAACATGTCCAAGTACTGCAACAAGGAAGGGTTTTGGAAATGACAAAAAGACAATTTGTGTTCTCATGTTCAAGTATATAAATAAATTTAAATAAGATAGGGATTGTAAAAGTATAAATTAATTCCAGAATTTACCACCGTTGACGCAGTGGCTATTACATCACTCTTTCTAACATGTTACATCACCGCTTCATACCTGTTGCTTGTGTCCTTTATAATGTCCTTAAAACAGTAGGTTTCCTGTTTGGAATGATTTTAAATTTTATTTGACTGTCAAGCAGACAGAGTAAAAATATTATCTCACTCTGCACATTAGTGTAGTAGATAGTAGAAAAATCGTGCAAATTATGATACAAGCATCAAATTTGGCATTTCTGTTCTGCAGGGCTTTCTGATCAAATCTGCCAGATTGGCCATTTGAAAATCCAAATTTTGAAAAAAAAAATTTTTTTTGAAGTCACAGCTGGCTGAAATTCTTGAAGCGCAAGTGAACATCCCAGACAGAGAACCAAGGGGAGATGCAGTCATCATTGATGGCTCAGCACTTATCAATGCCCTACCTCCACGCACTTCAAATATATTTGATGACTATGCCAAAGAAGACATCATCCCAAAGGTGAAATCCTATGGTGCCAGGTACGAGAGGGTGGACGTTGTGTTTGATGTGTACAAGAAGTCAAGTCTGAAGTCCGAGACAAGGAATCAGAAGAAGAGTGACAGGAACCAGTAAGACCCCAAGTAAATGGAGAAGCTTTCTTCGCGATGACAGCAACAAGACTGAGCTGTTTCACTTCCTTGCGGAAAAGATGTGTGAAGCACAGACGACAAGCACAGTCATTGTCACAAAAGGAGAAGATGCCATTAGCAACACAAGGAAGTCACTGGATGCTGTCTCTCCATGTTGTCATGAAGAAGCTGACACTCGAATATTTGTACATGCCAGGGATGCAATGACGGATGGTAGCAGGTCCATTATCATAAAGGCTAATGACACGGACGTACTAGTCATAGCAATATCTGTACTGCCATCCTTACAGGAACTAGATCTTGAGAACATGTGGATTGCCTTTAGCCAATGAGCCAAGGCACGATGGATTCCAGTCCATGAGGTAGTTTCTGCAATAGGGCCTGAGAAAGCTTGAGGGATCCCATATTTCCATGCGTTCACTGGATGTGACGTCGTGTCTGCCTTCTGCGGTAAAGGGAAGAAAACTGCATGACAGACTTGGAACGTCTTTGATGATGTTTCTGAAACATTCACCAATCTCAGCCAGCATCCAAAATTAATTCGTGATCTTGACTTTTTTGAAGTTTTTTTTTTTTTCAAATTTTTCAAAATTTGGATTTTCAAATGGCCAATCAGGCAAATTTGATTAGAATCCCCTGGAGAACAAATGTGCCAAATTTGATGTTTGTATCATCATTTGCACGATTCCTCTCGAAAATTGCTGTTATCTGCCCCACTACAAAAAAAGCCAAAGTACTGATATAAACTTCGTTTGTTTTCCGATTCGTAGTCTAAATACAACATTCAATTTAAATAAGTTGTTCCTCGATCATAAACTGACGTTACAGACAGACAACAGATGGAAGAATATGAACCAATTGCTTAACTCCGCTTTTTTCTCCATGTGTGTGGGGTAATTAATGCGAGAAAAGGAACATACTATGTGGAAAGGTAGGGGGAAACAAATGGGGTAGGTGGTTTCGGGGGAAGAAGAGGGGAGAAGAGAAAAGTCGCCTGAGAAATCTAGTGAGTTCATCTGCCTCAGATGAAAGGTTCTGCAACTTCTTTCAATGCTTATCATATTTAATAAGCAAAGGAAATAAAAAAAAATTATCATGTGGTATGTAGTTAATTTGATCATGCTATCTGGCTTTCTGTATGAATCATATGCTGCTATGATGTACTTGTGCAATACATTTCTCCTGCAAGTCGAACCGAACGCTCAAGGGTTATTTGACGTATGTACTCAACTGGCATGCCATGATCTGTCCCATGCTGAGCTAATTCAGTGAAATAATATCCTTGAAAGCTGGACATGATTCTATTTTTGTCCTCGTTTCCATTGCTTTTGTGTTTATGCCACAGTATCATTTTGGCATATTCATTTCTCAACTTAAGGAAAGTAGTGTCTTATAGACTTGACAATACTGTTTCAACAACAGTCCAGCACCAAACAAAAGCAATACTGATATAATTAATTGGTAATTATAATGATATACTGTATACCATTGAACTCGTGAAAAAATATAGCATTGCGTATTTAATTGACTCCAATGAAAAGTTAAATGTTCACCAACAATATTTCGTGATATTCTGATTGAGAGCCACCACGGAGCGTCAAAGAGCTGCCAAGTTGGTGATAAATGAGGGTGAGCCTGCTTGCACATGCACACCGTTGTCGGGCGATCTGTAGTGCCGAACGAGGACTTTGCAGTTTGCATCCTCCGTCAGGTGAACTTGTGTATTTTGAACTTGTAAAGTCCTCATTCAGTACTAAAGATCGTCCTACAGAGGGCAGCAGTGAGAAATAGCCGGAGAGATAGAACATTCATTATACACGATCCAATTAACTGCAAATAGAACATCCGTTGCAAGTCTTGTTCTTCAACAAGCCGAGATCTTGCATCAAAAAAAAGAGAGAAAGGTATTGTGTAATCCATGATGCAGCGCTCCCTGATTGTGTTGCATTTGGTGGGAGGTTTAGGCCAGGATGCTAACTCTGGACCAAACAGTTCAGAAAACAACGTGCAGCTCTAATATGTCATTTGTACTGATGACTCCCCCCCCCCCATCCCGAGTTTATGATGCATCACGGATGGATCTATCCAAGGCTTAGATCCATCCCACAGATCAGAATGCCAGCTAATGGTCTCAGAAGCAGAGGTTTCAGCAATTTTTAGATTTTTAATTGAGTGCATGCAAATCTTCCCAACTGTTCATTCTACATCTGTGCAGTTCCCTGGAGTTGAAAATGCTCCATCTCTCTTTCGGTATAGTCTCTCAGACTCAGACGAGCAAGGGGACAATAACAAATGCACTAGGAGCAATCGACCAGTGTCCTCATCCATGGTCTGATGGAACAAATGAATGCTTGCCATTTGTGAAAAGTTACTTTTTTAAACAATTCCATTTACAACAATTTAAACTTTTGAAACTTAAAAAAAAATTGCTTTAATTCCCCCCCCCCCCCCCCCGCCACGATCATGATGTCAGCAGGAAAAACAGATCCCCAGATTGGTCTTAAACCTCGAGGGTGATACATTTAAACCGCTCATCTTATTTAACAATTGCTTTGTCAGTAACCAAGCGCTGATGATTGATACAACTTATTGAGGGCGCAAATTTACTAGAGTAGGTCATGAAACACATTGAAAAGATGAAGTGCTATTATGCTATGTAATCGTCGATTGTGCTGTGGATTAACTGTGCCGAGATCGTAGAGCGTCAATTGCTCTTTTGCCACAATGTCATGAACACACCATATTTTGTACCCACTCTCCTTTTAGTTGGTCGAAGCTGATGGTACTTTTACACCGAATCAATATTGGGCAGTAGTTAAATGAAACATTAATAAGTTGTTTTTTTTCCACATACAGGTTCAATAACCAAGAAGTGGCGAATTCCTACCGTGAGATGGTACTTTTCCACCAAGAGGCTGGCCTGCCCGGGATGACCCCTGTTTTGCGTCACAAGTCAGCATCGCTCAGCACAAGTAATACTGCCATTATGAAATACTGTATCATCAATCTCATCTTCGTTTATCGACTTCCAGTATAATCGGTGCGATGACACAGGGAGCTTAACTAAACGTGACACAAGCCAGAATAGAGGGAGCATTGGATCATATTCATGTTTTACGAACAAAGTTCAAATATATATATATATATATATATATATATATATATATATATATTTATATATATATATGAAAATATATATATATATATATGAAAATAAAGAATAACAAGGTGTTTATGTGAGGTCATGTTGTACTTTTTTGAAGAAGGTATGATACTGTTCTTCAAGTGAGGATCAAATATTTTTGTAAGTAAATAGATCCACTCTCGACTTGTGATGGCTCGAGTGGGCAAGAGTCAGGTAGAAGAAAGCCATCATCGTTTCCTTCAGTGAAGAGGGACTTGGCATGGGACAAATTGCATCAATAACTAGAGAGTACACAGAACACCTTACTGCACAGTGTTCAGGTATATAATTCCATTGAAATAAAATAATGATTTTAAAGGTGGTAATAATAAAATTCCAGAAGTTTAGCACCATTGATGGTTTCTTATACACCACTTTAACATTTCAAAGTACAACGAACAAGGCTTTTGAAAGTGTCAAAAAGGCAATTTGAGTTCTACAGTCTTTAAATGTATAATTGAATTGAAATAAAATTAATATTTTAAAGGTCGTAGGAAAAAAAAATCTAATTTTACCACTGTAGATGCCAGTATCTTGTACACCACCTTATTTAATGTGTTACATTCGTGATTCATGCCTGTTGTTTGTGTCCTTTTATGATGCCCTTAAAAACAGTAAGTTTCCTGTTTGGAATGATTTTCAATTTTGTTTGACTGACAGGTAAGCAGACAGAGTAAAATAATTATCTCACTTCTCTCTGTGCGTGTGCGATCAGCACAGTCCTGCTAAACTTCAGGTTCGTTTTCCGATTCATGTTCAAAATGTAACATTCAATTGAAATCAAGTTGTTCCTCGATCATAAACTGACGTTTGTAGACGGACGGACGGACGGACGGACGGACGGACGGACAGACAGACATGAGCAAATTGCTTTATGCTTCACATATGTGGGGTTAAAAAAAATTATAAAAATAATTTAACCTGTCAACTGTGGTTTGACCACTCTTGAAAAGGTAAATAAACTGACAATGCAACTACAAAGGTACAAGAATGTAAGTGTTTTTACAACTTCAGGAGATTAAATGTTGATGTGCCTGTGTCCAACAGACAGAACATCAATGATCTGAGGCAGGCATGGGAAGACCATTCTGCGGTGACTCAAAGTACCGGTACTGTCTGGAATTCCCTTCTGGACTTGGATTTATCACAAATACATCGATCAAAAACTTGACTTTTGAGCATCCTCAAAAAAAGCTGAGTCGAACCAAATATGAGCATGGTGCCTTCAAATTGAGATCTGGAGAACGCAGATTGGACAGACAATCACTGGGACTCAGTTATTATTCGAGAAGTTGAAGTTATCACCTCGATAGCTTCGATGCACAACAGCCCATTCAGTGATGTGATGGAGAGGAATTCAACATTGATTGCATGAAGAGTACTGTCTAACATCTGCAGGATCAGATGGTAGGACAACACACTTTCAGCCATGGTGTGGGTTACCTTGATCCTTTCATTAGAACAGTGACGGCTCAAGACTATCAAAGTCCTGGAATAGTATTCCAAGCCTTTTACTCTCCAGGATCAATGAGCAAATGCTTACAACTGTCTTTTTGAATAGAGTAACATCCCTGTGACAGAGCAAAATTGGTTTCAATAACTTTCAAACATTTGTCATATCGTACTATATCTATTACAAATACAAGTCATTTCAGCCTTGTTGATGCACATTCCTCCAATTAAGATGAAATACTACCTGCATGATATCTGCATTCACACCCTTCGCAGATCTCAGCTCGATGGAGAAATTCAAGAGCATTAATTGTTTGATCTTCAGCAACTCTTCCCTAAAAGATGTCAAGTTAACCACCTTTGAATGACAAAAAATTGACCACCTAAAGCTCTCTAACCCCCTTCTATTTCCTCTAAAGAGCTTTGCTAAACCTGCTGAAATCCTGTTCTCGTTCTTGTTCTGCAATTCCTTTTTTTGTGCTGTGATGCATCCATTTGTTGTCATCTACCATTTTCCCTTTAACCCACCTTGTCTGTTAATCTGTTGACTCCTTTTGTTCTGCTCTTCCTGGAGTCTCGACTTCCATAATAAAAAAAAAAATACATAAAATAGAAGTTGACGCGAATGTGTTGATGGATGTCTCCGCCCACATTAGATTACGTTTGATCTCAATTAAGGGTAATTGATGAAAAATAGTCACAATATGTACGTATAATATATATATGTATATATATATATATATATATATATATATATATATATATATATATATATATATATATATATATATATATATATATACATACTAGGACGACCCGTGAACCCGTTGGGTTCCTGTTGTAACAGCGGTTGATAAAAAAAATCATTAAAAAAAAGATAGCTCCAGTGAACTATACCGCTGAGGTTGTTTGCATTGATCAAATCATCCCGAAGAGTACTTGACTAAATCGGGAATTGATTTTTTAATAATTTTTTTTTCGTTGCCCGATTTGAACAACACTTGATATTGTGCGTCAATATGAAAAAAAAGGAGAAAAGAAAGTCGAACAAATTATTGTGCGTAATCTTCTAAACACAATTTTATTTATTAATGAACACAGAAGTATTACATCAAAATGGCATTTTATTTTATGCTTAAAAATAAATCGTTCTTTGTCTGTACTAAATGTTTGAGATTTTTAAATAAATCATTTCAAGAAAAAAATAGTTCCAGCAAACTATACCGCTGAGGTTGTTTGCATTGATCAAATAATCCCGAAGGGTACTTGACTGAATCGGGAATGGATTTTTTAATTCTTTTTTCGTTGCCCGATTTGAATGAAACTTGATGCTGCACACCGCAGGAGAATGGTGAGTAAGGTGGGCTGAAAATTTTTTGCGCTATCGTGTTCCGTTTTGGCTGTATTTCGGGAACATACATACATATATACAAGATGAGAGTTTTAGTTATATAATAATAATTATATATATATATATATATATATATATATATATATATATATATATATCGAAAGACCCACCCACGTCTCTCACCTGCATAAGGAGGGAAAAACCAATCAACTCTCACCGAATCAACTAAACCCAGGTGGCTAGGATTATCTAAATAATTGACCACTCCCGCACTCATCGCCGAAGAAGCTGCATAAAGCAACCCAAGAAAACCTACACAAGGTAAGATGTGGGTGGGTCTTTATTTATTTATATATTGACTACTTTTTGACGTTTGCACGTGGTACATGCTTGGGCGCCTCATTGGTATGCATTTCTGTCTACAATATCACTGATGATTCGCCAATGAGTGATGAAACCTGTCCGGTAGCTGAAGGGGTATTGAATATTGGGATTCTCATGTGTGTACTATGTGTGAACGTTTACATATACATATACATTATATATAATATATAGATATA
The DNA here is from genome assembly GCF_056783735.1 of Eptatretus burgeri. Lineage (NCBI taxonomy): Eukaryota > Metazoa > Chordata > Myxini > Myxiniformes > Myxinidae > Eptatretus > Eptatretus burgeri. The sequence continues at coordinate 69,571,395 of NC_140973.1, forward strand.
TAGATACTAGCGGGGTGAGCTTACACATTGTGAAAGCATACGAACCGTGTTTCCCCAATGTCTTGGGTCGCTCACCTGCATTTGATTTTTCATTTATTTATTTATGTACATTTTCATTTCAGGATGCATTCCAATGGTTCTGTGATTTTTCCTGGTGTCGGCTTCTATATCCATTGGCACACCAAATTACCGTGCTTCCCCATTGTCTCGGATCACTCACCTGCACTTAGAAAAAATAAAATAAAATAAAATAAAATAAAACTTTATAATTTCATTCATGAATGTTGTCTGACGATTCTGTGATTTTTCCGGTGTACTGGCTTTGATGTCCATTGACACGCAAAATTTCAGCTTTCGATGTCACCCAGAAGGCACCGATCTTTCATATCAGTCAGTCAGTGGTTAGAAAGAGCAATATATATATATATATATATATACATATATATATATATATATATATATATATATATATATATATATATATATATATATATATATATATATATATATATATATATATATATATATATATATATATACATATATATATATATATATATATACATATATATATATATATATATATACATATATATATATATATATACATATATATATATATATATATACATATATATATATATATATATATATATATATACATATATATATATATATATATATATATATATATATACATATATATATATATACATATATATATATATATATATATATACATATATATATATATACATCAATAAAAGGCAATGTGTGTGTCAGTTTGTTTCAGTATGAACGATGAAACCGAACAGCCTGAAACTTTGCATGCATATGAAGAAAACTCCACGGAAGTGCAAGAGTGAAAATTGGGTGTTTTGGTTAATAAAAACATCACTTTTGAAGAAAATTAACAGCCTTATTTAATTTTATCCTTAATCAGGCCATCCTCAACCACCTCGCTGTCCGAGGTCTGATGTCTGAAGGCATTTCCTGGGTAACCTCGCTGGGGTCTGAAGCCACCATGTTTTTTTTTGGCCTGCTTAACCTTACCATGACTTGGAACAGGCCTCAACGATTTCTTAACAATTAAGTTGTTGTTTTCACTTTCCGCACTCATATTATTGATTGCCTGTTCATTGCTACAAATCGCTGGGTACATTGCAATGCCTATAAAAATCCAGAGACGTCAGCGTTCGTGGATTGACATTTCGTGCGTCTCCGGGAGGTGTATGCTTAACGTTTTGCTAATCGCATGCCAAACTAGCTGTTTCTTAAAAACCGTTTCATTGAAGTGCTTGCTTGAGTGCTGAAACCACTTGGTGAGCGCTCTCCAAGCTCCTTGGTTGTTAATTTCCATCCATCCATTGGGACCAGACTCTGTGCAGAGCGTTGGTGCTGCCTAAGCAGTCTCCTTGGCTATTGGGCACAATCCTGGACGGGTCGCCACTCTTACACAGTATACCAGCATGCTGGTATTCATTTTGCTGACCTCAGAAGGATGACAGATCGAGTTAACCCCACCTGGTATTAATTCAACAGCTGAGCGGGATTTGAACTCAGGACCCGAGGATCCCAAGCCCGCCACAATAACCATTAAGCCAACACCAGGCATGAGTCCTCCCAGAGTGGGCTCAAAGTATCCACCCTTATTTCAGTAAGGGATCACGATTCATGGACCAAGCTGTGAAGTTTTCTGTTCTCAAAGTTTTGTGCCGAGGGCTCTCTTCAGGATGGTCACCGAGCCCTGGACGGCTTTCAACTGTTGTTCATTTGTAGTAATATTCTCAGGGATGGTTTTTCAATATCTCTGTGAGGTTCTTTGTCATCATTCCCGTTGCTCCAACGTTGGCATTCTTTAGCTTCCAAGATCTTTTCGCTTCATTCTTAAGGTCTTCGTATTTGGTTATTTTGTTGACTTCTGCATTGTTTAGTCCAAAATCACCCATATTAACACCTCACTTAGCAATGTCTTCATCTCTCTTTTTTGTACCCAAGTATGATATCTGGTTGCAATGCTTTGTTTTTGATGTTCACGCTCGATGGGATCATACGATCGTACGTGAGTGGTACTTCCATGTTTTCAGACCATGCTTTTGGTTAATGTTCCCACGAATTTTCTGGAACTGGGATATCAAAGTTTTTGCAGATGTGCCAGTGGTTAACTTCACAAATTTTGTTGTGTCGTGTGTACAGCTGTACTGACATTAGTTTTTAATATTTGTGCGATCATTAAGCATAACATATCGCTCTCTTTGCTCCACCACTCACTTATCTCTTATTTATCCACCCCTGTACGGTATTTCGTTTCCCTAATCTCCATTTATTCCCCAACATCCAAAATGACTGGCAAACAAACTAAGACACGACCAAGCCTCCCTGAAACGATTGCCCCATTCCCTGGCCTTTTGCCATGAACATTGTTGGACGTTTGGGGTTCGTCCCAGGGGAAAAGGGGTGGAAGAGATTCCCCCCATGTAAAGTGCGGAGCTCTGTTCATGACGACAGCCAGTTAGACCAAATGACTGAATATCCGGCTGGGCAGCAGAATGGATGGGGCTGCGGGGGAACCCTCCAATGGCTGGCATGGGGCCAGCTCGTGGAGTCTGACATGGCCCAATGACTGGTCCCGGGCCTCCTCGGGGGATCTGACACGTGGCTCTTTGGCCCCGCCTGCTCCCAGAGCTATAAAGCTGCACTCAGCGTGCTGATTCGGTCTCTCTGTTGTCGCCCCCGAGCTACCTTGGTCCTGGTTTCCGCTCTCTTTCTTATTTTCCCTCAAGCTATTGGGGTCCTGGTCATGGCACGAGCTTGTTCTCTCTCTGTCTGGGTCATTGCACTTGTTTCTTCCCTGGTCCTGGATGTGTTGGTTCATGCTCCCGATGGAACTAGTGGACCCTCGGTGGTGGAGAGCAGCGTAGGGACCATTTCGGAGAGCTGTACCAAGTTTGGGAAGGTGACATATGTACCAGTCCCAATTTGTCTCCCTGTGTGTGTGAGGTCTGAAGGGTACCCTACTTTGTTAACCAGTCGGTAAGGCATTGGTTAACTCTGTAACTTGTACATTTGCTTTCCCTTTTTATAAATACACACCTTCATTACACTCTGTTTATTGCATGTCCCCTTTTCCTGTAACGCCATTAAAGCCCTTGAGTTCCCCTCCTTCCTTCCCATACCCCTCATCGCTCATTGTAAATAAATTATTCTTGTTATATTTCCAATCTGCCTGTGGTTCTCCTTTCTTCCATTGGCCCAGCAATGTCTGTATGTACATTCGCCAGGAGGTTATAATTCCCCACTAATGGGCTCTTGTATCAGTCCAGCATTGTGCTAGCGGAAAGCTCAGCTGGTTAATCACGATTTAATAAAGATGATGGCATAATTGCCGAGGGCGCAATTCCCCGAAATAAGAGATCATGTGTTCCTTTCATTCTCTCGGTGTCAGACGGACCCTAAGTCACGTGGTCAACGGTGTCAGACGGAGGACCCTAAGTCACGTGGTCAAGCTATTGGCATTCGCTTAATGACCTGCCGCAACACAAAATTCTTCATGTGTGAAGGCCTGCAATCCCCGATGAAAATGAAGAGATCCAGAGAAACCCCCCCCACCCACCCTCTTTGTACCCCCGTGACCCTGGGTCCACAACAATACTTTAATTTAAATAAAATAATGATGGTCTTGCTAATGGCGGAGATACACAAGCAGCAAATTATCGAGAACAGAAACCGAAGTAATATCTTTAGAAAAGAGAAATCCAGCCAACTTTGTGGCATGATTTGAGCAGGGCATGTTTGTGATCAGATTGGGAGAGTTGACAAGTCGGATGACTTTGGATTCAATTCTGTCCAGTAAGTATGTGGAGCTCGAACCTCCCCAGATGTGAGAGCAGTGCTCTATACAAGGATGAATCAATCCTTCATAGAGTTGAAGCACCTGTTCAGAAGAGAAAAATCTTTGACATCTGAACAGGACTCCTAGATTCTTTGAAGCAAACTTTGCTATTTGCGTAATGTGTGGATTCCAGGATAAATTTGATGTTAGGGTAATAGCTAGTTGGTTTATTGTATCACTTGGTGTAATTGTGGACCTTTCAAAGGAGACTGGAGAGTTGAGAGGAGTTTTAGAAACATCAAACCAAATTTGATTACATTTGCCCCCACTGGGAAATCTTGTCCAAACCCGAATTTAAAGAGGCGATGAAAAGAGATATAGATTGGGTGAGGGAAGATGGAGCAGATGGGAAAAACATGGAAGAATATAATGTTGAGTCATCAGCATACGAGTGCATTTGGATATTTGTGAATGAAAGGAGGTCATTGATAAAAAGAAGGAAGAGGGTTGGAGACAGGACAGGACCCTGATGTATGCCACTGTTGATAATGAAGGAGGGAGATGTTTAACCATCAACAATTATGGAGATAGAGCCGTCGGAGAGAAAGAGAGCAGAGTGAAGAAGGAAATCCGAAAGAGGGAAGCTTGGATATCAGAGCCTGATGCCAAACTCTGTCAAATGCTTTTAAGATATCAAGGCTTCCAACAAAGGATTCCCCAAAGTCTCTCAGCAAGAGACCCAGACATTCATAGTGTAAGAAAGGATATAACCAGTTAATCTTGCCTTGTGAAAGCCATATTGATGGTCAAGTGGAAAACTGTGAGCTTCAAGATGCTTGTGGAAATGGGAATTGAGAAGACAATCAAAGACTTTGGAAACAGTAGAAGTCAGAGAAATAGGATGGCAGTTGAAAGGGTTTGAACGATCACCCTTCTTTAAAAATAGGATGTACTGAGGCATGCTTCCAGAAAGGAGGAAAAGTTTGGGTTTTTAAACAAAAACAAACAGATGAGCAAGCACGGGTGCAAGTTCTGAAGCACACTCCTTCAAGCCACGAGGAGGAATGCCATCTTATGTCTTGCTTATGTCCAGAGGGAGGAGTACTTTTTCGACTGCATGAAGAGATTATAGAGAGGGGAATCGGATTGGTAATGGGGGCATCGGGGGAGTTGGAATGTTGGAGTCATCCAGTGTGGAATTATAGAAGAAAAGAGAACCAAAAATAGTTGCTTTATCAGTCGGAGAGACAACGATAGTATTATCGGAACAGGAAAGTGAAGGAAAGGTAAAGCCACAGAAATTGTTAGAGATACTTTTAGCTAAGGACCAGAAAGATCTATTAGTGGAAGAAGATGAGAGGTCACATTTCTTTTGGATAGAAAAATGCTTCGCCTCACGAATAACACGTTTGCAACGATTTCTGGCAGATATGAAAGCTGAATGCAGGTCGGAGGAAGAAGAGCTTTTTCATGTCCGATATGCCACATCCCTTGCATGATTGGCCGCGGAGCAGGAATTATTGAACCAATAACTGGGAGAAGAGATAGATTTGAAAGAGAAGGGGATATAAGCCTCCATTCCTGCAACAACAACAACTTCAGCGATATGTTCGGCATAAATAGAGGCATCTCCCGAGGAGAGGCAGTAATCTTCACAGGGAAAGGTCAGAAAATAGGTTTTGTAAGCCAGTCCAGTCAGCATTTAATCTAAATAAAAATTTCAGGAGGTTTAAAGAAATATAAATAAATTAATTTCGGGTTTTCCACCATTTTACCCAGTGGCTATTAAATCACCCGATCCAACATATTATATTAGTTATTCATGCCTGTTATTTGTGGCCTTTGTGACGTCCTTAAAAACAGTGAGTTTCCTGTTTGAAATGATTTTCAATTCTGTTTAACTGCCAGGCAGGCACAGATAGTGTAGTAGATAGTAGAAAAATCGTGCAAATTATGATACAAGTATCAAATTTGGAATTTTTGTTCTGCAGGGCTTTCTGATCAAATCTGCCCGATTGGCCATTTGAAAATCCAAATTTTGAAAATAAAAATGAAAAATTCAAAAAAAATTGAAGTCACAGCCGGCTGAAATTGTTGAAGCGCAAGTGAACATCCCAGACAGAGAACCAAGGGGAGATGCAGTCATCATTGATGGCTCAGCACTTATCAATGCCCGACCTCCACACACTTCAAAGATATTTGATGACAAGAAAACATCCCAAAAGGTGGAATCCTATGGTGCCAGGTACGAGAGGGGGAACGTAGTGTTTGATGTGTACAAGAAGTCAAGTCTGAAGTCCGAGACAAGGTCGAAAAGGGGGCAAGGAATCAGAAGAAGAGTGACAGGAACCAGTAAGACCCCAAGTACTGGAGAAGCTTTCTTCGAGATGACAGCAACAAGACTGAGCTGTTTCACTTCCTTGCGGAAACGATGCGTGAAGCACAGACGACAAGCACAGCCATTGTCACAAAAGAAGATGCCATAAGCAACACAAGGAAGTCACTGGATGCTGTGTCTCCATGTTGTCATGAAGAAGCTGACATTCGAATATTTGTACACGCCAGGGATGCAATGACGGATGGTAGCAAGTCCATTATCATTAAGGCTAATGACACGGACGTACTAGTCATAGCAATATCTGTACTGCCATCCTTACAGGAACTAGGTCTTGAGAACATGTGGATTGCCTTTGGCCAAGGAGCCAAGGCACAATGGATTCCAGTCCATGAGGTAGTTTCTGCAATAGGGCCTGAAAAAGCGAGAGGGATCCCATACTTCCATGCGTTCACTGGATGTGACGTCGTGTCTGCCTTCCACGGTAAAGGGAAGAAAACTGCATGGCAGACTTGGAACGTCTTTGAAGATGTTTCTGAAACATTCACCAATCTCAGCCAGCATCCAACATTGATTCGTGATCTTGACTTTTTTTTAAGTTTTTCTTTTTTTTCAAATTTTTCAAAATTTGGATTTTCAAATGGCCAATCAGGCAGATTTGATTAGAATGCTCCTGGAGAACAAATGTGCCAAATTTGATGCTTGTATCATCATTTGCACGATTCCTCTCAAAAATTGCTGTTATCTGCCCCACTAAGAGTAAAAATATTATCTCGCTCCTCTCTGCGCATGCGTGATTGGGACAAATTCAGAGGCAAAGTACTGTAAAACTGCAAACTTGTCTTCCTATTCATGTTCCGATTAGTGTTCAAAATGTAACATTCAATTTAAATAAGTTGTTCCTCGATCATAAACTGATGAACATAATCTGATAAGACAGACAGACAGACGGACACGAGCCAATGGCTTAACCCCACTTTGTGCTTCGCTTGTGTGGGAAAACCCTACAACGTTGATTTAAGATCAATTCATAAAAGGATAATCTTGAAATTGCAGGCAACAACAAAATATGTGATGCAATAATTTGTTTTTCTTCTCCTGATAATATTGTGGACGAGAGACAGAGTTGAATTTATTTGATTAATAATGTGGGAAGCTGTTCTACTCCTGGCATCACATGTGGTATGGTGTTAACAGTTATGGAGAAATGAGATTTGTTTCATACTGGCACATGAGCGCACACACACTCAAATTGCTGGGGGGGCATACATAATGACAGTGGGAAGGGAAGAATAAACAGATGAGGGACTGAAGTTGTATAATCATAATATAAATATTCAGAAGTGGACAGGATTCGTCACAATATGATGATTCAAGAAAGCAGCAGAATAGTTCATAAGATGGAAGATGGTTCAAAATATGTGAAAAGGAAGGGGGGTGAAGGATTGGAGATGATTTAGGTTGGAAGAGGAGTTGGCTGGATTACAAGGGTCTTTGACTCGGCAGAGATAGAGAGAATAGTGTGGATGTTGGGGGCAGGGGGGGTATGATAGCGAGAATTATCCTTAGAGCTTTATCTGCTGCAGTGCCCTCAGAAAGTATTCACACCCCTTGACTTTTGTCACATTTTGTTGAGTTACAGCCTGAATTAAAAAAAAATATCACCAATATACACAAAATACCCCATTATGACAAAGTGAAAACGTTTTGAGAATTTTTTACAAATTAATTAAAAATGAAAAGCTGAAATGTCTTGCATCAATGAGTATTATTTGCTGTGACACTCCAAATTGAGCAAAGGTGCATCCAATTTCCTTTGATCGTCCTCGAGATGTCTCTACAACTTGATTGGAGTCCACCTGTGAGCAATTCAATTGATTAGACATGACCTAGAAAGAAACACACCTTTTTACATAAGATCCCACAGTTGACAGTGAATGTCAGAGCAGAAACTGACATAAATCTTGGGAAGGGTATAAAACAATTTCTGGAGTGTTGAAGTTCTTAAGAGCACAGTGAGCTCCATCATTAGGAAATGGAAAGAATATAAAACTACCCAGACTCTTCCTAGAGCTGGCTGTCCAACCAAACTGAGCAACCGGGCAAGAAGGACCTTGGCCAGGGTGATGAGCAAGAACCCAATAACCACTCTGACAGAACTAGAGTTCCTTGGCTGAGATAAGAGAACCTACCGGAAGGACAACAATCTCTGCAGCACTTCACAAATCTAGGCTTAATATAAGAGTGGCCAGATGGAAGCTACTCCTGAGAAAAAGGAACATGACATCACACCTAGAGTTAGCAAAAAGGCACAAGAAAGACTCTGAGAGCATGAGGCAAAAGATTATGTGGTCTGATGAGATGAAAATTCACCTCGTTGGCCTGAATGCAAAGACCTATGTCTGGTGGAAACCAAGCACAGCTCATTACCCATCTATCATCATCCCAACCATGAAGCATGGTGGTGGCAGCATCATGCCATGGGGATTCGTTTCAGCAGCAGGGACTGGGAGACTTGTAAGGATAGAGGGAACAATGAATGGAGCCAGATACAGGCAAATCCTTGAAGAGAACCTGCTTCCGAGTGCAAAATACCTTCGACTGTGATGAAGATTTAGATTCCAACAGGACAATGACACAAAGCATACAGCCAAAGCAAAACTGAAATGGCTTGAGACCAAGAATGTGAAAGTCCTTGAGTGGCCCAGCCAAAACCCAGACCAGAATGCCATGGAGAATCTGTGGAAAGACTTGACAGAGCTTGAGCAAATCTGCAAAGAAGAATGGGAGAAAATCCCCAAATCCAGATGTTCAAAGCTGGTACATCCATACTCCTGAAGTCTCAAAGCTATAATGGCTGCCAAAGGCACTTCTCCAAAGTATTGACTCGGGGGCCTAATACTTATGTAAATTAGATATTTCTGTATTTCATTTTCAATCGAGTTGTAAAAATTTCGAAAAACATGTTTTCACTTTGTCATTATGAGATATTTTGTGGAAATTGGTGACAAAAAAAATCTCAATGAAATCCATTTAAAATTCAGGTTGTAACAGAACAAAATGTGTATAAGTCGAGGGGTGTGAATACTTTCTGAAGGTACTTTACAGTATCAAGAAGCACCAGGTGAGAGACAGGGGATCTGTCAGAAAGTGGAAAACAATACTCCAGAGCTTCCCATAAGCACCTTTTTCACTATGTTATGGGGAGTGAAGGATCACAAAGTAATGACCTCATCCCATGGAGGATGATGGAATCGCGTTTGCTTCTTGATGTCAGTTTTGAAATTTGGTCTGAATGAGTCTTGGCTCAAATTGAGGCCAAGAAGTTCCAGTGAGTGGTTATTGGGTGAACTGCCATCCACTCACCACCAAAATTTGGTTTGAGAAACGGCTCGACTAACCAGGTGGGAATCAACCTGGAAGAGTGGCTGTGGCCTCAATAACACTGAACAACAATTTTTTTTTTACTGGAGATGTGTAAAGTGATTTAGACTAATTTGGGTACGCTGATTTCAAAAATCATAACCGTTTTGCTGTATCACGTCAGGATTTTCAGTAACAGAAATATTCCCATTGCCTAGAAGTCAGGATTTCAATGAAATTTACAAAAATTCATTTATTCATTTATTTCATCATGAATGCTTCAAAATTATAGAAATTACAGAAAAACTCCACTAGAATGTAATTAAAAATGCTTTAGGCATTTGGCTTTGCGTTTGTGCTGCTCTGTGTCAGTTTCACGATGCAGGAACCAGCAGAAATCGCCCATCATGTTCGGGTTGTGCCGCCTTGGTAACGCAGCGTCTCCATGAGTGAAATCTCTTGGTGGGAATCGCCGCCGTACTCGTCCGAGACTGCTCCCAAGTTGTCAGGGAAGAAGTTCAGGTGCTGGTGTAGGAAATGGATTTTCAGGGACATCCTGGAGCCAAGTTTCCTGAAGGACTCCAGCAGCTGCTGCACTATTTCTTCATAGTTGTCCGCGCGCTCGTTCCCCAAGAAGTTGTCCGTCACAGCTTTGAAGGTCCTCCACGCTGCCAGCTCTTTGGGGTTTAGAGTTGTCGGAAAAGTTTCGTCCTTCATAATCTGTCGGATTTGCGGTCCAACAAAGACACCAGCCTTGATCTTGGCCTCCGACAAGGTGTTGCCAAACTTTTCCTTGAGGTATAAAAACCCACGCCCATTCAGATCCATTGCCCGTACAAAACTTTTCATCAAGCCGAGCTTTATGTGGAGTGGTGGAAGGAAAACCTTGGCTGGGTCGACAAGGGCGACATGCTTCACGTTGTGTCGACCAGGTACATGCTCTTTTCGCTCTTCCCAATCTTTTCTTCGTCCCAGTGATTCTTGTCGTCTCTGCTATCCCAGAGACAAAGGAAGCACATGTATTTCGTGTAGCCTGACTGCAGCCCTAACAACAGCGCCACCACTTTCAAGTCTCCGCAGATGTGCCAGTTGAAGTCATTGTACTTGATGGAATCAAGCAGCTGCCGCATAGTTTCATAGGTCTCTGTCATGCCGAACGCGTGAGCCAGTGGGACTGATGGTTTCTCGTTGCCATTGTGGAGCAAAACAGCCTCTCAAGCTGTTCTTCCCCGAGTCGATGAAGAGGCGCCAGTCTGCAGGATCGTGATCACACCCAAGTTCTTTCAACAGACCGTTGATGTCACTGCAGAATGTCATCGTGTCTTCCATCTCAAAGAACTCAGCCATGTCTCTGTGACGTGCTCTGAACAAGGATATCTTGGTGTTAGGTTCAAGTAGATTCCACTGCTGCAGCCTTGATCCAAGCAGCTCTGCCTTCGCCTTTGACAGCGAGAGATCTCTTACAAGATCATTTAAGTCTCCCTGGTTCAGAAGGTGTGATTCTTGAGTGTCGGGTTCAAAAGGTTCATCATCACCATCCTCTTCACCACTGCTTACAGCTATGTTCTGATCAGCTGGAGGTGTTGGAACGGGGTTCTCATCATCATGAGGCACAGGTTTACGAGCAGAGACGCAGTCAGCGTACTTGATGTGACCTTTATTCTTCTTGTTGAAGCCGGCGATGCTTGTGCAGCAGAAATAACAATCATCATGATGATTCTGCGGCTCACGCCATATCATGGGCACCGCGAATGGCATGCTCGCGCGCTGCTCCACCAACCACTGAGTCAAGGTTGTGTGACAGCTTGTGCAGCAGATGTGTGGTGCCCAGCTCTGTTCTTGGTCCCCCACCTTACACCCGAAGTAGTGAAAGTAGGCGGCCTTCATTTTCACTGCTGTAGATATACTTAAGCTGTTGATCTTTTTTGGTATACCGACCACAGACATAACAGAAGTTGTCAGGATGATTGGTACAGAAACGCCTACTCATCTTTATCTGAAAGAAAGAAATATAACACAAGTTAACAACAATTGTACGAAATAAACATGTTAAAGACATATGTAAATTTCATTGAAATCCTGACTTCTAGGCAATGGGAATATTTCTGTTCCTGAAAATCCTGACGTGATACAGCAAAACGGTTATGATTTTTGAAATCAGCGTACCCAAATTAGTCTTAATCACTTTACACATCTCCAGTAAAAAAAAATTTTTGAAATTTGTTGTTCAGTGTAATTGACTCACACCTTATAAACAGGTGATATAATAATCCAACTATCAAGACGACTCATTGCTCTCCTTTACCCTTGCTTTTTGTATCTCATCTGTATAATATATTGTTGCAGTCTTTATTCGACAACGATTCAAAATGGGAGACTGATTATAACTTGACGGTGTTTTGGGCTTTGGAGGTGGTGCATGGACGAGGGCTCTGCAATGGTTGTGATGAAGTTCTGACATCGTTATACTGTCCCAGTATAACAAATGTACAATACCGAATACATTGTGCCTTTTTTGAGCCAATTATTCCATCTCCAATCGCATGAGCATGAGGGTGAAAATTCAATCACAATTGGTGGAATGACTTGGTTTGTTGTACAAGTTGCGAGGAGCTGGCAACATGACCTTGAGGTACGCACACTCACCTCTAAGCTCTCGCCCGAGTTTGAATCCTGATCCAGGTATAAACTGTCACCCCGGTGTTTCATCAATGTGTGTGCCGTCCCGTGGATGGACGTTAAACGGGAATCCCATCTACCGGCATTAGTTGGTTGCCATTAAAGATCACACGGCATCCTTTGTGCAGAGTAGTCAAGCTATCACCGGAAACATGGACAAATTACAAATTCCTGCCCTGACTTGTGCTGGAATGGCGACCCATCTCAGATTATAACCCCAGCCAGAGAAACTGCTTTGGCAGAGCAGACGCTCTGTATGGAGCATGGTACATGATTACATAATTTGATCTGATAACTGGCGAAGTAAATTTCATTTGAAGGATTTCAAAGTTTAGGTTTCTCGCCAGGTGTCAGTGAACAAGGATCCATAAAAAAAATTTCAAAAAAAATCTGCTTCACAACTGCCATCAACACGAAAGGTATATCGACCCAGTGAGATTACGTTGGGCACCACTTCACTCAATTTGCCCCTAGATGTGGAACAGCCTGGTTTGCTTCCTTTCGGCTCAGCCTCATCTCTGCTGCTGTTAAATGTTTGGAAATCCTCGACTTTTCTTTTTCTTAACAAACTGGGTCAATAAAAGCATACATTTCATCTGCACATCATCATTGTGCCATCATCTTGACAAAGCATTTCGTCAGCAGCAGTTCGTTAGCCAGGACAGGAATTTGGAATTTGCTTTAGGTGCTGGAGATAAATTGCCGAATCTTTGTGAAGGATACCGAGGGATCTTTAACATCCACCAACTAATACTGGTGCAGAGGTCATCTCGCTTACCACATCCAGACATCAAGGGTTTTCTTCTTTTTTTTTCATACATAGAGTATGCCTAGATCTACATACACACACTATTTGCTTCCAAGCTGCTACAGCCCTGTTGGATGCTGAATTAAGACCAGGGGGTTGATTCAGCCTGCCATTCAGACCTTCTGAGCTCGGTGAAATGAGCACCAGTGTACTGGTAATAGGGGCACTGCATCAGCGGCATAGCTGTGCCCCTAACCAATGATGCAACCAGCAGCCGAAGAAGGCTGTACACGAAGGGACCATGTGGGAAAGGAAGAATCACTCAGTCGATGTTTAAAAAGTGTTGGAATTTTGAAGATGCCGCACACACTGGATTTTATCATTTATCAGATGGTTGCACGGAATAACGTGCGTTTTATTGCAAAATGGAAAATAATTTTTAACTTCAAGGTGTGGAGTCGACATCCACTAAGGGTCACCGGAGGCACCATTAATAAGCAAGAAGACCAAAAGCGAAAGGGTGCATGAACTTCATCTGAAGTCTGAGAAGTGTAACTAACAGTGCAACACCAAAATTGGTGCAACACCAACACCATCGCACATGGCAGTTCCGGTAATTGCATTATTCACCGACGAATCGACATTTCGTCCAGTGACGATCGGCGTGTTTGAGTCTGGAGAAATCGGAGAGAACGGTTTTGTTTTTGCACAACCGGTCCTCAGAGAATACCATCGTTTTTCGGAGGGTGGACCAATTACGGTCTCATGGAGCGAAATTTGCACAGGTCTTTTTGAACATCTAAATGACGGATTTAGACGTGTGTGCTCGATTGATAGTCTCGGATTCAGTCCTGAGAGCTTTTTCACGGAGCATTTGGACCTGGAGTTCATTTCGATACAAGACAGGAGGAACCTTTTGTATCGTCTCATGTGATTGGCGAGAAGGAACATTGTTAACAACAGAGCAATGATAATAGTAAAAAAGAAAAAAAAATCAGAGAGGAGAAGTGACATCACTTTTTTTTTTGGTTTCTTTTTTTTCTTGGTGAATTGTGTATAAAACTTTACCAGGAGTTATTTGGTGGGAAATCTTGTCCGTAGCTGAGAAATAGAGATGCCTTTTCGTAAATTTTGTGCCTGAACCTTGGTTCAAAAGTGTACAGTATTTGTTTTTGGATTAGTTCTTCATTACATTTCACTCTGAAACCTTGCACGTGATCTTTTCAAATCACCAAAGAATAACTTCAGGTAAAAATCTTTAAATGGCCAAAGGTGGGGGGAGGAGGTGACACCCAAATCTTGCCATAAACAAAATAGGTTTCCACTTGTAAAAATCCCAGCATGCATTGCTTTTATAGATTATAGCAAAATGTATGAACTATGGATGTAAAGTGCACCAGGAAGAATTTGGTGCTTTTGTCCAGTCTGTCTACATATTGTGGTCCTAAGTTTCCTCACTATAATGCCTGAACTCAATCGGCCAGAATTGCTGTAGATCATCTTTAAGAAGAAGAAGAAAAATAAAAGACAAAAAAAAGGATAAAGGTTGCAGAGTATCAGCAAGCAGCCTAGGTCTTTATCCATCCACGACTTCATGTTGGTAAACGTCTGTTTAAGGTGACCTCCATGTGGCCTCAAAGCTTGCTGCGATGCCACCTCGGATGCACAATCTCGTCGCAAGGGAAGGCGACATCCAAGGCCAAGACATTTGATGGCATATTTTTCAGCTGGCCAAAATAATATTTTGGGCAAACACATTGTTTATTGGATTTGAACATGGGTTCACTAAATCATGATGTTCAGCTGGGAACACCAACAGGCAAACGTTGAATTTTAGCGCTTTGCTTTAAAGACAGATGGATTGTTGTCCAAACGATGTCCACTATAATCGACCCCAGCGCTCCCTAGCCATCCCATCCTGGTCCTGATTGAACCAGCGATGTGATGAGAAGAAGCTTGTTTGCAACCGGAGGCAAATTATCGATGGTAAAGAGAAGAAGAAGAATCCGAGCGTGTGGTCAGATGCATACGTAACCATGTTGTTCAGTCAACTGGATGTAAACAATGCTATTTTGGTGGCCGAGCACTTGAAAACCCCTCAGAGCCCATCTGCCCTGTTTTTGAACAGGATTTTGAACATCCTTACACTTGGAGAATTGAGCCAAATATTTTTGGATCCGATTTTCCGTTGGAAGGTCATTCTCATGGGGGCCACCACAGAAAATATCAATCCAGTAAGGTAGCCACCCCCTGCTGGAAATTAAAAATCACTTCAGGCCAGACATCAGAGCTCATCTTTACGAAATATAGAATAGGACCTCTTGTCCACAAGCCAAAGCAAGTAAATGGGACAGTCAGCTTAATGACCTCGAAAGACCAACATAGTTCCCCTACATCTGATGACAGCTTTTGGTCAAAACTGATGAGGCCAGGAATTCAATGCAAGATGAGAAGAGGCAGCTTGGAGAGGAGATGGGCAGCAGGGCACTGTGACAAGCCGCCCTGTATTTTAAAGGATCGTCCCGTTTTCTCCTGAAATGTTTCCCATATTCCCAAGATTTTGGCTAAATAGTCATACCCAATGCCGGAAGGAGCAAAAGGATTTGTTTTCAGAATTGGGACTTCCCCAACCGTATTTTCCCTTCCCTCCGGCAGGGGTCAGTGGTTAAACCACTTGCATGATTCCAAGTATACAGCGGGAAATCACAAGAGGTCTCACCACACTCACAAGGGAGGAAATGGGGGGGGGGGGGGTTATTGGCACACCTGAACTCTTATCCACCTACAAGCCATTCATTTTCAGCTTGATGGACTAATGCTCTCCACTCTGGGCTGGCACCCCATGATACATGGAAACCAAGGCTTTCAAAGTCATCGGAGTCTCCGTTGGATATGGGCATTGCAGACAGTCTGGTGGTCTCTCTGTCTTCTCCCACCTCTTTTCTGGTATTGTACCCTTGGCTCTTTGTCGTTGTGTCTCCCTACCCCCCCCTCTCCATGTTCCTGCAGGGTGCACCTGGTCCACCATCAGCCCCCTTCTGGTGAAACTCCAAAAATCCAGAATCACTGCTCACCTGCACTCATTTGTTCCTCTTTTTCCCCACCTGTGGAACAATCACCATCATTTCGTGTACAGCTTCGGGATGCTGGTTGCATCATTACTGCGAGTGTGGCTGTGACACTAATGTAGTACCCCGTTTCCAGGAAGACGGTACTCATTTTGCCAACCTCATGAGAATGACAGACTGAGTCAACCCACCTGGTGTTAATTCTAATGGCACGGCAGGGCCTCAAACTCAGGACCAAAGATCTTGAGCCAGCCACCTGAATCGTTAAGCGAACACCTGGCTACCTGTGGAACCAACTTTCACATTCTCTTAAAATCTCATTCTTCTCTCCAAGGCTTCAAGACAGCTGTTCACCACCATCCAGAACAATGTATGATCTTTTCTACCCCCATTAACCACCCCCCCTCCCCTCCCTACAAGCTAACCTTCCAATTTTCGAGTTTTACTTCTGTATCCACCTTGTCCACCCCAAGTACCCTCCTGAACCTTCATTTGTTTGTCTCCCTATATTTTGGATTTCAACCCTGCTGTTGGTGCTTCCCTCCTCTTTCTACTATCTGTTATGTTACGTCCTGATTCGTCGGCTCTTTTCGATCCTCCACGAGCCTAGACTTAGTATACAAATAAATAAATAAATAATTTAAACGGCATTGCTTCAGAGGGCTTTGCGCCCTGACGTCCAGAGGGTTGCTGCCCCTTAATCCTGCAAGGAAGCCTATGGCAGCCCCTTGACCCCTGCCTGAGTGTCCCTTGTTCTTTTCATGACAGCTGGTCACCCTGGGTGGTGGGGGATATTCTACAAACCAGATTATCTGCACATGTTGCGGACAGACTCGTTTACACATCAACACATTTGGTTGGATCTTTCGTGGCGTGTCCGACGAGGGTGGTCCATGAGGATGCCTCCACAGTGTCGTTCTTCTACGTCATGGATTCCCCGTCTCCGTAGCTCGAACACCGTCAGCAGCACGCGCTGTCCCACGGACCCGCTCAAGTGCCACGTTCCCACGGTGGTTTATCGACGCGTTGTCCAGTTTGTCCAGTTATTGCTCAGAATGTCGTTTCAGGCTTTCATTGAGTCGATGCGAGTCGATAGAGGGATATATATATATATATATATTTTTTTTTTTTCTGTGTCTGTGTCTGTGTCTGTGTCTGTCTCTCTCTCGCTCCCTTTCCCTCTGCGGTGATTTTCGGTAAAAACACAATTAATTAATTATTTATTTAATATCAGTGGCACATCTTTAAAACCCACATACTGTGTCACATTGAAAACCACAGTGGGTGGTTGTTCGTGCATCCGCAGGTGTCCTCAGAATCGAAGGGCTTGTCCGTCCGTACATTGTACATAGTCACTGCTCTCTATTCAATTAATCAATTAATTAATGCGTTCTGTACATGGTGTTCCCACGACGCACGCAGTGCATTGGCGAGGCAGGAGAGGGTTGGGGAGGGGGGGGCAGAAGTACAGATGGAGTGGGGGAGATGTGGGAGAGGGTGAGGTAGTGATGGGGGGGGGAGAGATGTGAGAGAGGGGCGGAGTAGAGATGGGGGGGTGGTAGAGATGTGGGGTTGAGATTTGGGAGAGGGTGGGGTAGACATGGGGGAGGGCGGGGTCGTGGGGTAACCATGGGGGAGGGTGGAGTAGATATGGGGGAGGGTGGGGTAAACATGGGGGAGGGTGGGGTCGTGGGGTAACCATGGGGGAGGGTGGAGTAGATATGGGGGTGTGTGGGGTAAACATGGGGGAGGGTGGGGTAGATATGGGGGAGGGTGAGGTAGATATGCTTCACCTGAGGAAAACCAACGTGCTCAACGAGCGCAAAGCAGCAGCACCTACCCAGGCAGAGTCGAAGAGAGAGGAATTTGATGCGCGGTCTCGCTACCACCAAAGCATCATCGGACGACGACGTCGTCCCCCAAATCTCCGCCGAGTCGGTGGACAGCGATGATGACGCACCCTCGGGTGACGAGGAACTATTTCACTCGGAAATCAAATAAATATATCGCTTGAGTTAAGCAAATTCGAGTCTTCTCAAAAGAAAACGAGCTTCATATTTTGCGGCGTTCATCCCGCGTGCCGAGCCGCCGTCTCTCCCGGGTGGCGTCTTGCGGAGCGTTAGGGAAACATCCACGAGCTGCTGTGGTAAAATTAAACCGAGGGAGGGAGGAGCGCGGGAGCGCAGGACACGCCCCCTCGTCGTGATTGGCTGATTCCGGGAGGGCGGTCCCTCTGGGTCGCGCGCCCACGCCGGCGTGCTGCCGATAGTGCTGAAGCGTCGCGAGCGTCGCCGAACGCTCGACTCCTTCTCCTTTACGGTTTCTGCGTCACATCTACAGCCGCCTCGCCTGTCACTTGACTTTGGCATCCAGTTATTACTCTCTATTCCTGTCTCAGCCCACAGTCCCTTTCTTATCATGACGGACACCCGCGGCCCGCGTCCGAATGTCGCCTCGTGTGTCTCTCCCGACGACTCAGAAGAGCAATGAGAGTCAAACGCAGCGCAAGTTCCGTGTCCGTTCCCAGAGACGTTTCACATCACTTTGTCCGCACGTTCCGTTCCTCGGAGACATCCAGGACCTCATAAGGACCCCCCACGGACCCCCATCCAGGACCCCCCACGGACCCCCATCCAGGACCCCCCACGGACAAGGGTCAAAGGTAAATGTCCTGAATCGTAATAAATTTTACACCCGGTGGTCTTCAAATCTGGGCCTGATGGTGTGGACGACGATGAGCGTCCTGGTGTCCGCAGACAATCCCGCGTCAAATGTGGCGTCAAACAGCACATGACGTCATTTGGCGCCTGACGTCATGCATGGGAACTCTTTGACGAAAAATCCAGCGCCGGTCGCGCACATTTATTGTCCGAAGTCTTTCACGAACCAGCCGGCCAGACCTGACGTTGTTCGACTGTAGGTTATTTGTAATTTGTTCACAATAATTCACCTACTCTTCGCGAAAGACGCCGTTGGGTTACCGACCGTCCACTAACTAATGCTAGCAGACAGGATACCCGGCTTAATGTCCATCCTAAGGAAGGCGCACTTTGTGATCAACAGCACCCTGTCTGCAAAGCACCATCGAGTCGGAATTCGAACCTTGGCAAGACAGCTCACAGGTAAGTGCTCTACCTGCACCATTGACCCAGACAGCGAACCCGACAAGAAGGTGCAATTCCTTGGGGGTAGTGGTAGTGGTGGTGGTAGTGGTGATGGTAGTAGTACTTGTAGTGGTAGTGGTAGTAGATCGGGACCAGGATACGACATTTTACCAAATGAGTAATTTGCAGTATCCAGAGCGAGTGTGACGTTCACTCACCACCTTTGGAGTTGCCTGGTGTTGGCTTAGTGGTTGGGGTGGCGGCTTGGGATCCTATGGTTTTGAGTTCGAGTTCCGTTGGCCACTGAATTAATACCAGGGGGGTTGACTCAGCCTGTCATCCTTCTGAGGTCGGCGAAATCTGTCATCCTGACAGATCTTTCCATAAAGGTTCCTCCTGGCAAACCAAACATAATCTGTTTCACAGAAACTTTCCTCCCTCAAGACGTTTCTGACTCCCTCGTATCTCTCCCTGGTTATTCCCTCCTCCGGTATGACAGATCTGAGCCTCGTCCTGGTAGAGGTGTTGCTCTCTTCATGAAAGACTCCATTACTCACTCTCCATGGACTGCCCTCACTCTCCCACACCCTCAGGAATACCTCTGGCTAAGGCTTCCCTCCACTGCCACCTCATGTTTATATGTGTGCTGAACCGTCCACCAAACGTGTCCTAAAAACCTGCTCCTCTGCTCTTGCTCACCCTCTCTCTGTTCTATTCACCCTCTCATTTGCTCAAGGTCATCTGCCATCTGTTTGGAAATCAGCAAACATTATCACCCTGCATAAAAAGGTGCAAAAACAGATCCCTGCAACTGGAGACCAATCAGCCTTCTCCCAATCATCAGCAAGATGTGGATGGAATCCATCATCACTTCAGACATTAAATCCTTCCTCTTCTCCAATGGCTTGATTTCTGATCATCAATTTGGTTTCAGACCAGGTCCCTCTACACTGGATATGCTGCTTCTGCTCTCCCAACAATGGATCGAGGTCCTCAATGCCAGACATGAAATCAGAGCCATATCCCAAGACATATCACGTGCTTTTGAGACCGTCTGGCACCCTGCCCTGATCACCAAACTCTCTTCTCATGGTATCCAAGGCCATCTCCACTCAGCTTGCAGACTTCCTCTCCTGTCGCAGTGAACGTGTGGCCATAAATGAAGTTCTTTCATCCCCTCTTCCTGTGCAGGCTGGAGTTCCTCAAGGTAGCGTTCTGGGCCCTGTTCTTTTTCTGGTTTTCATCAATGATCTCTCTGACTCTCTGGAAAATCCTCCTTATCTCTTTGCTGATGACTCCACCCTCTGTCGTACCATCTGTCATCTCTCAGACTGGCAAGCTGCAGCTTCTTCGCTCACTGCATGCAGATCTGGATAAAATCACAAACTGGCCCACTATGTGGAACATGTCTTTCAATCCAGACAAATCTCACACTCTCACTATGTCTCTCCGAAAGGACCGTTTAGATCGCCCCCCCCCCCATCTACTTTCTCAACAATCCTCTGGAAGAAGTCCTTTCATTCAAGCTTGTGGGTCTCACTATCTGCCATGATCTTTCCTGGGAAAGCCACATTTCCAACCTGGCCTCCAAAGCCAGTCGCTGACTGGGAATCCTCTATCATGCAAAGTCCTTCCTCGGCCCTCCTGAACTCCTGACCACATACAAAGCTTTCATCCGTCGCCTGATGGAGTACTGCTCTCCCCTCTGGGCTGGTGCTTCTGCCTCTCACCTTCCTCGGCTTCACGCTGTGGAAACCAAGGCATTGAGAATCATTGGTATCTCCCATGGTGAGGCTGAGTCTTTGGGCCTCTCACTCTCTCATCGCAGGCAGGTCGGTGGTCTTTCTGTCTTCTTCCACCTCCTCTCTGTCCTCGCTACCCCTGCTTTGTCTGCGATATGTCCCTACCATATTTCCGCAGGGCACTGAAGGTCCGCCAACAACCCCCTTCTGGTAAAACTACCAAACCACAAATCACTGTTCACCTTCACTCTTTCATTCCTCCTTTTTTCCCACCTTTTGAATAAACTCCCTCACTCTCTTCAATCCCATTCTTCCCTCCAGGCCTTCAAAACAGTTGTTCACCACCACCTCTTATCTTATCCCCCATCCAAAACCTTGATCTTTTCTACCCCCGTTAATCCACCCCAAACCCACCTCCTTCAAATTCCCTGCTTTCCTTCCTGAAAGTCCCTGTAATGTCCATTTTGTATTCCCCATGTTCCCCACCCCATCCCTCTCCCTTCCACAGATCTCCCAATGTCTCTGTTATTCATAAAACATGACATATTCTCTGCTAACTCCCCTACCCCCACCCCTCTCTCTCTCCCACTTTGTCCCATCCTCGCCCCACCCCCTCCTAATACAGTGCAGCACCCTCCCACATCTCTCTCTCTCTCCATTTCTGTCTCCGAACGTATATGGGCAGTCGTTATGCCCGGATGGTGGTTGTCTCCGCACATATACAAACGGTGGTTATGTCTGGATGGACCGTCCCCTCACACTGCCTTACCTTGCTCTCCCCTCATTCCCTTTCCCTCCCCTCACACTGCCTTCCCTTTCCGCTTCCACCTCCTTCCTCACTCCCCCTCCTCCCTGTCTCCCTCCCCTCCTTACTCCCCCCTCTTAATACTCCCATCAGTGAACTGAG
The DNA here is from genome assembly GCF_056783735.1 of Eptatretus burgeri. Taxonomy (NCBI): domain Eukaryota; kingdom Metazoa; phylum Chordata; class Myxini; order Myxiniformes; family Myxinidae; genus Eptatretus; species Eptatretus burgeri. Next base: position 69,593,173 of record NC_140973.1, read on the forward strand.
GGTTTGTATTTGTTTGTAATAAATAATTCAACAAACAACAACATTTGATGAGGACACGAATTGGAAATGAAGGCCTGGCAAGACAAACACAGAACGCAATATGAACATGCACACGATTATGGCAAGCAAGCCTGGTAAGCATGAACGATGGGTGGGATCGGTGGGGTTTCCGAATGAATGAAGAACCCTGAAGCGAGAACAGAAGAAAACTCGAGTTCATAGAACATCTTACCCCGCGCAGTGTTGACGTATATGATTAGATTGAAAAAGAAAAGGTTTTAAATGGCATATTAAAAAAATCCCACAAGTTTAGCACCATTGATGCAGTCTTACACACCACCTTTTTTTGAATACAGAGTTGAGGCTCGTGGAATAGCTCGTACTCGTACATTGAATGGATCAGGATGCAATTGGATAAAAGGAACAGTGGAGGAAGAGGGGGAAACACCAACAGCACAGTTTAAGGCCACGATAGGAGCAGACTTGGATAAACAATGGGCGTGGGGAGGAATTGGCACACCTGAACCTTAACTGAGCCTGGCACACCTGTACTCTGATCCACATACAATGCTGAGCCTTCCTTTACAGCTTTATGGAGTACTGCTCTCCCCTATGGGCTGGTTCCCCTGCCTCATCTTGATGGTGTGAAAACCAAGGCCTTCAAGATCATTGGAATCTCCTGTGCTGAAGCTGAGTCTATGGGTCTATCACTTCGCCATCGCAGACGAGTCTGTGGTCTGTCTTCCACCGCCTCCTTTCTGGTCTTGCACCCTCTGCTATTCCCATGCTTTGTTCAACCCAATCAACCCCCTGTGTTTCTGCAGAGCTCACACGGTCCGCCATCAACCCGATTCTGGTGAATCTACCTAAATCCAGGATCACTGCTCACGTCCACTCATTTGTTTCTTTTTCCCCACCTGTGGAATCAACTTCCACATTCTCTTCAATCTCATTCTTCCCTCCAGATTCTCAATACAGTTGTTCACCATCATCTCAGATCGTCCCCAATCCTAAACCATGATATTTCCTGCCCTCGTTAACTCCACCAAAATCCCTCCTCCCAATTTTCCCTTCTTGGAGTTTCCTTGTGTGTCCATCTTGTCCACTCCATACACATGTGTTTTGCGTTTACCTGTTACGTCCTGATGCATTCACTGTACTACCTCTTCCATGAGTCTCGACTTTATGTGTGTATATATATATATATATATATATATATATATATATATATATATATATATATATATATATATATATATATATATATATATATATATATATATATATATATATATATATATATATATATATAGGAGCAGGAGAGGACGCATTGGGTGGACAAGATAGATACTGATGGATACTGTTATGTGTCGACCTCAGGGCACCGCAGCAAGTGCACCGGTAACCCTGAGGGAATCATGGCAGAAAAGAAATAAAAACACTGTAGCAACTTAGTTCAAGCAAGTAGTTTGTACCATAAACCCCAGGAGGTTATAAATGGGTGAAAGGTCGGCGGTGAGCACAGTTGAAAGGATCTCCTCCAAAGGGTGTGTACAGGTCACAGGATGAAGCCATTTGGACAGTTGCATTTTACAAGTCCTCAGAAAGTGAAGTCCTCCTATCACCGGTCCACAGGTAAAGCTCCATCACACATAACGAAGACGGGAAATCTATGCTGTAAAGGACGATGTGTTACTTGAAGGAGAGGAGAGGTTGGAGTTACAAATAAGCTCCGAGAGTAGTACCCGTCAGTCAGCCACATGCCTACTCGACAATGGCACGAAAATTACCAGAAATGGTGCCAAAGAGGGAATACAAGCTTTGAAATAATCACCGAGAAACCAGTAATGCAATGTCAGACAGGTAGATTCCATGAGTGGAGGGAGTTCAGCGAATAATACCTCACGGGGTCTGATATAAGAAGCAAAGCTGACCCTCCACAGACCAACACACAGTGGTTGAAGTTGGTCCATCGTGGTCCGGAAAGAGGAGAGTCGTTGAACCGCCCAGGTTTGCAGACATGAGACCCCCGATTCCTCCTTCACTGGGTATGTCGGTTTTAAAATGATATGCAACGCTTGAAAACGAGCGTGACAGCCCTGGAGAATAGGTCGTTGCCTTTCTCTCTTGTTCCTTATTTCCAACCTTCGGTTCTGAAAACTTTTATTTCTCTCCACGGGTTACCGTTATTGGTTTTGTTGGTCATGGTGTTCTTGGTGTGACTTAACAGGAAATTTAACAGCGAAAATAACCTTCACCAGAACACAATTATTTGTTATACTTTTCAATAACAACACAGATGTTAACTCTGAGGAGGGAAAACTGGAAATTTGGAAGGAAAGGAGGGTGGCTTGGTGTGGGATGATGGGGGTTGGGGGTGTGGGGTTAACAAGGGTAGAGAAGATCATGGTTTTGGACTGGAGACCATCTGAGATGGTGGTGAAGAGCTGTCCTGAAGACTTGGAGGGAAGGATGAGATTGAAGGGAATGTGGAAGTTGGTTTCACAAGAGGGGAAAAAAAAAGAGGAACAAATGAGTAGGGGGTTGAAGATGTGTGTACCTGCAGAAACCTGGAACAAAACACAGAAAGAGTGGAGGGTGCAAACCCAGAAAGGAGGAGGGAGAAGACAGAAACCACCAACCTGTTTGCAATGGCGAAGTGATAGGCCCATTGACTCAGCTTCATTACGCGAGATTCCAATTATCTCAAAGGCCTTGGTTTACAAAGTGTCACGCTGAGCAAGATGTGAGGCAGGGGTGCCATCCCAGAAGGGAGAGCAGAACTCCATCAAACTGCGGATGAAGGCCTTTCGGTGGATCGGAGTTTAGGTGTGCCAAGGATGGACTTTCTACAATGGAGGATGTCCAGTCAGTGGCTGGCTTTGGAAGCCAACTATGTGGTTTTCCCAAGAAAGATCATGGCTGATGGTGAGGCCCAGGAGTTTGAATGCCTGAACTTCATCAAGAGGATTGTTCAGAAAGTAGACGGATGGGGGTTGGCAGACCGTCCTTTCGGAGGGAGATCGTGAGAGTGTGAGATTTGTCAGGGTTGAAGGACATATTCGAAGTGTTTGACGAGCTTGTGATTTTGTCAAAGTCTGAAAAGAGGGAAAAGGCTGCAGCCTGCCTCTGGAAGATGAGGAATGTCATGGCAGAGGGTTGAGCCATCAGCAAATAGATAAAGAGGATTTTCCAGAGTCAGAGACATAAGTTATGAAAATCAGGAATGGGGCTCAGGACCAGAACACTGCCTTGGGACACTCCAGCATTGACAGTGAGAGTAGGTGAAAGGATTCCATTGAGAGCCGCACATTGGCAATGGGAGTCGAGGAAGTCAGTAAGCCATGTGTGGAGTTGGCCTTGAATGCCATAGGCAGAGTTTGGAGAGTAAGGCAGGATGCCAGACTGTTTCAAAAGCACGGGATATGTCCAAAGAGATTGCCTTGATCTTATGTCTGACATTGAGAGTCTCCATCCCTTGTTGGATGAGTAGAAGCAGCATGTCCAAGGTGAAGTGACCTGGTATGAAACGAAATTGATGATCTGAGATGAGGTTGTTGAAGAAAAGGAAAGATTTCATATCAACTGTGATAATGGATTCCATGACCTTGCTGATGATTGGAAGTAAGCTGATGGGTCTGCAGTGAAAGGGGTGAGTTTTTCCACCTTTTAATGTAAAGCAGTGATGTTGGCCCACCCTACACTATCGCACGCACATAATAATAGTTATCATAACATGTAAAATTACCAATAAAAATACCTTTTGCAGTCGACTCCACAAGGTGGGAATAATTAAGGCATTTAAAGAAGTGTTACTTGGCTCATATGCAGCGTCTGGTTGCTGTTAACATCGTTCCTGGGAGTGACTGTGCCGCTGATGCAGTTCCCTTTGTAAGATTGTGCAGGGATTTTTAATTTGTTGAGGGTGCCGACAATAACTCGCTACCCTTCATCGAAAGACACAGTGGGATCTTTAACCTCCACCAACTCGTGCTGGCAGATGGGGCGCCCAGTTTAACTTCCATCCGAGGGATGGCACACTCTGTGATGCGCCTTACCTGCAAAGGACCAAACTGACTTTATAGTCTGGTCGGGCATCAAACTCATCAAACCCATTCGACCACTGAAATGTAAGTGCACTAGCTGTGCACCATCCTGTCAGGACATTGAGCTCCTAAATTTGTACAATAAAACCACACACAATTGCCATCATTACTTTCATCCATTCTACACAAATGCACAAATGCCATTCCAGTTTTGAATCAATAAGTTGAAGCCATAACTTTACAATGGGACAATAATCTCAGATATTCATCTCGTCTTTTTACCCCACGCATGAAGCGAAAAGCATGGATTAAGCAATTGCTTCACTCATCTGTTTGTATGTCTACAGACATCAGTCTCTGATCGAGGAACTACGAAATTAGGGAACCAAGCCATTCTGTCTGGTTAGGGGACCAAGCCATTCTGGCTGGTACCCCACTGAATTTGGTAGGATTATTGTTATACAGTACTTCCACCATATTTTGGACATTTATTTGCTTTTAAATCCATTACCTCCATCACCGAAGGTGAAGGAGGTAATGTTTTCACCCCTCTCTGTCTGTTTGTGTGCAGCATATCTCAAAAAGTTTTGGACGGATTGAGATGAAATTTGGTGGGCAGGTTGGGTTTGTGACAAGGACGAACTGATTACATTTTGGTGATGATCCGGATCCAGATCCAACTGCGAGAATTTTAAAAATGATTCTTCACAATTGAGAGATAGGGCCAAAAACGATATTTAGCACGATATCTTAAAAAGGTTGTGGACGAATTTGCCCGAAATTTGGAGGACACACTAGTTGTGTGATAAGGAAGAATTGATTCAATTTTGGAGAAGATCCGAATGCGGATCCGATAATTTTTAAAGTGATTTTTCACCATTGAGAGATTTGGCTAAACTAATAGATCGCACGATATCTCAAAATGTTGCGGACGGATTCAGCCGAAACTTGGTGGGCAGGTTTGGTGTGTGACCACGACGAATTGATTCGATTTTGGTGAAGATCTGGATACAAGATTTATTTAATTTTTTAAAGTGATTCTTCTCCATTGATGTGGCCAAAAACGATACATAGCATGATATTTAAAAAATGTGGCAGAGGTATGCACTCCACCAAGTGCCCTTCGAGCTTTATCTGCAACCGCTTGTCCGATTGACACAAAATTTTCAACTTTATGAGCAACTCCCCATGAAGATTTTTTGTCATTGATAACTATGACATCATGCATCATGTAGTGTGGCAACCATGTTGGAAAAAAGAAAAAACCTTTGGGCATCTTCTTCTCTGAAACAGCTCAATGAAAAAAAAGTGAAACGGTACATGTCAAATACTCCTCATGGGGAATAAATGTTTATAACAATGATGTAATTAGTGAAGTGGTGTTCAAGCCATAGTTGGATGCGTTAAAATCCTTATCCAATCAAATACGAAAATTATTGAGGGTGATCTTTTAAATTGATGATGTCATCAGTCATGTGGTTTGGCAGCCATATTGGATTTTAAAACATTGGAAAAACATTTTAAAATCTTCTTCTTCAGAATGGCTTTTGAGATCGATGCAAAACTTCATGCACATGACCGACTAGCTTTAGGGAATTCGGTTGTAAGTTTAAATTTCATCGGTCACCTGGTCTGGCAGCCGTATTTTTTAACGGCCTGATACGTCGAAGCAAAACTTCACAAACATGATCCACAAGGCTTGGGGATACAACGGGCATGAATGACTAATTTAACTTATTAAATAAGGTGGTGTGAAAGACTTCATCAACAGAGGTAAACGTCCGAAAAATGTTTTGTTTTTTTTAAATACTGACAGCCTTTTATAACCTTCATTAGCCCCCTTTGGACTGCGTCCGAAATGGGGGCTTATGGATTCGGTCTCAATTTTCGTGTCCGTAATCATATCTCAGACATGTATGGACTGATTTTATTCGTACTTGGCACAAAAACAACACATGATGATATACATATGCATGTCTTTTTTTTTTTAAGAGTTGAGATCCAAGATGGCCGACTGGTGGCTAATTCAGTTGTAAACCTAGAACGGGCCACTCGGTAGAGCGCATACCTTCGCCGCCGCAACTTTTTTCCGGGCACATTTAAAAAACGTCATTTTAAAACGTCCATGACGTCACAACCGTCAGTCCGATTGACGTCAAATTTGGTGTGTCACCTCCTTGAAGGCAGTCCAACAAAATGGAATGATAAACACTGAAAAATTAAAAAATGACGTCATCTTTTGACGTCATTTTGACGCACTTCCGGGGACGTCACGTCCAATCGGGGACTACCATTCTGAAAGCTCGTAGTTCACTGAACGTTTTAACGTTGGTTTCATGTCAATAGCTCTATTAGATCTGAAGCTATGCCTACAAGTATATTTTGACCTTGAGTGTGACCTTGACCTTGATTACAAAGTGAATTGGCAAAACCTGTACATCAATAAACAGATATTTTGGTACTGATCCTAATGCCTGGATTTGGGAGACTTTGCTTAATAAATTATATAGATATTTGAATGTAAAATATCATTACATTTTAGCCACAATTGAAAAACGTCATGTTCAAACGTCAATGACGTCATAACGGTCAGTCCGATCGAAGTCAAATTTGGTGTGTGACGTCCTAAAGGTAAGTCCTACAAAACGGTATGATCAAAACTGATGAGATCGAAAATTGAAAATTTACGTCATCTTGTGACGTCATTTAGACGCACTTCCGATGACGTTACGTCAAATCCGACACTATATATCCGAAAGGTATCTCGTCATGGAACAATATGGCAGTGGTTGCATGTCGATAGCTGTATTATGAAGGAAGTTATGCTCAAAAGAGTGTCTTTGACCTTTTCATGACCTTGACCTTTGACCCGATCGGTCCCAAAATCTAATAAAATCGTCCTTGGATACTCACGAATCATCCCACCAAATTTCATGCAATTCGGTTTAATACTTTCTGAGTTATGCGAATAACAAACAAACACACATATTCACAAATAAATAAATACACAGCGACCAAAACATAACCTTTCGCAGAATGCGAAGGTCACAAAACCTGATGTTGAACATGTCGTCAACCATTTTTCAGACAAGCATTTACCGATGTTGTTCAAACTTGGCATATGCAAATGAGTTATGGCTTACGTATGCACGTCATGTTTTTTTTTTGAGATCAGATCTGAGATGGCCAATTGACGGCCATTTTAGTTGTAAAAAAAACAAAAAAACCTGATGTCGAACACATAATCAACCATTTCTCGGACAAGCATTTACTGATCTTGTACAAACTTGGCACACCGAAAACGAATGATGGCTTGCGTATGCGTACCATTTGTTTTCGAGATCAGATCCAAGATGGCCGACTGGCAGCCATTTTAGTTGTCGAAAAAAAAACCCAGTGTTGAACAAGTCCTCAACCATTTCTCAGACAAGCATTGAACAATCATGTTGAAACTTGGCACGCAGATAATGAATGATGGCTTACATAACTACGTCAAACCTCAAAGATGTCCGACTGGTGGCCATTTTGTTTCTTAAATGTGTCCCCAAACATTTCTCAGACATGCATGATCCGATTTTGTTCAAACTTGTCACAGGCACAGTACATGATGGCATGCATGTGCCCCTCACCTTATTTTGTGATCTTATCAAAGATGGCCGACTGGTAGACTGGTGGCCATTTTAGTTGAACATAAATATGGGCTAGTCCTTGAACTCCATACAGCAAAATTACTCAAACAACAGGGGCTATGACATTTTATCTCTTTATTTACTTGTTGATTCTAATTCTTGCTCTTTTTTTTAACCTCTTTTACTCGATTTCTGTCTTTCGTTATCTATCTGTTTTAGGAGAAGTGGATTGTTTCAGAAAGTTTTTTGGCAGGCACACTTGGCTGCACCAAGATTGGTTTGGGGGTAGAGGAGTAGCGGCTGAAACCCGAATCTTATCCCAGTTCCTCCTGATGACTCCATCTTTGCCCTTTACTTCTTCGGGTTCCTTCTGATGACTCCAATGCAGTATTTGGTTTTACGTTTGATTCCCTTTTCTCAATGCCTTTTATACCCCTTTACCCTTGAGCACAAGCTGCAGTTTTAAGCAAATTTGGTTCAGCGGTACAAGAGTGCATAGAAGCCACAAAACAAACACCTCAAATTATCATGATAATTTTCCATGTCTATGGTTTTCATGGGCTGGCAGGATGGCCCAGAGAGGTATGCACACTTGCTTCAAAGCTGTCTAATCTTGCTTTGAATCTCGACCCGGTTCTAAACTGTCATTCCGGTGTTTCACAGCGGGGCAATTCATCAATGTGTGTGCCGTCCCTCGGATGGACGTTAAACTGGACATCCCATCAGCCAACAGTAGTTAGGGCAGGAATTTGTAATTTTTTTCAGAGTGGCGGCGATAACTCACCTACTCTTTGCGAAGAAAACCGTGGGATCTTTAACGTCCACCAACTAATGCTGGCAGACGAGATGCCCAGTTTACCGTCCATCCTAGGGACATCACACTCATCGACGAATGACCCTCCCTGTGAAACACTGATGACAGTTTATAGCTGGGTTGGTTTTAAAATGTGAAAATTAATGTGTTTGCCAATCTTGTAGCTCATCATGTAACATATTCTTTAATTTCTCTCTTGCAGTTGGTTGTGATTGTTGTAAAAGAGGTTAATCTCTTTTTAATGATGCAGTACACGATTGACACAAGTGTTAATGGCAACATGGTGTGTGTGCGTGTGTGTGTGTGTGTGTGTGTGTGTGTGTGTGTGTGTGTGTGTGTGTGTGTGTGTGTGTGTGTGTGTGTGTGTGTGTGTGTGTGTGTGTGTGTGTGTGTGTGTGTGTGTGTGTGTGTGTGTGTGTAATACTAATAAACAGTATTTGCCCTTACAATCACATCATTACATGCTTCTGAGATTTTAAGTAAAAATATTTCATTGCATTTCGAATGCAGCTCAGACCGAAGAAAAGTTTACCAAAATATGACAAATTTTCACACAAGTCTGCGATGCAAACATGCTGAAAAGACTTTCAGATTGATTTGGAGGAAACTCCAGATCTGAGTTGCACGGAAGGTTCCCATACGCTATAAATGAATTGAACCTGCGCTACCTGAGCAACACAACAGGAAGGTATACATTGATGGCGACCTTGAGACGGACGGCATTGTCCTGCCAAAAGCGCCCTCATCATGTCTTCAAAGCAAAGCAATAACTGTCACAACAACAAAGTGTTTGCAAGGGTTAAGGGCTTTGGGTTGATTGTTATAATAAACCGATAAGCTTTATATGATAATACGGTCTATAAATGCATGTTCCAGATTACTTTATAAAGTTATATTGTGACGTCATAAACGTACCTGACCAGAAGTGGCCGCAGAGCAAGAGACCGGAAAAAGAGCGGCTCAGAGCTTCTCTTCAGCATTTTATCGGCTTGGAGAAATGCTTGGCATACCTACACTCATTCTTATCAATTTTTTCCGCTCCCTGAGTGCCCCCTTAAATGGCTGGTGGCGTATTTATATACGCGAGTCGTCCAGATAAGCGGATGCTCGTAGGTGTCTGGTAAGGATGCGCGGGGAGATCAGAAAGTGCGACGTACGACCGAAACGCTTCAGAAGAGCAGATGGCAGATGGCTTCGGTTCGTGATGCAGCATTCGGTTTCATTCCAGCGCGTCCAACCACGCGTGTCATTCATGTACCGCACATGGATGTATCGAAGTCAATTGCATTAGGATGATGGAGAATTTCCGAAGCAATCTTTTATTCACCATAATACAAAGCGAAGTTATACGTTCTCTATAAATCATCGACATCTTTGAAATTGGTCGTCCTGTGTACGTACAGCTCGGTCGATGAAAATATGTCAAAAGTAATCGACATTGGTACGAAGATGGATCCATCGATCAAGCGTCCACAACTGACACCAAAATAAGTCGTATATTCATAATGCTATCACATGCCTTGGCAACAACAACCTCTCACAAGCGAATTGCTGCTGTCGAGCGACTCCAGACCTCCACTTGCAGACGACCAAAAAGAAATTTAATTTGGACCGCAATTGCACAAGGAACATGCTCCCGAGGGATAAAGGTATGATCTGTTGAGCATCAGAAACCCACAAGGTACTAATTCCTAAATCGCAAAGACCAATGCTCTTCCTGGAGCACAGACCAGGAGCTGACACCTTCAGCCCTGCTTTGTATGAAGCTCCGTTCTCCCTTTTTTCTCTCTCTGCGGCCCATCTGCTTGTCCTTCAAGACAAGTGCTGACCCTAAAAGAATGGTCAATGGACAGTCGTTTTCCTGTACAATGGAAACAAACGGATGCACCAGGTCATGGTGGGGTAGAGTATCATTTAACCATCAGGCTAAAATATGAGCAAAATTGTCGAACAAAAGAATTGTAGACGTGCATAGAAATCTGTCTGTCTGAATCAGATTTTTCATTAGCTTAATGGAGATGCAGCAAACAGAAGCGACAGCTCATGACGCACTGCAATGAACCCAAAAGATTACATGTCTAACCCCTATAAGCCAAATAGGGTCCGCAACTGAAACATTACACCACGTTATAGAATCGGTGTTGGAAAGGACCGACACAGCGTGAGATTAGCGGGTTACCTGACGATTACCCAAAGCGGTCATAAAAACAGAAAAATAATTTGTTGCATTTGACCAAATACATTGGGGGTAGTCGTCTCAGAACCGTGTAAACATTATTCCTACCTGCTGCACCTGGCACAGGAATATGGTTGAAAATATACAAAGGTGTTCAAATTTTTTTTTCACAATGAAGGAGCTGAAAAACTTGATATGGGGAGAACAGGATAATATGGACCGAAATATACCTATATGAAACTATCTGTCTGATACGTGAATTTCAAAACGACGTATGAATGCTAAATGAAGTATTTTGTGCATGTACTGTGTGTCTTTACACTGATTCAGTTCTTCTCGCCGGGCACTTTTAACCTACTGTTGCAAGCGCAAGATCTGTGAATCAAATATTCTCTTGAACATCATTTTCAACATTTAATATCATCATTTTAAACTTACCCTGTGCATTGACGATCCCCAGATATGACCTGCCCATTGGTGTTAAGAAGCAACTAAACCAGATGCAGTGTCTCCATCTGGGAGGTCTACCTGAATGTTGGTGATGATGTGGTCGGCTTTCCAATTGCGGACGTCCATGAAATAAATCACCAAGCCTCCCATGTTCACATGAAGTCAAAGGTTCAAAGTCATCCCACAGGTTCATCCCACAAGGTTCAAAGTCCACTCACTGGCAGGGATGATCGGGAAGTCAGTTAGAACGTGCTCACAAACTGGCTGGGCAGCCATGACGTTGGACTGAAGGCGACAGGATTTGTAATTTGTTCATGATGCCGGCAAGAGCTCGCCTGTTCTTCAAAAAATACACCGTGGGATCTATAACGTCCACCAACTAATACTCACATATTCGACAACTGGCCTAACGTCCATCCGAGGTACGGCACATTCAGTGCTGCAACACCCTGCCTGAGAGAGACCAATCCAACAATTTATAGTCACGTCAGGAATCAAACCAAGACGAAACAGCTCACAGGTAACTAAGTGTATATACATCTCTGCCCCATCTTGTTGGACTTTGGGTATCTTTGGGCACCTTCATGATATTTCATTTCAGGTCATATGAATCATGTGAATCACAAAATATAGATTAATAAGACATTGGTCAATAATGAGCTGTCTAGCTGAAGGATGGAATGACAAATGTGTTTGAAAGAATCATATAATATTACTCCATTCATCCCCATTTCTTTTATCAAACACCAATGGGATCCAAAGTTAGTTCCATGGCCAAACAAACCCCAGAGGAGTTATGAAAACATTACAGATGAATACCATTTTGAGCAAATATACATATTTAATCTACTTAGGTGAGTACAGATACCCTCTGGAGGTGATTCAACTGCAAAGACTAAAGAACCAGAAGATCATATTAATGTGAGCTCTTCAATTTCTTCCTCTGCTCCTCCTGGATTGCTCTGGAATCTTCTCCCTCTCTTGGACCACGAATGTTCACCCAACTGTTCAAATCAATTTGATCTAATTTCTGCGGAAGGACACAGGAAGATTCATGGAGTGAGGTCGAGCATTGTAATCAAACGTTCTCGATGAAACTAGACATCCAGAGACATGACAGAAGTAAATAGACACCTTAAATTTATTCATTTCATCTGCATAAAGCAAGTTTTACTCAGTGATTTGTACTAATATTCAACTATTTATTTGCAGAAACGAGTTCCTGGGTCTTGTACGACAATTAACTTTGCCTCGAACCCAGGGAGCACAAGACCTTTGCGATTTTCAAAGAGGACGAATTGTTGGCCAATCTGAAGGTGGAGTCAGCCAGCGTCAGATAGCTCAGAACCTTGGCATTCCACTTTCTACGGTCAACTGGGTGACAGTGCAATTCACCAGCGAAGGCAAGGAATCCACAGCTTCCCGTTCTGGTCGATCTGGGCCCTCAGAAAGGTGTCTTCGAGCTGTCAAGCGGTCCATTGAGAAAACTCCCCATTGCAAGGCAGCAGATGTTGCAGAGGAGGTCCAGGTTAGCTCAAGGACTGCCGTGCGGTACCTTCATCAACTGGGCTACTATGGGAGAGCAGCGAGGAGAAAACCTCTTCTTAGACCAGCCAACCTTCAAAGGAGAAAGAAGTGGGCTGACGAGATGGCCACCAAAACCCTTGGAGGTTTGGCAAACTGTCAAGCTGACCTAATAAAGCCGTTCGATGTCCTCAGATCTGTCCGTCTGTCTGTCAACAATTTTTATTTTTCTATCTCCTCTTAGACGTCTCGGCTGATTGAGTTCGAACTTGACACGATGATAATACTAGTTGCTCTCTCGAGATCGTCTGAGCCCTTTTTCGCCTCGGGGTCAAGGCTACAGGGTCATCAAGTGAAAAATGACCGATTGGTCGAATGACCTATTAGGAAGCATCGGATGGCAATAATGCATCACGGGTTTCATAGAGATTATTAAGAATATTTAATTTGACCAACTAGTTTCTCGTTACCTGTGTCGTCTGGACCTGTTTATTGGGCAACACGAGGTCCGCTGACTTCAACACCGTCCTCAAGCGATCCTCCAACCCAAGCCTCCGAGTAGCCGATTACAGGCGCACGCCGCTATGCCCGGTTGGATGTGCACTTCAAGTATGTGAAAGAATTCTGGTGAAAAACGGACGTTTTAAGATTTTGTTAGGGCATTTCATCCGACGGCGAGCTGGCTGGTCACGTGACACTGTGCAGACGTGCAGTCGTCTGGCAATGAGTGATTGAGCTTCTCGGTGGCCCAAGGGTCCTTTTTAGTTGGGGTCCAGCTCTGTCCTGGATACAGCCATTAAATGCACACACTTAGAGTATTTATTTCACGGCCATAAACGCAGGTTTGAAAATTGTATAATGATGTTGGGAATGATTCCTAGAATATGGAGATTTTTGCTTCGAGTGGCCTCACGCGTTTATTTTAAATTCCATTTGAATTCTGTTTTCACTTTCCGTCGTCACTAAGGTTGATAAACACTCGGTTGCATCAAGTTTTGTATCTGAGCTGACCGTCAAACCCGCTCGGGTGTATTTTTTGAGATGAGTCCCAATTTGCTCAATTTCCTGACAGTGGACGCGTATGAGTCTGGAGACTTCCCAGTCAAGAGTTCTCTTTGAACCGATTGCAGCAAACTATCAAACACGGTGGTTTGTCAGTGATGGTGTGGTGAGCAATCTGGAGCGCTGGTCGGTCAGAGCTTGTGGAGTGTGTGAGCAACATCAACTCAACAATATACATTTCCATCCTTGAGGATGGACTTCTCCCTGTCTTCTCCACTGGTCAGATGGTCAAAAACAACACTGTTCATGGAAGATGGAGCTCCATGCCACAATGCAAAAAACACAAAAGAATGGCGCATAGAAATGGGATCAAGTGACTTTCATGGCCAAGTCAGTCTCTTGAGATGAATCCCATTGAACACCTCTGGACCATATTGGATCGAGCTGTGTGGGGAAAAAAAAGTCCAGGAAACCAATATCAAGGACAGAATTGCTAAACCTTTTGCATGAAGCCCGGGGCAGAAATCCCACAAGAGAAAATTTTGGAACTCATTAGTTCTATGCTTAAAAGAGTGAAAGCATTGAAATCTGCAAATGGCAAGTCCATAAAATACAAGTGTATGTATTAAAATGGATCAAATATACTTCAAATGTAAAATAAATAAATTCTTTAAAAATCATGGTGTCTATTTACTTCTGTCATGTCTGTACTCGCCATGGAACAGAAAGCATACAACACTTTGATTTGGAAAAAACACAAAATGACAAACAAGTATGGATCGGAGTGGCGACCGGTCCAGTGAAGGAGTACAAGAAGAATGCAACTCCCACTTCCAGCTGGACCAAGACCTGCCTGTGGCTACCTTTCAGGTGAGGACTTGTACTCCTGACATATCATAAAAAGTTTTCTCCACCCCCCCCCCCTCCCCCACTTTTGCTCTTTCTGTCCTCCCCCCCCCCCCTCCACATATGAGGATGCACCAAATCCTCTGATGTCATTCCATGTTTACATTTGTAAAAACTGCAGCAAAGACAAATTCCTGAGAAAAAATTGCAATACTCTATGAATTTTGTAATCCGATGGTGATACGTGTCACATGTTATCATTACACCATCATAACTTTCGATAACCATACAACTATTTCCCAAGAACTAGGAAATTCACAGGATTGATTTACAAGAGGAAGAACAACAACAACAAATATGAACAACAACGGTGAGCTTAAGAGTTGAAGCAACCAAATTGTTCCCATTTTTCTGTAATTATTGGTGACAACCACGTTCGCAGTTCATCTTGCTCGTGGTCGGGAATCATTGAACAGAGTAAAATATCACCGTTGGTGTCTGCAACGTCTGCCATGTTGAAATAAACTGGCCTGGCTGTATCCCACAATTCCTTGCAGTAAACACGTGCTGACGTAACAAGGTTGCCCCTGGGGGCTCTTATAAGACAGTTTCAGAGGTCAGAAGCATTTTAAGAACATCAAACAAGTTGCTGACGTTTAATCAATTCACAATTGATCTTTTATTTTTTTTAATATTTTTTTTAATGCATGCGATAAATATATCTGGTGTTGGTTTAATGGTTAGGGTGGTGGGCTTGGAATCCGAGGGTCCTGAGTTCAAATCCTGCTCTTTTGTTGAATTAATACCAGGTGGAGTTAACTCAGCCTGTCATCCTTCCGAGGTCGGCAAAATGAGTGCCAGCTTGCTGGTATCCTGTGTCGGAGTGGTGACCCGTCCAGGATTGTGCCCAATGGCACAGGAGACTGCTTCGGCAACACCAACGCTCTGCACAGAGTATGGTCCCAATGGATGGATGGATACAATAAATGGGGAAGGTAATCCATACATCCATTGGGACCATACTCTGTGCAGAGCGTTGGTGCTGCTTAAGCAGTCTCCTTGGCTATTGGCCACAATCCTGGACGGGTCACCACTCCGACACAGGATACCAGCATGCTGGGACTCATTTTGCCGACCTAGGAAGGATGACAGGTCGAGTTAACCCCACCTGGTATTAATTCAACAGCTGAGCGGGATTTGAACTCAGCATCCGAGGATCCCAAGCCCACCACCGTAACCATTAAGCAAACACCAACACCAGGAGAAGGTAATACAGGACGTGATTGACAAGTAACAATGCGCAAAATAACTTTTGCTTCCGAATAATCACCGAGCAACATTAAATGTGAAAATGATTACTCATTCCATATGCGCAATTAAATTTAAGCTCAAAAGTACACAAATCATACTGAACGTAATTGGTTGATGTAGGACTGCCCTTTGTGCATATCCGATTACTAATTCACTGCCTTCATGCAAATCGCATGGACATAGAAAGAAGCAGCAACTTCTCGACAGTTGTTTTACATTATAATGGTGGAAAATAATTAAATGTGATGCAACCAAAGTATGGGGCTGGCGGGATGGCCCAGAGGTGCGCACACTCACCTCTGAGCTGTCTCGCCTGCGACCCAAAGGAATTACTTCCCAGTATGGGTGCATTCACTCCAACTGAGGATGTACCTTCAACGCCACGAAAAAGAACCGCCAATCATGGCAAAACTAGACCTATCGTGCAAATGATTGCAATGGGGTATCAGGAGGAGGAAAGGGAGGTGGGGAAGATGGAACAAGAAGTGAATACTTTGCTCAGTGAAAGTTCATGCTGCACAATAAGTCTGATAATCACTTCCACGAGAGGGTAAAGATGTGTGCAGGAAGGGGTGAATGTGAATAATTTGTAACAGGCACTGTATGCACGAGCCTAATGTCTGGTTACGTGATAGTTTGTCTCCTTTTTCCGGTATATATTTCAATAACTTTGCATTAATCACCAGGGTATATACTTGGGATCATACCAATTGCACTGAGCCATGGAAGAACACCCAAGCCTAAGGCTTGAGGCCTGCAGATCTGCACTGCTTCATGCAATGGTGGCGCATGATTTTATTGGGGTGGAGTCAGGCCAGCTGTCCAACCAATGGGTGTAAAGCAGTGGGGTGGAGTCAGGGCAGCTGAACACTGACCCATGTATAATAAATATTGTGATATTTTCTCAGTCTAAAAAGGGCATAATTCTGTGAAAAATTGATGAAACGCCCTGAAACTCGAACTTGTTCTGTAACTTGTCATAATAAAGCCATGTACCAAGTTTCAGTTGAATATGTCTAAAGGTGTGGGGAAAAAAATGTCTGAAAAACCACAGGTGGAATAAATGGACGGACGGACAGACGGACGGACAGACGGAGAGCAAACCTATAGTCCCCTCCGGTGAAACCGTTAGGGGACTCATAAGGCAATTCTTTGTATGTATACATCTGATGATTATGGAATTGAAAAGTGTTTCGCCAATCCCCATCAAATTTGGCAAACATGCTGGGGATACCCAGGATCAGGTCATGGGTACAATAAAATTCAACCCAATCTCCACCTCTCATGAGAGTAGGCAACCCCCCCCCCCCTCTCGTGAGAGTGGGGAGACCCTTAAGATTTTCACCTGTACATGTGGCACAGTGCAAACAGTGTACTGACCACTGTTGGAGAGAGGGGAAGTGCATACTCGCCGCAGAATAAAATATATTATTTCCAACCTTCCCACCCCTTCCCCTTTTTCTGGGCCACTCCAGGAGGGAGCAGATGCTTCTCGCAATGTAGAAAATGGCTTGGACCATATCCACCAAGTGTTGCACATGTGCTTGGGGTACCCAGGGTCAGGGGAGACAGTATGACAAATCAGCTGTGGAGATAACTTGGAATTTTGCACTGCATACCTGGCATAGTAGAAGTGTTTCACTGACCCATGCTTAAGGGAGGGGACACAACACTCCCATAAGGGAGCGAGTGGTTCCAGTCAAATCAAATAACTGGTTATGTCAAGTCGTGGCCAACTTATGGTGACATTCATGATCAGATTTCGCCAAACAATCCCGATCCTGCACCGCTTCCCGAAGCTCTGGCTGAGACAGCTTGGTTGCAGCCTTCACCCCATCCACCCAGTGCATACAAGGTCTGTCTCTTCCTCTTCTTCCCTCAATCATATGCAGATGTGTACAAAGTATTACAGTTTCTGTTTTGCATCATCAGTGCTTCTCGTGAACATGGTGGTCTAATTTCTTCACCCACTGATTTGTTTATTTTTCTTGCAGTCCATGGAATTTTAAATATCAGTCTCCAACACCACATTCCAAAACTGTCAATCTTCTGTTCTTTCTTTCTTTTTCACTGCCCAAGACACATCCATAACATTGCAACTAGAAAAACGAAAGCATTCACCTCCTCTTGGTTTGTATTGACACATCTTTGTCTTTCAGGATCTTTGTCAATCCTAACATTGCTGTTCTCCCCAACGCTGACTGTCTATTAATTTATCCTCCACATTCTCCACTCACTTCAATCTAAGAACCCAGGAAGATTAAATTTTCCACTATTTCCACATGATCGTCTTCCAATATGACCACGTAACAAGGTTTTAGTCTTTTTTTTTATGTTTAAGACAGGCTTTTTTCACTTTCCTTCTTCACTGTCTGCAGCAGTATCATCAAAACCTCTTTACTTTCTGCCATCAGAGTGGTATTAGTATTATTATAGCTTGGGTTGTTGGTACATCTTCCTCCAATCCAGACTCCAGTCTTTATGTCATTCAAGTTTGATTTCCTCGTGATGTACTCGATATCCAAATTAAACAAGTAAGTGGAGAGAATGCACCCCTGTCTAATGCCTTTTCCAATTCCAATCCATTCCATCTCTCCATACTCTGTTCAATTAAATCGACTTTACTTGCAGGTAAATCAAATATACCTACAGGCATACCAAATGAACTTTGCCAACCTGCAAACCCAATCAACTTTACACTCAAGACTATCAAATCAACGTTAGCATATGCAAACCAAATCAAATATACCACCATGCCTATAAAATAGACTTTACTTACATGCAAATCAAATAAAATCAAGTGTATATGCATGAAAATCAAACCACATTTACCTATTACAAGCAAATGTAATCATGGATAGATAGAGATAGAGATAGAGAGAGAGCGCGAGAGAGAGCGCGAGAGAGAGAGCGAGAGAGAGAGCGAGAGCGAGAGCGAGAGCGAGAGCGAGAGAGAGAGAGAGAGAGAGAGAGAGAGAGAGAGAGAGAGAGAGAGGGACAGAGGGACAGAGCGACAGAGGGACAGAGGGACAGAGAGAGAGAGCAAGAGAGAGAGAGAGAGAGAGGACAGAGGGACAGAGCGACAGAGGGACAGAGGGACAGAGAGAGAGAGCAAGAGAGAGAGAGAGAGCAGAGAGATAGATAGATAGATAGATACATAGATAGATAGATTACATAGATAGATTAGATACATAGATACATAGATAGATAGATAGATAGATAGATAGATAGATAGATAGATAGAGATAGAGATAGAGATAGAGATAGAGATAGAGATAGAGAGAGAGAGAGAGAGAGAGAGAGAGAGAGAGAGAGAGAGAGAGAGAGAGAGAGAGAGAGAGAGAGAGAGAGAGAGAGAGAGAGAGAGAGAGAGAGAGAGAGAGAGAGAGAGAGAGAGAGAGAGAGAGAGAGAGAGAGAGAGAGAGAGAGAGAGAGAGAGAGAGAGAGAGAGAGAGAGAGAGAGAGAGAGAGAGAGAGAGAGAGAGAGAGAGAGAGAGAGAGAGAGAGAGAGAGAGAGAGAGAGAGAGAGAGAGAGAGAGAGAGAGAGAGAGAGAGAGAGAGAGAGAGAGAGAGAGAGAGAGAGAGAGAGAGAGAGAGAGAGAGAGAGAGAGAGAGAGAGAGAGAGAGAGAGAGAGAGAGAGAGAGAGAGAGAGAGAGAGAGAGAGAGAGAGAGAGAGAGAGAGAGAGAGAGAGAGAGAGAGAGAGAGAGAGAGAGAGAGAGAGAGAGAGAGAGAGAGAGAGAGAGAGAGAGAGAGAGAGAGAGAGAGAGAGAGAGAGAGAGAGAGAGAGAGAGAGAGAGAGAGAGAGAGAGAGAGAGAGAGAGAGAGAGAGAGAGAGAGAGAGAGAGAGAGAGAGAGAGAGAGAGAGAGAGAGAGAGAGAGAGAGAGAGAGAGAGAGAGAGAGAGAGAGAGAGAGAGAGAGAGAGAGAGAGAGAGAGAGAGAGAGAGAGAGAGAGAGAGAGAGAGAGAGAGAGAGAGAGAGAGAGAGAGAGAGAGAGAGAGAGAGAGAGAGAGAGAGAGAGAGAGAGAGAGAGAGAGAGAGAGAGAGAGAGAGAGAGAGAGAGAGAGAGAGAGAGCAGAAAGATAGATAGAGGGAGAGAGAGAGAGAGAGAGAGAGAGAGAGAGAGAGCAGAGAGAGAGAGAGAGAGAGAGCAGAGAGAGCAGAGAGTGCAGAGAGTGCAGAGAGTGCAGAGTACAGAGAGTGCAGAGAGTGCAGAGTGCAGAGAGTGCAGAGAGAGAGAGAGAGAGCAAAAGATTGTGAGAGGAATGGAAAGAGAAGGGGATGAGGATTTCTCAGAGATTCGAGTAAGGACAGTGAGGGAAGAGAATGTGGGGAGAGGGTAGAGGTGTAAAAGTCCCACCATATTTGTGTACATAAAACATAGATGGCTTTATATAGTTTGCACAATGATATTCTGACAGTCAAAAAGTATGTTTTCCAATGTCTAGTCGGGTCAGAGAGAAAAGCACCTCATGGACAAGGACATTGAACAAATTGTCACAGGCCTTTAAATTACAATGAACAAATTGTCACAGGCCTTTAAATTGAAGACCTGGGTCACAGCACTTAGACTACTTACTCTCACAGCTTTGTATTTCCTGCCCTCTATTAATGCTTCCTACAATCTCATTGTCCTCACCTGTCAAAATCTCATTGGCATCTCAACATGCAGAACCTTTTTGGTGAAAGCCCTCTTTCCCCTTTTATCCATCAGACTTAAAGCATAAGATATATGAGATACCCAAAAAAGAAACAACAACAACAACAACAAGACTTTGGCTTGGCACAGCGAACAAAACACAAATAAGTTCCGAGCACTTAAAAGGGTTGATCTGTTGAGGATACCAGGTTCAAATCACGTATAACATCTGGATTTGTCCATTAACCACCAATGTCCTTGTAACTTATGCTCGAGCATACTGTTGTCTACTAATGTCTTTATCAATGTATGCAATGAATGAACAAATTATATCATGAGCTTGAGATTAATTGGAAAAAAAAGTAAATATGCATACATTAAAAATTATATATATATATATATATATATATATATATATATATATATATATTAGTGGGGCAACTTAGCTAAATATAGCATAACAATTGTGCATTTTGTGAGAAAAGCACCAAATTTGGCACACAAGTGGCCGATCATATTATGAACAGATTTGGATATTGGGCCATCTCAAAATTTTTGATGGCAGTGGAAAATGGCTGCCACAGCCATCAGCGGCTGAATTTGAGATGGCTCAATATCCAAATCTGTTCATAATATAAATAGGCTACAAGTGTGCCAAATTTTGTGCTTTCCTCACAAAATGCACAATTGTTATGCTAAGTTGTCCCACGAAATACATATATATATATATATATATATATATATATATATATATATATAAATATATATATATATATATATATATATAAATATATATATATATATAAATATATATATATATATATATATATATATATATATATATATATATATATATACACATATAGAAAGACCCACCCAGATCTCTCACCTGTGAAAGGAAGGAATAACCAATCAGCTCTCACCTCATCAACTAAACCCAGGTAGCGGGGATTATATAAATAATTGACAACTCCCACACTCCTCCAGCCGAAGAAGTTGCATAAAGCAACCCAAAAAGACCTACACAAGGTAAGCGCTTTGGAGTGTGGGATTAACAAAGCACATGCGGTGCCATTTATACATAACATTGAGATATTAATCATCCTGATTAATAACACCTGGATTGACATCACCTTATCAATTAACTGATACTCCTAATTGCTTCCTTGATACGTTCTGTGAAAGTGCTTGATGTGATTAGCACGTGCAGTGTGTTTACGGATGTTTGAGCTGGTGACGTAATGCTTGATACGCCGGGTGTAAATCGATATGTCTATTAATTGAATTGTCATTTGAATACCAGGCCTCTTGCAGCTGTCTGGACGTTCGGTTGTCCGCTTGCCCGATCATTTCAGCCTCGGTGAACACGAATTGATGGTCTTGTCCGATGCTGTGCATTGCGACCTGGGAAAGCGAATCCTTTCTACGTACGGCTAACTGGTGTTTGTGTAGCCTTGTTTTTAGTCTCTTCGAGGTCTCTCCAATGTAGAGGGCTGCGCAGTTGCTGCAATTTATTTTATAAATGACATGATTTGTCCTCCCGATTCAATCGGTCTTTTGGTTGCATGATCCTGTGTATAAATGGTAGCCTCAGGACTCTGTGCAATGCCGACTTCAAACGGGCCTAACAGGCGAGCGGAAGCTTCTGATACGTTGGTCACGTTTGGAAGGGCACACCAGAACTTTGGTTTGAGTTGTGTAGACTCATCATTTACCCTCCTCCACATACAATTCTTCACAAAACTGTTTGGGTTACCATTTGAATCGTGAATGGAACTTTCGAAGAAAGTTCCTTTCTTCTTTTTCCACATAACTACAGTGTGTTTTGACCTATCGGAAAAGGGTTCGCAGGCAACTTTGCTTATGAGCCACAGGATGGTTATGCCATAATGCAGAATCTGGCTGGTATTGGTTGCCACCATTGCATATACATATATATATATATATATATATATATATATATATATATATATATATATATATATAGATATAGAGATATAGTGAGAGAGAGGGAGAGAGAGGGAGAGAGAGAGAGATATATATATATATATATCTATATATCTCTTCTTCTTTCGGCTGCTCCGGTTAGGGGTCGCCACAGTGGATCATCCGTATGATCCGCAAAGTGATTTGGCACATTTTTTACGCCGAATGCCCTTCCTGACGTAACCCTGGTCGCCTCTTACGACACAGGGATATGGTACACCTATTTTAACCGGGGTATACACCGGCCCAGTACACTGGTGCTCATTTCGCCGACCTCAGAAGGATGACAGGCTGAGTCAATCCCCTGGTGTATTAATTCAGTGGCCCAACGAGGCTTGAACTCAGGACCTTTTGGATCCCAAGCAGCTGCCCTTACCACTGTGCCAACACCAGGATATATATATATATATATATATACATATACATATATATATATATATATATATATATATATATATATATATATACATATATATATATATATATATATATATATATATATTAAAATTCACACATTGCTAAAATGGCTAATGTAATAAGTACCAAAATATAATTTCACAAAAACAAAACTTAGGGATAAACAGGTGGATCTGTTTTTGCACAGTATACATGCTGATTGATGCACAAGTTGTAAAATCAAGACGATTTTAAAAAAAGAAATCAAAATATAAATGAAGTTGTGAGCTATTGCACCTAATTTATGATTAAGAGAGACATTATTATTGAAAAAGCAACACATATTTACATATACACTCAGTGTACAAAACATTAGGAACACCTTATTGAGTTGCACCTCCTTTTGCCTTCAGAACAGCTCAATTTGTCGTAGCATGGACTCCACAAGTTGTCGAAAGTGTTCCACAAGGATGTTGGCTCATGTTGACTTCAATGCTTCCCACAGTTGTGTCAAGTTGGCTGGAAGTGGATCTCGACTCTGAATGGCTCGTTCCATTTCATTCCACAGATGCTCAATTCGATTGAGATCTGGTGACTGGAAAGGCCACTGCAGTAAGCTCAGTTCACTGTCATGTTCATGGAACCATTCCTGGACTATCCTAGCCTTGTACCATGGGGCATTATCCTGCTGAAGAAATCCATTCGCAGATGGATACACTGCTGCCATGAAAGGATGCACCTGATTGGCAATGATGTTCAGATATCCTGTGACATTCAAACGTTGCTCCACTTTTATCAAGGGGCTCAATGTGTGTCATGAAAACACACCACCATCACCACCACCCCACTACCACCAGCCTGCAATGTTGACACACGGCATGATGGATGCATGTACTCATGTGGTTTTCTCCATACCCTAGTCCTCCCATCAGCGTGAAACAGCAGGAACTGGGACTCATCAGACCAGGCAATGTTTTTCCAATCCTCTAATGTCCAGTGTTTTCATTCCTTAACCCACTGCAAATGCAGATTCTTTTTTTCGTGGAAAGAAGTGGAACTCTGTACGGTCGTCGGCTGCCATACCCAATTTGTGTCAAGGTATGACGAGTTGAGCATTATTTTATGGGTCTTTTGGCACCAATGTTGTACTGGACTGTCAATTGACTAACTGTAGCCCATCTGTTGCTCTGCACAATTCGTGTCAGCCTCCTTTGGCCTCTTTCATCAATAAGCCGTTTTTCAATCACTGGCTGGATGTCCTTTGGGTGGTGGACCATTCTTGACACACATGGGAAACCATTGAGCATGCAAAACCCAGCAACGTTGCAGTTCTTGACACACTCAAACTGGTGCACCTGGCTGGCACCGACTACGATACCCTGTTGAAAGGCACTTAAATATTTTGGCTTACCCATTCACCCCCTGAAAGGTACACATCCATATCCATGCCTCAATCATCTCAAGGCTTAAAATAAATCCTTCTTTAACTTGTCTCCTTCCCTTCATCTCCACTGATTGAAGTGGATTTAACAGGTGCAATCAATAAGGGATCACAGCTTTCACCTGGATTCACCGAATCAGTCTATTTCATGGAAAGAGCCGGTGTTCCTAATGTTTTATACATTGAGTGTATACGCATACGCATATACATATATCCTGTCGGACCCCACTATTCGCAGACCCAACATATTCATGGGTCAAAATGTGACCTGCTTCTACATTCGAGCTTCGCGTAACCACCAGAGCAGCTTCCTGAGCAAGGGTTATACTGGGTGGTTTGCCATTGCCATCTTCCCAGCATGAGTTAGGGTAGGGATTTGCAAGTTGTTCATGGTGCTGGCAACAGATCACCTACTCTTTACGAAGGACACCGTGGGGTCTTTAACATCCAACAACTAATGCCGACAGACAGGACGCCCGTTTAAGATCCATCCAAGGGACGGCACACATATTGATGAATCACCCTGCCTGTAAAACAGTTTATAGCTGGGCCGAGACTCAAACCAAGGCAAGACAGCTTTGAAGCGAGTGTGCGTAGAGTCCAGGCCATCACCGAATACTAACTGGTCTTTTAAACGAAAAATCGCATTTGCAAGCACTCTCGTAAATTCACAAAGCATGAAGAAAGGCGCACAACATATTCTTTTCTCAGTGACCTGATTATTCAAAACAACATATAAAAATACACACTTAATGAATAAATGCACATCAGTACGCGATACCCAACCGACGAAGCGAAATATCTGGGCGAGTCATGCCCGAGTGCAAACCTATCCAGCCGAGTCTGTCACGCAATTTGAAGGAAATGGGCGAGTCTGCAATCACAGCAAGCACTTGCAATCGACCTTTGAATAGTTTTAAAGTGAACAGAAGGTAAAATTACAGAAACTGAGAATTACTGCAAAGGAAGGGCAAGGACTTCGCATCTGAGTTTTGGCCAATAATGTTCAGGGCATGGCCGCCTTCACATAAATTATTGGGAAATATGTGAGTTTCTTTTGCCAATGCAAGGATATTAAATGAAAAAAAAAACCCAGTAATAATCAGATGTACCATTTCAAATTAAGTTGTTGATCGATCACTGGTGGTTCCTTCCAGGAACACAGCAAGATTGTTTCTCAGATGATTTTTCATGACCTTGGCATAAAAAAATGGGATCATAATTATGGACAACAAAGGTGTCCGATATGTTTTGTAGGAGGCTCACAATTCATGGAGTGACAACCATTGTCGTTGGAGAGGAGGAAGGGTCATAATCTGATGAGGTCGTAATCACTATGTTTCGGCCAAATTCGAAAATCTAAGTCCTCGTCCAAAGGTCTCTTCTTTCAGTATTTCCCCCAGATTAGTCTTTTCCCTCGATGGATTTACCATCAGATGAGGCAAGTTCGAATGCTTATAACTACGTCTGTAGTAATGATCACAAGTACTCGTGGAGTCGAGTGGTGTTCTGAAAAGTTTGAATTCGAGCGAAGTACTCGGGCTAACGGTGTCACAGAAAATTCCGTTTCACCATTTTCCTTGCCCAACATTTCGATCAACAAATTGGTCGGTGGCATCCTAATCCAGGTATGCAGCGTTTATAGATTTACACGACCGGTCAAAAGTTTTAGAACACCCCCATTTTTCAAGTTTTTACTGAAATTTAAGCAGTTCAAGTCCAGTGAATAACCTGAAATGGTACAAAGTGAAGCGGTAAACTGCCAGAGGTTTAAAAAAAAAAAGTTGACGTCACCAAAAACTGACAAATAATGTAAATTTCAGAGTTGTTAAAAAAGGCCCTTTTCACGGAACAAGTAATGGGTTAGCAACTGCAGCTGTTCTGCAGCAATGAAGTAAATTAAGCCTTGAAAGTTGATGCAAACAATTCCTACAGGTGTCCCAACTTTTGTTGATTAGTTACAAAACCTCTGTCTGCATAAAAGCAGTGTTGGAACAGACTGTGTTGCTGCACCCTCTGAAGCATAATTTGGACAATATTGCACTGCAGGAAGTAGTATATTGCTATCATAATGGCGAGAAAAAGACAATTAACAAAGGAAGACAGACAGACCATTATAACCCTGAAAAGTGTCAGTCATTCCTTTGGAGAAACTTGCAGATACCCGTCTAAGACGGGTATGGGGGATAGGACGGATCACAATACTTGGTTACGGTAGTTTCTTTGGATGTTTTGCGCTGCATTCAACAGCTCAGTTTATATTGGTGGCGTGTCTGGGAGCCCATGGTAGCATTTGAGGCCGGTCACTTTGGATTGTTGGCCTTGACACATCGTGCCGGATGAGAAACACCAATGATTTGACATTTTCATCGTTTCTATATTACCTCCATCAACAGATGAACAACATGGCAGGATAAAAGTCGTAAATGTTGAGTTGAACAAAAGTCCTGAACTCATGAACTTAGTGAAGTAAAGCACGTCGTCTGGGACCCAGCCGTCGGTTTGCCGCGGAACGCTGCTGATTGTGACGTCATCGATTCCCTCTGAAAGTTTTAACTATATTGGATTTTTTGAATCCGCTATCACCTGCGTATATATATATATATATATATATATATATATATATATATATATATATATATATATATATATATATATATATATATATATATATATATATATATATATATATATATATATATATATATATGGAACACATAATGTGAAGATTTTGGAAGTATGAACAGAATATGTTTGGAAAAAAATGTGTTAGAAGTTCCAGGCTTATGCCCATTATATTATGATCGCAAAGAAGCCAAGGTGTCAGTGAGTACAGTTTCCTACACCATCAAAAGGCACTTGGAAACTGGAGGAAACTCTGACAGGAAGAGGTCTGGCAGACCCAAAGCCACAACACAATCAGAAGACAAGTTTCTGAGTCAACAGCTTGCGTGAGAGGCGGCTCACAGGACAGCAGCTTCAAGCACAGCTTAACACTGGTCGAAGTAAGGAAGTCTCAGTTTCAACTGCGAAGAGAAGACTTCGAGCTGCAGGTTTGACAGGTCGAGTGGCAGTAAGAAAGTCATTGCTAAGATGGCAAAATACGAAAAAGAGGCTTGCCTGGGCCATGAAGCACCGCCAGTGGACTACTGAAAAATGGAAGAAGGTCTTATGGACCGATGAATCAAAATTTGAAGTCTTCGGTTCATCGCGCAGGGTTTTTGTACGCCATCGAGTAGGTGAAAGGATGGTTCCTCAGTGTGTGACACCAACTGTCAAACATGGAGGAGGAAGCATGATGACCTGGGGCTCTTTTGCTGGATCCAGAGTCGGCGACTTGCACAGAGTGACTGGCATCCTGAACCAAAAGGGCTACCACAGCATTTTGCAGCGTCATGCAATACTCTCTGGTCCACGCCAAGTTGGTCAGGGGTTCCTCCGACAAGATAACGACCCAAAACATACTTCCATTCTGTCAGAACTACCTTATATTAGAAGAAAAGAACAAGACGGAAGGCTTCAAATCATGGAATGGCCAGCACAGTCTCCAGACTTAAACTGCATCGAGCTGGTTTGGGATGAACTGGCCAGAAGGGTGAAAGCAAAGCAACCTACAAGTGCAACACATTTGTGGGAACTTCTGTAACAGTGTTGGGAAGAACTTTCCGAACAATATTTGATTTCCATAGTAGAAAGAATGGCACGAGTATGTTCGGCTGTTATATCTGCAAAAGGTGGCTACTTTGATGAGTCAAAAATTTAGATTAAATTTTGTTCAACAAAACGATTCCATGATTTCTTTTTTATCTGCAATTGTTTATTTGTTCTATGCTTTAATTTCAGCGTACATTGAAACATTAAACTCCTTAAATTTCAGAAAAAAACTGGAAAAATGGGGGTGTTCTAAAACTTTTGACCGGTAGTGTACGAGAGTTAGGCCTAATGCTTCACAAAGCTCCACATCGATTCATGTTAGCTTGGACTTGTCCTGCATGACTTGCGTGGTTACGCATGTTGTGACATTAACCTCATTTCACCCTTGCAATACATTCTGCAGATGCTGGTGGATGGTTCATGTGGCTAAAGTTGCTGGCTCATTCTATGAAGTTTGATGTTGTGAATTTTGTCGAATATAATAGATGGAGCAGTGAAAATAAGTATGTTCGATGAAATAAATGGCTCGACTTATAAATTGAACAAAATAAGTGTTTATGCTCAAGTCCCAAAAATGAAGGGGTGGGGAGATTACGTTGCCTTAACATTAGTGCAGCATTGTATTGAAAGCAAAAACACCTGAGAAAAAAATAAATAGTGAAAAGGTTGTCATGACACATTGATAAAAACTGCTGCTTTGAGAAATAAACAGGTCTGTTTTATGTGAACAGGCTGATGACACTGAGTGTTGCGCTTATGTGGCAGAACCTAAAATTGCATTCAGCAGTATGGAAAGTGTAATCTTCCCCCGGAGGAAAGCCGATGTGACCTCGGTATAAGCTTATTATGATTGTACTGGCAGGTACCTGCGGAAATTACCTGTAATGTAAGATGGGACTTCAAGTTTTCAACTCCCACAGCCCTCCGCCCCCCACCCCCACAACCACAAATGCAAATTACTCAACCCCACCTTCCAACACCAAGTTCTTCAGCCCCCCCCCCCACCCTCCACCAAACCCCAAGGATTCAATCCCCTCCCCCAAGCCTCAATCTCCCTCTGCCTACTCTCCGTCCTCCCTTCCCCCTTTCTTCCGTTCTTAACAATGCTCATGTTCCCATTCATTAAGAACAATGTTTAAAGCAAATAACGACAGACAACATTTAATTCACAACCTCACGGGATTCCGTTATTTCAAAATATGCGACGGAGGGATTATATAATGTCGGTTAAGTAATAATAAAAAACATATTAATGAGCGCAGATTTTGATGTGGTCGATAAACTTTGGTACATCACTGGTGGTGAAGGTTTTGGGCAAGTTTCATCAAAATTGTGAGTACAGTTTCAGAGAAGAGAGCAAATTCCTATTTTTGGGGGGGGGGGTTCAAACCCCAACCCCCACTCATAGACCGCTTAATGAAGGCAGATTTTAATGCAGTCAATACACTTTGGTACAATACGGGTAATTAAGGTTGTGGTCAAGTTTAATTGTGTGTGTACGTTTTTGAGGAGAGGAAATACCTTTTTTGGGGTGGGGGGGGTGAAAAAACCCCCGTAGGCCCCCTTAGTGAGTGCAGATCTTGATGTGGTCAATAAACTTTCGTTAGGCATCAGATATGAAGCTCGTGGCCAAGTTTGATCAAATCTTGTGTTCGGTTAAAGCAATAATGACTGAAGTGTTTACGGACTGTCCGACTCACTGACTGACTCACTCACTCACTCACTCACACACCTACGGACACTGCTCGATCGCATAAGCTTACCTGATTAAAGTCCAGGTGAGCTAAAATTAAATAGTACAGGACAGGTATAGATTTCCTTTTTTAAAGATTGAATACATGTCGTACGATTCCTGGGGACAATTTTCTTTGTGCGCACGCACGCACGCACGCACGCACGCACGCACGCACACACACACACACACACACAAATTCAAATTAGAAATGATCGCAGGGAAGATTTAAAAAAAATACAATGACGCAAACAACAGGAGAAAACAAAATCACAAGCTTTTGAGTACGTAACCCAAAGAGATTCTACTGCAAATTAGGGAAACAAAAGCAGAATGTCTCAACTCCCTCTGAAAAAGAAACACGAAAAAAATTCTGGAAAGGAATTTTTGAATATCGAAAATAACATAACAAAGAAGCCAATGGATCCCAAACTTGGAAAAGAAGAGGCAGCATCTTGAGGAAATGCCCCCCAGTGATTATTGATGAAGAAAAAAAAAGAAAAAAAAAATAATCAGAAAACAACTTTTAAAAATGCCAAACTTTAAAAGCCCAGGCTCAGATGGAATTCCAAACTTCTGGCTAAAACAACTTGATGCTCTCCACAATCACAAGGCCAGGACATTCAACGAACCGATCAAGGAGGAAAAGGCAGTGGATGAGTGGCTTGTAGAAGGAAAGACATTTCTCATCCCAAAATCTGAAGAAACCCAACTTCCTCACAAATACCGACCAATAACAGACAGAAAGTAATGGAGCCTACCAACAACATACAAACTTCAAACAAGAATCATCACAGAAATTATGTACCATCACCTAGGTACATTATGTAACACAACAAGGAGGTTTTGGAGGCAGAACAAAAGGGATGTCAGAAAGGTTGTTACGGAACAATTGACCACCCACTGTACCACTGAACAAGGCTGTACTTGAAAATTGCCAAATGTGAAGAACCAAATTGTCCACCGCCGACATAGACTATAAGAAAGCTTTCGATAGTGTCCCACATTTGTGGATGACAACATGCATGCAAATATACAAAATCAATCCCCAAATAATCAAAATGATTGAGAAAGCAATGGAGCTCTGAAATACCACATTGATATGACAGCACTCAGAAGGAAATAATGAAATACCAGATGTGAAGACACGGCGTGGGATCTTCCAGGGAGACAGTCTCTCTCCACTCTTGTATTGGCTGGCACTGCACCCATTGAGTAACCACATCAACAAACAAGGACACAGATACACCCGAACAACCAATAGAACAACATCCAAAGAAACAGGAAAGGTGACACACCTCCGAGACATGGATGATTTAAAGCTCTTCAGACCGAATGACAAAAAAAATTGACAGAATGTTCTATGAGGACATTCAAATGGAATTTGGACGAGATAAGTGTGCCAAGTGCACATTTACACAAGATAAACCAACAAAAACAGACAACGTAAAAATTGACCTTGAAACAACAATACAGTAATTAGAAAACGAAGCATCATACAAATACTGCAGAGTAAAAGAAGGCCACCAAATATGTCACAAACAAATGCACAAAACAACAATTGCCAAAGAATACCGACGTAGAACGAAGCTGACCCTGAAAACCTACCTCTCCCCAGGAAACAAAATCAAAGCCATAAATCAACTCGCAGTACCAGGGTTCCAATGCAGCTGTGGAATAATAAATAGGCCCCAATCAGAAATCAATACGTTCGACATCAAAACAAGGAAGCTCCTCACTATCCACAAAAACCAATGCATCCCGATAATGTACCTGCTGAGGAAAGGAGGAGGCGGCGGCCTGATGGAACTCAATCAAGTGCACAGAGCAACTGTGCACTTGATTGAGCAACAAAATAATCACTACACACTGTCGGATTAGCAGAGTATGTGACAAGTTCAACAGAATACCGGATACAATTTGTACACGAGCACGAACACAACAAAACCAGAAAAGGTATCCCTCACCCACCCAGCAAAAAACTTCCAAAAAAAAAAAGGTGCGAATAGAAGATGTCACACAATAAACTGAAACAGCCACAACTACAGTCCCGTCGGGGTCTATGGGGGTCCACTGGGGGAGGGTGTCCTCCCAAAATAGGTGTTTGCTTTCTTAGAAACTACACACATGATTTCGATGAAACAAGCAAACAAACAAAAGAATTTGGATCGAAGGGGGTGTATGGGGTGGTTCCACTCCAAAAAATGTATTTGCTTCCATTTCTAAAAGCACACAACACAATTTTGATTAAACTTGACCACAACCTTCATCACCTGTGATGTACCAAAGTTTGCTCACGGCATAAAAAAAAAAAAAATCCATCGGTGCTTACTTTCTTCTCCGTTACATATTTTGTGGGTCATCCACGCCTACCAGTGGTTCCCTGGTTTTCTTATCCAGCCGCTACGAGGTGAACACCCAGGTTTATTGCCCCTATTTTTATTATTTTTGGGAGTGACCACAGCAGCGGACTGTGTCCTACACACCGCTTCAATAAAGGGATGAGCAATTATTTTTTAGAACTAGAACTACAATGGTTGTCCCTCCATTAGTTATAACACAGAATGGATTAGGAGGCAACGTAACAAAAGGAGCAGCGGAAGGAGAAGGGGAAAATACCAACAGCAGGGTTGAGGGACAAAATAGTCAAAGACAGACAAATAAGTGATGCGGATAATGATGAGCGGTTACGGATTTTTTTTTTTTTTGATGCAGGTAACAATGATGGGTCGGGGGGTTATTTTCAGTTTTAGTTATTACTTCAGTTAATTTGTATAATAGAAAGAGGTTTTTGTTTTTTATGTAATTTTGTTTTTAGCCTGAGTTTTCAAGGCTGCCTCATGTGATAATACAGAAATGTGGCTCATCATTTTCTCATGCATTTCTAAAAGTAACAAGAATAATAAAAACGAGAAGAGCACTCGGTAGAGCGCATACCTCCGCCATGTAATGCCTGATCCACGAGAACATATCAGGCCCAATACATTTTTGAAATATCGTGCTATACAGAACTATATCGTTTTTGGCCCCATCTCTCAATGGTGAAGAATCACTTTGAAAATTAAATAAATCTCGTATCCAGATTTGGATTTGGATCTTCACCAAAATCAAAACAATTCATCGTGGTCACACACCCAACTTGTCTGCCAAGTTTCATCCGAATCCGTCTACAACTTTTTGAGATCACGTACTGTATATCATTTTTGGCCCTCTCTCTCTCAATAGTGAAGAATCACTTTAAAAACTCTAGTAGTCGAATCCGGACCCGGATCTTCACCAAAATCTAATCAGTTCGTCCTTGTCGCACACCCAACTTGCCGACCAAATTTAATCTGGATCTGTCCACAACCTTTTGAAATATCCTGCACACGGACAAACAAGCAGAGCATGACACTTGCAAAATCCATAAAATTAATTTGATCTCAAAAGTAATTGGTGGTTGAATTTAATGACTAAATGTGAAACTCCACTTCAAATTTCAAGTCAATCAGATGAAAATTGTGGATTTTAGAACTACCACCTTAGTTGTTGATCTCGAGCATATGTTGACCTTTTGGTCAATGTTGACTTAAAAAATAATTGGCTGGTTGAATTCATTGACCTGAAATATAAATCCTCTTCAAATTTCAAGTCAATCGGATGAAAATTGAGGATTTTAGAAATCTCACCAAAGTTGTTGACCTTGGGCCTATGTTGACCTTTTGACCTCAAAACAATAGGCTTGTTCTTTATGGCAAACTCTACCATGTGGTGAAGTTTCGTGAAGATTGGTTGAAAATTGTGACCTGTCGGCGATAAACAGACAGACAGACAGACAGACAGACAGACAGACAGATAGAATCACAAAATCGATGAACCAATATACTTGAAATATCTTCGATTTTGCAAGTAACAAACAAACAGACAGAGAGGGGTGAAAACATAACCTCCTTCACCTTCGGTGGCAGAGGTAATAATATAAATGCATGGAGAGAAATACGTGGTGGAGCTGCAGAGCTAAGGAAAGTTGTGGAGAGCTGTAGCTGAAGAGGAATGACCTCGGTTTGACATCACAGAGACAGGAACTGAAATGGAGAGATTGGAAGAGACCGAGCATCTCAAAAAAGTCATTCCATGCCAACTCACCGAGTGGTCCCCAGGTGATGGTCTCAGACTTTGATGAAAATAAATTGATAAAAACACGTTAGTGTAAAATTGCGTGATAAATATTTCAGCTCAATCTCAAAGTGGTTTTGGGGGTTATGTCCCACCCACCCCCCTCTTCCCCCTACCTCACCACTACTTCTCAAATAGTGTGCCATGTCCAATTTGTGGACTTGTGAATCACATCTGTTATTCACATTTTGGGAATATGGTATCTTGAACCTGGATAGAAATAGAAAACTAAAGACTTTGATCCCTGGGTATTTATTAATCTCACATTTCACAATCTGTCCTCAAAAATGGTACTTTGTTTTACCACTTTCAACTTACAGGGATCGCAGAATGAACATTTTGTTTTTACTTTTTGAGACTTGGAGACTCATTGAATGCCCACATTAAAAGGATAAACAAAGTTGGACAAAGTCAAAAAGAAACAAACAGATAGGCTGAAACAAACAAAGGGAAACAATACAAACAAACAAATGAAAAATCACTCATGGAGCGACACTTGGCAAAACAGAACAAAGCAGAACGACACTCGGTAGGGCGCATCCCTCCGTCAGAATGAACAGTTTACATTTTGTAACCCACTGATGGGCTGGATCTGAACCAAAATCGAATTCACTTGTTCTTGTCACCTAACAAATTCATCCACTTGGTTTTGTCATAAATCGTCCACAACTTTTTGAGATATACATATATATTATATATATATATATATATATATATATATATATATATATATATATATATATATATATATATTTTTGACATATCTCTCAATTTTAGAAATTAGGCCTATGTTGACCTTTTGACCTTAAAAAATAATTGGTGGTTGAATTAATTGACCTGATATACAAATCCTGTTCAAATTTCAAGTCTATTGGATGAAAATTGAGGATTTCAGAAATTGCACCCAAGTTGTTCGCCTTTGGCCTATGTTGACCTTTTGGCATATGATGACCTCAAATATAATTCCTGGTTGTATTCAGTGAGCTGAAATGAAAATGCTGTTCAAATTTCAAATAAATCGGATGAAAATTGACAATTTAAAAAATTTAGCCGATGTTAACCTTTTGCTTATGTTGACCTTTTGGCCTATGTTGACCTTTTGGCCTATGTTGACCTCAAAAAATGATAGTTGGTTGAATTCAGTGACATGATATGCAAATCCTCTACAAATTTGAAGTCAATCGGCTGAAAACTGAGGATTTTAGAAATCAGAAAAAGTTGTTGACCTTTGGCCAATGGTGACCTTTTGACATTTTGACCTCAAAAATAAATAGGATTCTGTCAGACCACCAACTCCACCATTTGGTGTAGTTTCGTGAAGATCGGTTTGAAATTATGACCTGTTGGCGATTAAAGGGGAGTGGACAGACAAACGGAAGCAATCAACATACCTGTCAAAAAAAAAATGTTTTTTTTTTTTTGCAAAGTAATAAAGACAGACAAATAAGATGGACAAACAGTTGAAGGGATGGATAGACAAAGACATGGACAAACACATCGACTGACAGACAGACGGACAAGGTGACGGACAAACTGTGCAATGTTGTCTTGCAACAACAAAATGGTTGCAAAATGAGAACGTTCATTCATAGGTAAACCGCAAACATGAACAACCAACCTCATAATGAGCTTCCAATGTGGTTTTACGTTTGGTCTTATCGAAGAGAGCATCGAGACCAGGATCAATCTGCAAATGAAGAGAGATGATTAAAACAAAGGTCAAAAATCAGATTTAAAAAAAAAAATCTGTTGCTCTTTTCATCATCAGGAGAATAAACAATCCCAACGATAATTATAATTATTGGACCTGTGTGTGTGTGTGTGTGTGTGTGTGTGTGTGTGTGTGTGTGTGTGTGTGTGTGTGTGTGTGTGTGTGTGTGTGTGTGTGTGTGTGTGTGTGTGTGTGTGTGTTTGTTGTGCTGCTCCTCCTGCAGTTCTGGGCAGATTACATCCATACTTGCTACATAGGATCAGCATGATCCCAATTCATGTATAGGGGTATAACCTTTGCTGGTGTTATTGGGGGAGGGAGTGGGGTGGGATGCATATTCACCATGTAAATGTGTACCGTGTAGCGCCGCCTCCAGGTGGGGGAGGGTATTACAAGTCTCCACCATTTACAGTGCAGGATTCCTGTCCCCACGTTTTCCAGTAGAGTGAGGTGTTTTGAATTATAAGCAGAAGGTATGTTTTTGCTTTGTGCACGTAACCCGGGTTATTTATTTTGCTTACACAGAACTGTCAGTTGCCTATACACCGCCCAAATAAAGGTATGCGTCAGAAGAACGTGTTGCATACTCGGAACAAGATCACCCGGAGGACGGGTACCCTGCTAGTTTTATTAAAGCACTGAACTTCGATCTAATTATAATTCTTGAAAGCTCTGCAGCATTAATGACATCCAGAAGTAACCCCAACTTTATCCACTGGTGGAACACACACCTCAAAAGGCCACCACATGTTCACACAATGTACACTCAACTCATCATAAATTATCACCTTCTAATGATGAGCTCACTTGATGTTTCACTGCATTATGTGAAAAGACACTTCATCTGACAATTCGTTAAACAATTGCTCACTTCAGCTCAAAAATATTGGAACGGACTCGGTCTCCCGAATAGGTCATGTGGAGGCGAGTCGGTTCATTCAGTTTCGTTGTGCAGATCACCAATCTAAACGAAATTCACCCTGTACATTCATGAGAACACACCATTGAAATTCCTACTTGTTTCCATATGCACAAGTTGATACACCGACAGTTATTACCATTTGAAATTACCGCCGTGAAGTGGGCGTGGCGCGCTTGTAATCGCGGAGGAAACAACGACCAGGAAACAACAAATCAAGATGGCGGCGCCCATGGTTGTCGTGTGATTTTGAGTGATTTTTGGTCTTTCAACAACCAAATATGCGTTGTTTCATACACTTGGGCGGGGAGGAAGATGAGAAAGTGAAGCAATTCACGGATAAGAGCTGGCTTAAGGTATGCGAGTGTGCGAAGGCTTGGTGCGATGCCCCAGATTGTGAAACTATCAACAAATGCCGTTTGCTGTCTGATCAAATTATGAAACTGCTGCCAATGACTGATCCTCCTGCGGGTGCCGGCTGTCACCGGTTCTGCTATGCGACGTTTTGTAACAAGGATCATATAAAACATACTGAAGCCAGGAAAAGGAAATCAGAAGCCAGCACTACTGCAGTTTCTGCTGGAGCCAGTGAGGTGGTGGGCAGACGAGAAGAAGAGGGGCACTCATACCACAAAATACATAGAAAATCCCTCAGAACCTCTGTAGAAAGGGTAGCTGGCAAATCAGCTGGTGTACTGCCAAGAATTTGTGTGATATGCCAGAAAAAAGACAAATTCATCCGTGTCAAAGGAAAATCTCAACGTGATCAGTTATCCCTGGCAGAAACACAGGATGGAGGAAAGCTGAGGGAAACTGCTGAGCAGAGGAGACATGAACGTGATGTGAGAATAATGACAACTATAAAGGATAAAGACTGTGTGGCGCTGGAAGTTTGTTATCACCGTAAATGTTATTACGAGTATGTGGATGATACATACCACAGACAGTGAAAGTAAACTCCAAACTCAGAAAGTGAACTATGACTCAACATTTGACATTTTCTGTGATAAAGTAATCCAGGTAAGACTCATTGATGGAAAGCAATCTATAAATATGAAGAAGTTGTGTGAGATGTTCAATGACCTACTCAGGGTATGCGAAGGTCAGGATAAGGCCAACTACCAGGCGACAAGACTGAAGAAAAGACTGCAGGAACGGTACCCAGACATGATTTTCTATTGTCCACCAAAAATGTCTGAGAGCGAAGTGGTGTACATGAAGGACATTGATATTGGTTCCATTGCTCAGGCTGCTGTTGTAGACAGTAGCTCGACAACAGAAACAGAGACAACTCCAGAGGATGAAGCCAGCCAGGGTCCACAAGCAGGGTGACTCATACCTCAATTTACATGTTCTATACTCGGGAGCACTCATGGTGAGGGATGACCTGAACAAACACCAAAGTGTGGACATTACATGGCCCTACTTGGAAATGGTGGAGCTAGCACTAGAGCTTATATGGGCAACTCGTACTTCGAACTGGCCGAAACACCTTGCGATCACGAGAGCGTCAATGCCCTGGTACTTTGCGTACGATCACCTAAACTATGCAAGGTACTTACTCGTTTACTGGCTGGAAATGGCCGGGCTGGAGCACTCCCACCCAGACACCTATCAAGCGTTCATGGACGGCAAATGGACTGCCCAACGGCATACTCATTATGGATTTAGTGGTGTTGCGTGTGATCAGATCATAGAGCAGACTTTAAATAGGGACAGCAAGACCAGTGGAGGCATCATTGGTTACACTCAGAAAAGCACAGCTGTGAAGAAGTGGATCCTGTCCCAACCAGCACGTGTGGAAATCGCAAGGAAATGTGAGTCCATGGCGGGTATCCACAACGAGCCCTGAATGAGAAAGGATTTGGATGTGTCGAGCTCGAAGAAGAACGAAGCAGTGGTGGTACAAGTGATGGACACAGTACCTCAAGTGATTAACCCTTTCTCCGGCGCTCACCTTGAACTCGTCAATATTAGTTCAGGTGTCATCGCACCGCCAGCCACTTCCGCGGACTTGATGGACGCGTATATCAAGGTAGAGAATGCTGTTGTGCAATTGATGCGTGATCGGCTTCTCTCGGGTGACGTCCCATTCTTCAGTCCGATTTCGAAGGCCAAATTGGCAACTTTCTCGAAGGCGCGAGGCAAGTCGGCGACTCCCCACCAGCAGACGCCGAAGGTTGAAATTGCGAATGAACGTCGTATTTTCACACGACTGCTGTTGATTGGCGAGAAAAGCAATGTAACACTCCACAATCTGCTCGCATACCCACTGGCGAACATATTGTTACGAATTTGGAATTCAATTACACACAACATACAGGTTCCCTTAGTCAGCTGTGTCGATAAGTGCATGTTCCCGAGATAGCTCACCTTCCATTGTTTAAATGTTTTGAAATCGATTAGATGCGCTGCGGATCGATTTAATAGTTAGGGAGCGAACAATGGAGACGTCCCTCCCCTTCTTCTGCGAAGAGGAAGAAGAACCCTGCGGTGACGTCAACAACTCCCTCCCACCCGTGGTTGAGCGGGGGGTGGATCACGAGAGCACGAGTCACGCCGGGTGCGGGGAAGGGGGTGCAAAGGATAAAGAAGACATCTTTTCTTTGTTCGTGTGGGAGTCCCGTGGTCGGGCTGAGTTCGTGTGCAGAGTTTGTGGGAGTCCCGTGGTCGGGCTGAGTTCGTGTGCAGAGTTTGTGGGAGTCCCGTGGTAGGGCTGAGTTCGTGTGCAGAGTTTGTGGGAGTCCCGTGGTAGGGCTGAGTTCGTGTGCAGAGTTCGTGAGCTGAGTTTGTGGGAGTCCCGTGGTAGGGCTGAGTTCGTGTGCAGAGTTCATGGGCTGAGTTTGTGGGAGTCCCGTGGTGGGGCTGAGTTCGTGTGCAGAGTTCGTGGGCTGAGTTCGTGGGAGTCCTGTGGTAGGGCTGAGTTTGTGGGCTGAGTTGGTGGGAGTCCGGTGGCAGAGTTCGTGAAGAGTCCCGTTCTGAGTCCCGTGTACAGAGTTTGTGTGCTGAGTCCGTGGGAGGAGTAAGCTTTTTGCTTCGGAGAGAGTAGTCGTTCAGCAGGCCATCGGGTCCTGCTTGGCTTGCTTGGCTTGAGGCCTTCGGAAGCTTTTTGCTTCGGCTGGCTCAGTGAGCTTCGGCTGCTGCTTTGTTTTGGAAGGAACTTGAGCCAGTTGTTCGGCTCGAGCTGCGAGTGGAGGCTTCTTCCTCTTCTTCCTCTCCTTCCTCTTCTTCTTGGTTGGTGGAGCTTTTCATTCTCCATTTTGTTTCTCGGCTTGGTGCGACGCATCGGCCTCTTCTTGGAGTTGGATCCTCGGGGAAGCGACGATCGACAGGAAGGATCGGCGCCTCGTCTCACCGGCACGTGAGAAGCGCGGGAGGATCGCGGGAGCTCGGGAAGGATCGCGGTGATTGGATCCAGCTCGCTCTCGCTGGAGCCCGGGTCCGGACAAGTTGAAGACCACACGAGGTGGAAAGGTTCGAGTCAAGCTCTGAGTTTCAGCTCACCTGTCCTCCGAGCTGGAGCTCGTGATTAAAGGCCTCAGCCACCGTTTCGTGTGTGTGTGTGTGTGTGTGTGTGTGTGTATGTGCGCGCGCGCGTGCGCGTGCGTGGGCCCGTCTCATAAGTCGGAACTGCTGTTAAGTGTAAATGACTGTACATAATAAGTAGACGGTTGTAGTTCTTTTGTCGTGCTTTCGTTGCTTGTATAATTGTATACGTGTTTTGCCTTATTTAATTGCATTCGTGTTTCGCCTTATTTAATTGCATTCGTGTTTCATTATAATAAATGTCCTTGTGTGAATGTAAACCTGCTCGTTGCGTCCATTCCCTCATTGACTGAACAGTTCGTGTGTTGGGAGTTAGAAAGCCGTTGGTTTGCCGTAATAGGGGGACATTTGGACCGACGGTTCTCGGCGATTACGCCGCTCGGAATCGCGCACGGACAGGCTCGCCTCGGCGGTTTGTTCCGTACGAGTTCCGTCGAGGGTGGAATACTCCGGTAGTTGGATCACGTGGGTATTTAGGTACATTGAAGATTGGCAATCGACCCTACCCCACATGATCTGCCGATTGGCGTATTTCGGTTCTTGTACAAGGACCCGTCGCTCGGAGTTATCCGGGCGGCAATCTATATTCCGGGCGATCGGTCGGGCCAACTCGACTTGCGGTTCCGTTCAGAGCGGTCGGTTGGCGGCTGACCCCCCGGCCCGTAACAATATCTTTCCCGCTGGCATCCGGTGATGGTTCGATTGCTAAGACGGACAAAGCCAAACTCCGCAACTATATACTGAAACTGTGGCCCGATTGCCATGTGGACGCTCGGCCTATCCAAGGTGCAACAATTGTGGATGGAATGGCCGTTATTCAGGCGATAGGGGCTGGTTCACTGCATAACACTTTCAGCAAACTGGAAGAGATGTTGCTCAACATCTTAGTGGCCAAAGCACGACATAACCAATCTTCGAGACTGGACGTGGTGTTTGATACTTACCCAAGTATCAGCATCATGTGCCTGGAGCATGCCAGACGAGCGGGCAGGGCGGGCGATCTTCAGGTGTGAACCATCTACGGGCGCGATCAAGCCCTTCCAAAATAGTGGGCCAATTATCTCCTGAGCGGAGCCAACAAGGAGGCGTTGATAGAGTTAATCATCGAATCGTGGACGAGAAACATCTCTCCATCAAAACTGGGCGACATGCTGTTGTACGTCAGTCATGCCGGCAAATGTGAGAAAAACAAGGCGTCGAATGGTGTCATGACTGTGTCGTCAGTACCTGAACTTGAATGTGACCATGAGGAAGCTGACACGAAGCTCCTGCTGCATGCCGCTCACGTGGGACAGAATGAAGAGTTGGTGCGCATAGAGAGTTTCGACATTGATGTGTTTGTGTTGGCATTGGCTCATTCGAAGTCGATTCTGGCGCGAAATTTCCATCTGGTCACAGGAAGTCCCAAGGACATTATCGTCGTTGACATTAGGAAGCTGAGTAATGCCCTGGAAAGTTCTGTCTGCGATGCGTTGATACGTTTGCACAATTTCACGGGAAGTGATACCACCAGTGCATTCCACGGTAAGGGCAAAACAAGGCCATTGGACTTGATGATGAAGGGTCCCCATCTCATCACCTGTTTCGGGAGCATTGGTTGAGGATTCACACCTTGATTGACCTTGATTGATTGAAAATCAATTTTCAATCAATGATTGAACACCTTGATTGCTTGAAAATTTTTGGAGTGGTCTCTTATTTTTTCCAGACCTCTGTATATCTCTGTGTATATCTCTGTGTATATCTCTATCTGTATATCTCTATCTCTCTCTCTCACCCCCCCCCCCCGACTTAGCATTGACTTTCGGCTCCTTTATATAGGCAACTCCGCATGCCCCCTGCTGTGCCAATCCCCCCCCCCATCCCCTTCTTACCTCATGCATACACTCCCACAGTGACAAGGTCACTCAAGCATCTCCTGCCATTACAATGCAGCCGTGTCCCATGTCGCTCATGTGAATACGTCATGTTGGGACCAACATGTGGGGATCAGACATGTGCACTCACCATTTTAACATGATCATGTGCAGGGGGTGGTTATGGGGGAGAGGTATGAGAAATTACAATGGGGTAGGATTGACAATGTTAATTACTGTCGGAAAAGAGAGAAAGGAGATAGACACAGGGGCTACAACAAGTAGCTTCCAATGCAACCGTTCCTGGTAGTTTCTAAACACACACACGCACACACACACACACGCACGCACGCACGCACGCACGCACGCACACACGCACACACACACACACTTTAAGGCCATTTTTCCCTGCTGGAGCAGGGGCTCGCCTTGTGGACCCCTTGACAATCATGGTTCCCTTTTTGAGGAATGTTTTTTATGGCCGGATGCCTTTCCTGACACTAACCCTTTCGTCGCCTCTTACGACGCGCAGGTATACGGTGTACCTATTCTAACCGGGGCACACACCAGGACAAGTACACTGCTACTCATTTCGCCGACCTCAGAAGGATGACAGGCTAAGTCGACACCACCTGGTGTTAATTCAGCAGCCAACGGGGCTCAAACTCAGGACCCTAGAATCCCAAGCCAGCCACCCGAACCACGAAGCCATCACCAGGCTTACTGGTAGTTTCGAAACAGGGTGAAAAAAACACCAGCTAACATTCATCAAGAGATAACTTCTTCTTCTCCTCTTCCCTTTTTATAGGGGGGAGGTCCGATGACACCAAGCTTCTGCTCTGCCTTGACCACAATACTCCTCCACCTCCCTCTGTCCTCAGTCAACTCTTTATACTCTCCAGCCACCCCGACCTTTTGGATATCCCTCCTCACACAATCCTGCCATCCCAAGCGTGGTCTACCTCTTTTCCTTCTACCTTTCTCCCTTAACCTATCCGCTCTCATTGCCATTCTCTCTTCCCCAAGTGTCCAGACCATCTCAGCCGGCATGTCTTAACATCTTCGACGACAGACGACAGTTAATCATATCAGCCATCGTAGCGATGATGTCATTTTGTATCTCTGGCGAGGTACAAGTGCAGATTTGAGGAATCTCCTTCTGAATGTTTGAAAGTTGATCATCGTTCAGCAAGGTGCATTGAAACAGTAACGTCAAATAAGCCAGATCCTTGATGTAGGCCTGAATCATAATCCCCCCCCCAGCCCCCCCAGAATGGCAGCTCATTCAGCATTAAAAACTGTATAACCTCAGAAATACTTGTGGCGTAGTATCGCCTCAACCCACATCACCATAGCCGAGATGCGATGCGTCGTGCTGGCATGCTTGTCAAATCCTTTTGACTCCTCACCGATTGTCATTTTTCATGCTCCTGTGTGAGTAAAGTTATTTTGCCTCGAAACATCGGGAGCAAAACACCGACAAGGGTACCAGAAGGCAGCACCTCTCGACAGAATACTCCAGCCAATCGTACCTTCCATACCAATCTGCTTGGAAGCGTCGCCCATTGCTAGATTTTGGATACTAAAGTAATCCGAGGGCGCTTCACCTCGTCGCTGACAATAACAGGAGGAAGTGAATCACATACCCGATGCTCTGTGGCCCCCTGACGGCATGCTCGGACTTGGATTTGGGCCAAGCTCCATCCTGCTTTGATCGAGTCACTAATTTGTCGATGAAAACCTTCAATTTACTCCTCACTGAAAGCAGATGAATTGGGTGATAGGTTCTCACCCTCTTGCCTCTTCGTCCACTTTCTCGTGTCTCGCTCTCACCAACATCGAGAATGTATCCCGGGGTCCCCACTCAGAAAATGGCGGGGCTCCCACGCGTATGTCCCAACACCAAATATGAACCCTTGCAAAGGAGCTGTTCAAACACAATTGTGTACTCCCTTACACAGGAGTTGATGTATTTAAGATATATGGACTCTGATGATACGGGGAAAAATGATACCTGGGGA
The DNA here is from genome assembly GCF_056783735.1 of Eptatretus burgeri. Taxonomy (NCBI): domain Eukaryota; kingdom Metazoa; phylum Chordata; class Myxini; order Myxiniformes; family Myxinidae; genus Eptatretus; species Eptatretus burgeri. The sequence goes on from NC_140973.1 coordinate 69,637,027, forward strand.
GGGGGGGGTCAACATCCCCCCCCCCAATGCCACCCTGCAGCTACAGGCCAGCTGTTAACAACATCAGGTGCACAAACTCCTGTTTACTTTGTACAAGCCCTTTCGAATTTTAAAACTCCTCATCAGAAGACATGTCAGAAAACAAGCTGCATTCTCCATAAATAAAATGGCCTCTTGAGCCCATGACAAACCTTTGTCCTTCGTGCCATAGCTTCGTATCGGATCGTGGTGAACTCCTTGAGGCCTGCAGATCCACCAATGATCAAAACCTGTGGATCACACAAGATGCAATAATTACACTCGTCTTTATTCAAGTTTCAACCAGGAACGCATTAGGACGACACCAAGTGCGGAAGGAAAACAAGTTCATCCAAGCAAAAATGAACGCAGAAGTTTAGAAATTGAGGACATTTAAAATTGACAATTTACATTCATCTATTTACAACTAAGAACATTTTGCCACAGTTCTTGATCGGTTTAAAGTAATTTTATTGCTCTTTCGCCGAGGTTTGTGTATTTAAAAAAAAAAAAAATTACAGCTTATAAATGAAATTTAGAGGCAGCAGGATCAGGATGTGCAAGAAACTTCGACACAGGAGGAGGCCATTTGGCCCAGCATGTGTGTGCTATATCATCACCACATCAATTCAATCTAAGTATATCGATTTAATTTCATGAGGGATAAGCCTGCTGTTAGCTTCGTAGTTAGGGCGACTGGCTTGGGATCTTAGGGTCCTGAGTTTGAGCCCCGTTGGCTGCTGAATGAACACCAGATGGGGTTGACTCAGCCTGTCATCCTTCCGAGGTTAGTGAAATGAGTACCAGTGTTGTGGTTGAGGGGCACAGCATCAGCGGTACAGCCACACCCCCAACAAAATGATAGCTACCCGGCAGCCAAGCTGCCATACACGCAAGAAGAAGATTTCATTCGGGGGAAGGGGGGAGATAAAGGACAGTAAAGCTGGAACAGGGACATCAAACAGGGTGCTTTTTAAAAAAAAAAATTCGAGAGGGGTGGCGGGTGGTGAAGAGGTTGAACATGGAATGGACAATTGTACCGGCACCACATTCACATTTGAATAAGACCCTCAAACAACCTTATCCAACCACTGATGCATACTTCGGCTACTTACCAGTCCTGCCAATAACCATGTGCTCCTCTATCCCCAATGCTTCTCGGTACCTATCAACTCAAATTTTAACCCGTTTGCTGTCCATGCTTTCACTACCTTTCCAGGGAGACCATTCGAGGTATTAACTCCTCTCTCAGTGAAAAACTCCGACCTCACTACTCCCCTAACTCCTCTCGGTGTCAATTCTACTGAAAAAACATTCTGCACTTATTTTGGCTCCATTCTTCGATCTTAAACATCTGTATAAGTCACCTCATAATCGCCTACTTTCTAATGTATGTAATAAAGATTGTTGGTTCGGAAAGCACCAAAAATACAAAGTTAAAAGGCAAAGTTGGTTTGTGAAGTCATTTACCATCGAGCACAAAATCAGATAAGCAGCCTAAGAGTCACACGACTTAGCCACAGGACCTAGGTAATGAAAGATAAAAGTGCAATGCAATCAAAGCAAAGGATTTTCAAAGCAATTTTTATTTTGTTAAAAATGACAACAGTTGATGTTAATCGAGGCAGAGGAAGAGGAACAATAAATTTGTTCACAGTTAGATGGAAGTGAAATGAAAGAGAACAGCAATTTATCATAACTGGGGCAGCGGTCATAGGCTGGATGTGTGAGTGTTGCGATGATCCCATGCGTGGCGTTTGTTTGTATTTTTTTGTTTGTTTGTTTGTCTGCAGAATAAGTGGACAACAAGGTGGACACGAATTGCCAAATTTGGAACAGAGCTTCACATTGTGAATGTCTCAGAGAAGTTCAAATTTGAGCTTATAAAGAAATATATAAAATGAAAATTTGTGCAGGACTCAGGCCTCGCAGAATGGCCGAAAGATACACACACTCACCTATAAACTGTCCAGCCTGGGTTTGAATCTCGGCCGAGCTATGAACCGTCATCCCAGTGTTTCACAGGCAGGGAGATTAAACAATGCGTGTGCCGTCCCTTAGACCGAGTTTAAATGGGCGTCCCGTCTGCCGGCACGAGTTGGTGGACGTTAAAGATCCCACGGTGTCCTCAGTGAAGAGTAAGCGAGCTGTTGCCAGCACCAGGAACAAATTACAAATTTCCACCAAAACTACTGCTGGAAGACAATGGCAAACCACCCAGAAAAACCCATATGCTAAGAAAGTGCTGCAGCAGCACTGACGTTCTGTAATAGAGGATGGTACATCAGAATCAGAATATTTACTCACCATGGCTACGTGACAGTGTCCATGAGCACTCTAAACGGTGGTGAATTGCAGCAAGAGAGAACGATGGTGTGAATCAGTACCTCGAGGGAGGGCATGAGCACGCGCTCTCCTACCCTTCGGGTGGGAATGTGCTCTCGGCCCGGCCTCGGTGGGCAATTTAAAGTGATGATATTTCAACAAAGTGACACCTTCTTCTGGGAAACCACAAACTTTAGCACATTCACCACCAGAGGGCAATGTATCCAATTATAGGAACACGATACCAGAGAGGACGCAATTTCAATCACACACACACACACACACACACACACCCCCGCACCCGCACACACACACACACACACACACACACACCCACACACACACACACATACACACACACACACACACACACACACACACACACACACGTCCCAGTGATGGGAAAAGCAAGCAAAAGTACCCACCCATCCACAGCAATGGGAAAAGCTCAAGTTAATCTATCAATTTAAATTATTTAATTGACTTCAAAAAGGTTAATTGTGTTGCACTCTTGGTTTCACTCAGAGCCAAAGCTGAGCTTCTTATACCGCCCACCGCAAAATGGTGCTGCAACATCGGACGGCCGAGGTTGGATTTGTAGAAAGAAAAAAAAAAAAAAAGAGGGCAAAATATCCTGGTTGTGAAATAAAATTTGGCATCAACATCATTCATGCCTGGTCTCCCAACAATTCAAAAGTGAATGTTGAGCTTTTCAAATGCAGCATGGGAAGCAGCCGCCGTCAATGGGGAAACAGACAAATGCACCAGGACGGACACCACGGTTCACAATATATAATAGTTGACTTACCTTCCAAGGAAGGTAACACAGAAAGAGACAATTTGGCCCATCAAGTCTGCAGAATGATTGCCAACCTATGGCTTTTTTGTGAATACAGTCAAGGCTCATGTATGAGCCAGAACAGTGAACAGATCAGGACGCAACAGGACAAAAGGTACAAGAGAGAGAGGGGGAGACACCAACAGCGGAGTTGAAGGAGAAAATAGTGGAAGACATGACCAAACAATGGGTGTTGGGAGGAATGGAGTGGACAGGATGGAAACAGAAGGAAACATCTTCCTCCACCCACCCCATCCTCCTTATCCCCTCTCTCTCCTCTCTCTCTCACCGACGCCCCTCTCCCTCTCCCCTACCCCTTTCTCCCTCACTTTCTCTCTCCCTCCAGGCCTCTCTATGTTTGAGCTCAATCCTTTTAAAATATTGAGCGTACTCCGTCATAGAACGTCAGTGCCACCAAAGCAGCTTCCTTTCTCTATCGAGTGCAGCCTATGGCTGCTGCTTGCATCATTGGTTGGGACGCGGCTATGCCACTGATGCAGTGTCCCCCTTACCAGTGCACTGGTACTCATTTTGCCGACCTCGGAAGGATGACAGGCTGAGTCAACCTCCTGGTGTATTAATTCAGCAGCCCAACGGGACTCAAACTCAGAACCCGAGGATCCCAAGCCACCACCCGAACCACGAAGCCAACACCAGGCTTTAGGGCCCTGTCACACCTTGACGTTTTAGCCAGCATATGGCAAGGTCTCAAAATATATGTAAAACGCTGGCGTACGCTGAACTATTGATGTTTTTAAAAACATTTTGGGCGTATAATAACGTGTTGGACGTATGCATAACGTATTAGTAACGTACACAGAACGTTTCAATCACATATAGATAACTTATACCAACGAATGCTGAGCGTGTTGTCGGCGTTCACAACCTATGCCCAACGATAGTCTAACTTATGCATAGCGCGCGGCAGTGTATCGCCGACGATCACGTGGCGTAGGCTATTCATAGGCTGCGGCTCGACGATTCAAATCATAACCGCACTAGACATCAAAGTGTGAAGCCGCTGTCACACCTTGACATTTTAGCCAGCGTATGCCGACGTATGAAAAATTTGCCAAACCAAGCTGGCACACGTCGAATAAGTCATGGGTAAGTTTTCTATACGTTAAGAGCACGCTGGCATACCTCGTAGTACGCCGAGTACATCAATAAATTTTCAGCATGTTGAAAATTTCTCGACGGACTCGGCATATGACACACGTTCCGCATAATGCTGGCCATAAGTTGTAGGCACGTTACGCGATCGTTGACACACGTCGAAACACGTTACTTGTACGTTACTCATAAGTCGAAACACGTCAAGGTAATGGTTAGCGTCAGTGTTCCAGACTCCCTGTTTTTTTTTGTTGTTTTTTTTTCTTCGGTGTGACTGTGATGTTGACACTTCGATTTCTAGTGCCACACCATTCATACAAAAACCCAAAAGAAATGATTGAAAGAGCGTGACTGTAGGGAGCTCCCGGAGCTGGTGTCCACCGTGATCAGGCTCCGCCAGCACTGCCGATCCCCTCAAGGCGCCCTTGGTCCGGAGCGACCCAACCAGCACGGTCCGGCGAGTGAGGTCAAGTCTGCGAGCCTCCCCGTCCGCTCGCGCTTCTCCTCA
>NC_140973.1:69646828-69706828 GCF_056783735.1 Eptatretus burgeri
ACAATGCAGGTGACAGGGAACGTGGCTGGCTGCTCACACGCAGTCCAAGGCCTTCCCTTTTGAACTGAACTCAGTGAACCACAATGGTGCTTGGGCTGCACAACGCAGTCTCCGTGCCAGCTCAAGTGGCACACGCAATGAACACAACGAATGGATGCATGAACGGTTTGAACTGAATGCAGTGAACCACAACGGTGCATGGGCTGCACAACGCAGTCCCCGTGCCAGCTCAAGTGGCACACGCAATGAGCACAACGAATGGATGGATGAATGGATGGACGCAAACACGGTGCACGGGCCGCCACTGCAGGCCCGTGTTGTAGCTGCCAACAGGGCAGTTCTCGCAGCTTGCAAACTGTTGCCTTGATCCTGGCGCACATGGAAATGAACAGGGGGGGGGGGCAAAGCAAAAATTGAACGGGGCTGGTGAACGTGGGCAGTGGGCATGGCATGGCAAAGGTGAGCAGGCAAACACAGCCCGCAGAAGAAGGCCGCTGCAGGCAAACACAGCCGGCAGATGAACTGGCCGGCACAGGCCTTGAAGAAAAAACAGCCAGCCGGCAGATGAAGTGGGCCGGCACAGGCCTTGCAGCACACAGCCAGCAGATGAAGCTGGCCAGCTTTTGCCGTTCAGTGGAGGTTGGTGGAGGGAGTGCGGTGGTGCTGGCCACTTGGAAGGCGGGCTCGGACCTACCTTCCTGTCTCCCTCCCACCTATCGCCTTTGCCTGTCACTGTACATACCCACTCCCTCAATTTGTCAAACCCCAATTTAGCCCCAACTTAATTTTTTTTTTTTTTTTTTTTACTTCCCCACTATAAATCGTCCCCTAACCCCCTTTATCGTCCTTGTTCGGCTAACCTATTCTGTCACCTAGCCTACTCCCAACCCCTACGTTCCCTTCCCGGAGGGGAACAAGGGAGAGCTAACGTCCTGTGTCGAGGCCCAACTCAAGCCTCAGAATGGCCTCCCCAGAGTTCGGCGATCTTAACACCAAGTGGGTCCAGCGGCCCACAACGACAACGAGGGGATGGATGGTGCGGAGGGGTACATCTCCTAATCTACCCTATCCATTTAACAGTTAAACTACCCCGGGGCTTTCAACAAGCGCCTCTTGCTTAAACTATTGGTTCTATAAACCCAGATTCCCGTCGCCTGTGTTGGTGTCCTCACAATTTCGGGCCTCGCCCCCCAATTTTCTCTCCGTGCCCTCACACGGTCTCCTGGCTGGGACACGTGGCTCCCTTTGGCAGGCACGACCCTCTGCCGAATCTCCCGCTATGGCACCCCCGGGCACTACACTGCCTCCGAGCCTACCAGCTCCCTAACACCCGGGAGTGCCCCCCATGGCACCTCCCCTGAAACGCACACGTGGCAGGCCGGCCTCCCGGGTCCCTTTCCGAGGGTCACCCGTGCCCACTACACTGCCCACGCGGCTAATGGCGCCCCGGGCCCCCGCACCAAGCAGGCGCACCCGTGCCCACTACTCTATCCCGGCCCCCATGGGCCCTTGGCCTACCGCGGCCGACTAGCCTGGTGCCCGGGGTACCCACTCAGCGATACTCACCTTTCGCAGCCACGCTCCCAAGCCCGTCAACAGGGCTCCTGCACCCCTCCAAATGGGTCTCGAGCCTACTTTCCCACCAACAACAAAACGACCTCCATTTTTCAATTTGACTAACCCAGCTAACTCACTCTACACTGACCCCGGGGTCCCTTGGGCGGGAGTCACTCCTCCCCCCAATCACTCATCGCACCATGCATTCCCCATTCACTCCATACACACAGACCCGCTGGCCTCACTCACTCACCAAGCACATGCTTCCACTTCACTCACCAACTCTTCAACACACACACCACTGAACTCTGCCATCCTTCTAACTACCTCCCCTAACTAACTCGTGCTCCCACGTCGTCCCTTAAACTACAGCACGTTCCTTTTAACACTACGTAGCTAAGCTACGTCCCCACTACACATTCACAAGTCTGTCACTGTCCTCCAAATAATCCCATTCTCCATTTTCCCAACCTAAATCTGGCTACAATCCCTCTACCTAATCCATTCCACGGACTCCATGAGGACTTACCCCTGCCCCATGAAGTCGGTCTAACTAAGCTAACCCTTCCCCCTAACTAGTTTTCATCCTGTGCCCAGGATAAGGGGGTCTTCCACCCCTTTCCCAGGAATCCTGTACACCCGAAAGTGAGGCTTGCTTTTTTTTTTTTTTATGCGCATCACCAGCGCGGCAACTCGCGCTCGCGCACTTTACACCTGCCCGTGACGTCATGCAGCTGCACGTGTTCCTCGTCCCTCCTTGGACGGTACCATCGGCCGGGATACCCCTCCTGCCGGATTCCAACCACACGTGCAGCCATGACGTCACCGTGCGCATATAAAAAAAAACACAAGCCACACGTCTCGAGGGGTTCCCCACGCGAACACATGTGCCCTGCCCGTTGGAGCTGAACACACACGATCGCGTGGAGAACCCGTCCGGTCCAAATCCATTTACCTGCCTAAACTTTGTCCGTCCGCGGGATCGGCAAATCCACCGCGTGCGTTTCCGGACCGGGACTTCACTCTCGCAAGCGAGCACGTGGTGGTCTCGTGCGTTGCACAGCACGAACCGCGTGCTCACTGCTGGGTGAACCCGGCACGGTCCTCGAAACAACTACAGCCGCTACCCGGCTTTCTCTCCTCTGTCGCCGTCGTCGTCTCCATTCAACCCACGCACACCTGCGTGTCACGACGCACACAGTCCACACCATTAAACTCACACCGGGAGACGCGGCTGCGTGCTCCCGCATGCCAACCGACATCTCCCTCTCATACCGCTCTCTCATACACACGGTCTCCCTTGCATAACCCATACCACTCACACGTGGTGCTCCATTCACTCGTGCCTCACTCACACACGCGGGGGCACTCAACCGCGGTTCCTCATCCACACACGGTGCCTCACCCACACACGCGGGGGCACTAACCCGCGGTGCCTCACTCACACACCGTGCCTCATCCACACACGGCGTGCTGGGAAGCACGTACTCCGGCACCATCGCCACCACACCACTCACACGTGGTGCCTCACTCATACTGGCCGTTTCACTCACACACACGGCCTCACTCACACACGGTGCCTCACCCACGCACGGCGTGCTGGGAAGCACGTACTCCGGCACCATCGCCACCACACCACTCACACACGGGGTCGCTTCCACACACGGGGACGCACTCACACCTTGCACCACACACACAGGGACAACCACACTGGGGATTCGTGTCCCCACAAGGGTCTCCGGGGCCTCTATACCCCCAAGCTCTCCGTGCACCCGTCCACAGCACTCGTCCCCTCAACCTCGCAAAGCACGACCGAACTCACCTGGTCGTGACTCGCCTCAAGGCATACTCCCTCCCCTCGTTCCTGGAGGAGGCCATCCAGCTGCTCACACCGGGTCCCTGCACGCTCCGCGAGCTCACCCCCATTATCCTCCACTACCTCCGTGTGTGTGTGTGCGTCACTTACCCCGTCCTCACCGTGCAGTCTCTCCTCTGTCGTTCCCTTCCCGGCTACCGTCACTGCCAACTCTTCACCCTTTACCTCCCTTGTCTCAACTATTATTATTTCCTTTGTCGTCACCTCGTGTCTCGTCTCACACGTTTTGGTCTCCCCATTTAATTTTTCCCTTTCGGTCATCGTCACGACCCTCGCCCAACACGTTCCACGAATTATTTTTTCACCCGCCTCCACCGCGGGCCTGTCAGCCGTTGCACCCCCACCCAGCTCGTTTGCTCCCACACGTGAAGTCGCCATTCCCAGCTCCCTGGTCACGGCCTTCATGCCCGCCTGCAGGCATCGGCCCATGTTCTGCGTCTCACCCCGCAGCTCTTTCATTTCTTCCCTCATTTGCTGTGTATTCGCATCCATCGTCGTTTTCACTTCATTCATTTGCTTGTTCATTTCGTTTTTCATTTCATTTGTATTTGTATCCATCTTTTCGTTCATGTCTTTCATTTCGTTTTTCATTTCATTTGTATTTGTATCCATCGCTGTTTTCACTTCATTCATTTGTTTGTTCATTGCCGCCAGCATGGCGCATAGCTGGGCCATGTTGGATGCACTCAGCTGAGCCGTTTCGGCAAGGGTTGGGGAAGGGTTTTGGTGGAGAGGGGGGGGGGGGAGGTGTCATACACCGCGGCCGCTGCCGCACCCACCTCGGGCCCTGGGTTCAGTTGGGCGAGTCCGTGTTCCTGCACAATCAACATTTCCTGCTCGGGGATTCCATCCTGGACCATGGACTCTACATTACTACACATATACATTTCTAATACCCCCGGCTCCCGCTCGCCTTGAGACGCCATCTTGCTTCTCGTAAAGGGTTAATTTGCTCGCTCGTAATTTGGAGGGAATCGGGGGTCGCTTCTCACCCCTGGACCGATTCCCGTGAATTTAGCCGGAGACAGGAGAGCCCGTTTTCCTGTTCTCCGATACCAGTGCCGCGAGGAGGGCGATGAATTTGTATCGCACGACCTGACACCAGTGTTGCGGTCTTCGCGCCCGCCGGCGTGCGACGGCCACGTAACTCGAATCGCGGCACGTCGCCCACCGGACGGACAATCCAGTCGTGACCCTCTCGGACTAACGCCGGGAACCAGTCACGGGTGGACCTTTCGGTCTCACCGCGATCGAGCCAATCAGCCCCCGCGTGGGATAGGGTTGCTCGCCAAATTCGAACTACCTAAGTACCCACGCGGAGGGTAGACCGGGCGATCGCACCTCGCCGCAGGTCGACTTCGGACACGGGCCACTTAAGCGACCCGTTCCGTACTATCAGAATAACCGAGCGGTGTTATCGTCGACCTCGACGGTTCGATTAATTATCGGGCGTATTCAGCCCACTACCAACCCTTTACGTGAAGCAAGATGGGGACTCAATGGAGGAAAAGACGAAGCGAAGCGGGAGAACAGTTCAACAATAAAGCACATTTATTCTCGGCACACGGGAAGCACACAAATACAATTCCACCAAATGCACACAAAAAAAGAAAGAAAACACAATTCCATTTACACAAAAAGCAAACATAAAAGTGAAAACACAGTGCAGAGCTAATACCGACTACCGAGCACACGGCAACACTTATACAATTCTACTTCACAGACGGCGCCGACAACACATACCCAAAACCAAGGAAAAGAAATACCCTCAAGAATGGGGTAGGCCTGAGGCCGAGACCGGGTCGGGCCTACCCGTCTGGTGATGAGACGCGGAGCGGCGATGGCCCCGCAACCCGCGGGCCTCGTGGACAGTGCCTGGCTGGGGGTGGGAACAGGGCCCCCTTGGTCGCACTATCTCAGCGCGGGGGGAAACAGGAGGGGGTTGCTGATGCTCGGGGTATAGAGGATCTTTATTATATGCGACGAGCGTCTCCACCTCGGCCAGGTCGCGCTGTCGGCCTCCCTCGGGTGCAGCTTCCTGCACGACGCGAGCACCCCCTCGTCTGGTGTCGCCGCCTTTCCACAGCTCCGTCCCCTCCGTTCCGACTCCAACGCACACGACGAGCAGCTCCACCGCCCGCGAAGTCTTGACCCTCTGCTTCCGACTCTCCTCTTCTTGACTCTCCGACCCCGTTCTGCTGACTCTCCCTCGTTCTCTCTTGCGACTCTCCCCTCACTGACTGACGAACACCGTCCTTTTATCCCCCCGTAACTTCGCCTTTGACCCCCTCCCTTTGACCTTTCACCTCGCTTCCCATTGGCCCGAGAAAAAGTGGGCGTGAAGGCTTTTTGATCCACAAATTTGCATATATCGATCGCCCTGGGGGCGGGGCCAATTCGCCCCTCGCTCACCGATTGGACGGCAAAAAGTGGGCGTGTGTCGTTTTTGATCCGTTTTTGAAGCACAAAATCCGTGATTTTGTACACGCTGTTCAACGTGCGCCCTACACGAGTCCAGCATCGGTGCCCATGAGTGGCGCGAGATGACGGTGATGCGATGGTGGCGAGTTGTGACGGTAAAGGTCGTGGCGGTTGTGGTGAAGCGGCGTTGTGGTTGGTGGTTGTTGTTGTGGTTGTGATCATGGCGGTTGGTCCAAAATAAAGATAGTAAAAGAAAAACGGCTATCCTGAAGAGTCGCAGCTCGCATAAATGACATGTATTCCCACTAGACAACGGGTTTGGGCCTAACTACACATGCACTTACCGAGATACCTCACCTAAGGGACCTGAATGGTGGTTTGCGAATCTGGTAACCACAACAATATATATATATATACATATATATACATATATATATACATATACACACATATATATACATATATTTACATATACATATATATATATATATATACATATATATATATATACACATATATACATATGCATATATATATATATACATATATATATATATATACATATATATATACATATACATATATATATATATATACATATACATATAGAAACATATACATATACATACATATATACATATACATATACATATACATATATATACATATACATATATACATATACATATACATATACATATATATACATATACATATATACATATATATATATATATATATATATATATATATATATATATATATATATATATATATATATATATATACATGTGTATTTGAATTGGATTTGAATTTGATTTATACAGCTGGATTTGAAGGCAAACTTTGATATAGGGTTTGCCCAAAAGAGATTATTGCATATTCTGTGGCCGAAGTGTTTGAGGGACTGAACTTCAAGGTGTTTGTAAATAGGAGGGTTCGACAGACAGTCCTTTTCAGACAGAGAGCGTGTGTGAGATTTGTCTGGATTGAAAGACATATTCCAGTGTTTGACCAGCTTGTGATTTTATCAAGTTCAGAAGACAGGGAAGAGGATGCAGCCTGCCTATTTGAAGAATGAGGGATGTCATGGCAGAATTTGAAGAATGAGAAGGTGGAATGATCAACAAATAGATAAAGAGGATTTTCCAGTGAGTCAGAGAGATCATCGATGAAGATCAGGAATGGTATGGGGCTCAGACCACTGCCTTGGGGAACCCCAGCCTTGACAGAGAGAAGAGATGAAAGGATGTATTGAGAAGCATACGTTGGCTACGTGGGTCGAGGAAGTCAGCAAGCCATGTGTGGAGGTATGCTGAGAATTTTACTTTTAAAACTTTGGAAATGCTGCATTTTCATGAAGAAAAAGTGAGATTTCATTTGAAAAACAAAATAAACAGGCAATAGGCAAAGATTTCATTTCAGAAACAGAATCCCATTCGTTAAAAAGGAACGTCTTGGGGGTGGAGGGGGTGGGGCTGCATGTGCTCTTTACCATCACAAGAAAGCACAAAGAGGATTACTGAATATTCCCTCAAAAGGGAGTCATACCTGAGATGTGATTCCATCCATCCATTGGGACCATACTCTGTGCAGAGCGTTGGTGCTGCCTAAGCAATCTCCTTGGCTTTTGCTCACAATCCTGGACGGGTCGCCACTCCGACACCAGGCATGAGATGTGATTATTTGTCCAGAAAGCACCACATTAGTAGAGAGTGCTCAGTGTGCTTTTTGAAAGTATGAACTTCGAAGAGCATCAAGAGAGTATTCCTTAAACCTTACTCGAGAAACTACGAGAGGAAGGATTGTGAGCGCTGAGCACAATCTGGGGTTTCCACAAAGCACAAAGACAATAAATCTCAAACGTAAAAAGCTTCTTCAAAGAAACAACTTGTGGTTTCATCATTTCTTTTTTTTCAACGGTCCGTGTGGATTTTTTCTTTGTTTGTCATCCATGAAGCCAAGACTAAGGAGCTGAAGGTGCCGCACCATCTCAACGGTATATGTGGAGATGCAATTAGCAGGAAGGTGCACAAGGTAATTCAGATTCTTGTTTACCTGTTAAGGTGTAAATAATCATCTTGAAGTCATCCGAGATAAACACAAGCTCAAAATCCCCATAAAAAGATTGTATTTGTGAGTTAATGACATGATTGGTGGCCAAAACTGAAAACAGAGGTAAACATTCATCTGGAATAATTGTGATGTTTGGTATGTTCAAAAGGACGTGCGATACGATTCGAAAGATCCAACAAGTTCACACATTGGAAGAATTTCTCTTCTTCACAAACAACTGAAGCCTTTTGAGACAATTCCCCGCTCCGTTGCGTGTCCAAATACAGCTGAAAGCAGGAGTGATATGCTTTGATTGTAAAATTCAGGAAACCGGAGCTCATCCCAGAAGAATTACCACGTCACTATTTGATTGTCAGTAAAAAAATATAAAAAAAGTAAATAAAACAGGAGGCTCACCCATGTAAATGACCTTCAGTTGGAGAAGAGGTGTTCTGCCTCCCACTCCGAGCCCGATCTGTATGTGCTTTGAATTATTGGTCGAGTTTCAAATCCTTCCGATCAATTTGAAGTGTAAACACCCCTAATTGATCAAAGGGACTTAAAAAGCATTGTCACGTACACAACGGCCCTTCTACATACAAATATATATATATATATATATATATATATATATATATATATATATATATATATATATATATATATATATATATATATATATATATATATATATATATATATATATATATATATATATAGACATAATCCCTGATGCCACATTTACAAAGATCTCTCCAGAATCTTCTTTCCACCCTGCGGAGCAGTGCTCAATTATTAAGCTTCCTTCACGTGATGCCACGTTGGATAAACTGTCATGGAGAGGTCTTTCCGGGATTTTGCGGACATTTAATCTCCAAGAGAAACGACCTGAGCCTGTGAAAAAATAAAACAAGCAGGGATACACAAAGACCTTGGACGCAGGACGAGGCAATGGGGACTAACAAACCTGCACTGTATCAACAGTTCGACACCATATCAATTCAATGGAACGGTTTATCAACTTAAATTCACTCAGGGTGGGGGGGGGGGCTGTGGGATAAAGGTTCGGGGTTGAGAAGAGATATCACCATGGTGTTTCATACACATATATAATTTTACAAAAATATTATTATTACTATTTAAAATTATAAAATAATGTTTTTTGTCAGGGGGTGGGGGGAGATTTGGGGTCTGTAGTGAGCAATTAATCAATACAGATAGCACATTAACCTTTTGAGGAGACCCTCTCACAGACATCACAATCATGACACAGGTATACAATCACCCGTCCATACTCAAGCTACCTTTCAAGTCCTGCCAATACCCCTATTATACCCTCAATCCCCAGTGTGTCTGGGTACCTATCTCCTTTTAATTTAAACTTATCTACTGTTTCTGCTGCCACAACCTTTACGCCGAGTATTGGCTTAATGGTTAGGGTGGTGGGCTTTGGATCCTTGGGTCCTGAGTTCAAATCCCGCTCACCTGTTGAATTAATACCAGGTGGGGTTAACTCGGCCTGTCATCCTTCCGAGGTCGGCAAAAATGAGTGCCAGTATGCTGGTATACTGTGTTGGAGTGGCGACCCGTCCAGGATTGTACCCAAAGGCCAAGGAGACTGCTGAAGCAGCACCAACGCTCTGCAAAGAGTATGGTCCAATATATATATCTATCTCTATCTCTATCTCTATCTCTATCTCTATCTCTATCTCTATCTCTATCTCTATCTCTATCTCTATCTCTATCTCTATCTCTATCTCTATCTCTATCTCTATCTCTCTCTCTCTCTCTCTCTCTCTCTCTCTCTCTCTCTCTCTCTCTCTCTCTCTCTCTCTCTCTCTCTCTCTCTCTCTGCTGCCACTACCTTTTCAGGGAGACCATTCCATGCATTAACTACTCTGAGTGAAGACAAGACCCCTACCTTACTACAGTCTTACCTCTCCTTTCTTTACTCTCAGAACGTAGCCCTTGGTCTTGTCACTGTCCATTCCACTGAAAAGCTTTTCTGCTCATATTATGTCCCTCCCCTTCATTACCTTAAATCTCTCCATCAGGTGCCCTCGTAATCACCTCCTATATAATGTATAACGTCCCGTTGCCTTCAGCCGCTTCTCGTAGTTGAGTCGAACTCGGCACAGGATCAATCCAGTGCCTTGTCGATGGCAGTCATGTCCTTCCTCAAATGCGGTGACCAAAACTGAACACAATATTTGAGATGGGGCTTCGTGAAATTCTTCCTTGAAGATGACAAATCTCACAGTTCCACGTCGGCCAGAGCAAAGGAGATGCGAGGTGGAAATGTTTGTCTGGTACCGATCTGATCGGATCAGCATTGTGGACAATTATTATACATCTTGTGAAATGTATAACACCACGGGCGTTCAGAGCAGCTGAGGTCTGTGTAAGTGACGAGGGAAATGCCTTGAGTTACTACAAATAAACAAACGAGCACAAATGTCACAACCACAATCGGCTATGAAGGATAAAGGAAAAACAAACTGATAACATTCAAACAGGAAGCCTGGCTGCAACCTTTTGCTCAATATAATCATGTATGTTTCCATGACGAGGAATGCTCTCTTGTCTTCCTTTAAATTCACAGTACAAACACCATTGGGATTCCTGCTGTCAGACATCTTCCTCACACCCGTCCACTCGTATCGAAGTGATCTGTCAAAGGCACAGGGTGAGAATCCGATAGCAAGCGATTCAGAGAGCAAGGCCGTACGTCGGCCTCTGGGCTCGGCACCCACAAACAGCCAACGGTAAATCCGGTAAGTTGTGTCATGGCAATCAAAGCACGGCAAAGGCCACGGTATAATCCGACAAGCACATTACAAGTACGCTGGGGGGTTTAAAACCGATAGGAAATGCATTTGTGTTCAAGAGATTTTCACCCAACGATCTTGCTGCAAAGTGGAAGACATGTTGTATAATAAAAACGACAAATAAACCGTGCTGATGGGAACATATTAAGAATATTTTTCGACGGAAAACTATCGAGACAATGATCCCTTGGACAAGCGGAAATAATTTAGCTTCTTTGTCACAAAGAAAAGAAGAAAAAAAAACCTCAGCGAGTGGACACAGCAAATAGCTTGTACTCCCCCCCCCTCCACCCCCACCCCAAAACACATGGTGAGCAACAAGATGGAACCGTCACAAACATTCACGGTGGACAAACGGCCACAGCGACAGAAACTGCTTCCGGCTCTCCGGAAAAGCTGCCATGGTAACCCCTCCGAGGTGCAGATTCTAGGTCTCTCTCTCTCTCTCTCTCTCTCTCTCTCTCTCTCTCTCTCTCTCTCTGGAGCTTCAGCTGTGAGGTTTCACAAAAAGAAATGATCAAAAGTGACCGGTCGCTTTTGGTCGCCAGTCTCTCGTGGAGTCGAGCAAACAGTTACGTTCAACGTTCATCTCCGCATGAAATTCTCTCGACACCACCTCCCCAAATCCAACAGAAGCTTGGTGAACCTGTTTGCCTGAAAGCAGTTGAGCGACCTCGGATGAGGAAGGTTTGTGCTAATAAGTGGCCGACCAAGATGAGGGAGAGCGCTGGCAGGATAGCCTGGAGGTACGCACACTCACCTTTGAACTGTCTAGCCCGAGTTTCAACCCATCTGTCAATCCCGAGTACCATCTGTCATCCCTCAGACCGGCAAGCAGCAGCTTCTTCACTCACTGCAGATCTGGATAAAATCACAAACTGGTCCAACAAATGGAACATGTCTTTCAATCCAGACAAATCTCACACTCTTACTATGTCTCTTCGAAAGGACCGTTTACAAAACCCCCCCATCCACTTTCTCAACAATCCTCTGGAAGAAGTCTTTTCTTTCAAGCTTCTTAGTCTCACTATCTGCCATGACCTTTCCTGGGAAAGTCACATTTCCAACCTCGCCTCAAAAGCCAGTCGCCGACTGGGAATCCTCCGTCGTGCAAAGTCCTTCCTCGGCCCTCTTGAGCTCCTGACCACTTACAAAGCTTTTGTCCGTAGCCTGATGGAGTACTGCTCTCCCCTCTGGGCTGGTGCTCCTGCCTCCCACCTTTCTCGGCTTCACGCTGTCGAAACCAGGGCATTTAAGATCATCGGCATCTCCCACAATGAAGCTGAGTCTTTGGGCCTCTCACTCAATCACCGCAGGTTGGTCGGTGGTCTTTCTGTCTTCTACCGACTCCTCTCCAGCCTTGCCCCCCCTGCTCTCTCTGCGATTTGTCCCCACCATATTTCCACAGGGCGCTCAAGGTCCGCCAACAACCCCCTTCTGGTAAAACTACCAAAATCACGAATCACTGCTCATCTTCACTCTTTCATTCCTCTTTTTTCCCGCCTTTGGAATAAACTTCCTCACTCTATTCTTTCCCATTCTTCCCTCCAGGCTTTCAAAACAGCTGTTCACCACCACCTCTTATCTTCCCCATCCAAATCCTCGATCTTTTCTACCCCCGATAATCCACCCAAGCCCACTTCCTTCATTTCTCCTACTTTCCTTCCTGAAAGTCCCCGAAATGTCCATCTTCTCTTCGCCATGTTACCCGTCCCATCCCCATCCCTCTCCCTTTCACAGTTCACCTAATGTGTCTGTTCCCCACTGTTTTGTCCCTTCCACTCCCGCCCCTCTTGTCTCATGCCTCCTTGCTGTGAGTTGTGTGTTAGCTCTCATACGAGCCTCGACCAAGGTATACAAAAAAAAAAAAATCTCAACCCAGCTGTAAACTGCCATCCTGGTGCCACATCGACCTTGCACAACATTCACACCAAACTAATTAAATCTAATGGCTTTAAATTCAATGGGGGGGGGGGGCGGGGTGAGGGCAGTAGAACAGTGGGGCAAGCAAAGACATCACAGGTCGTTTCATTTATGCATAGACTCGCAGGGAAACCCGGAGTTTCCCGGTGCTGTTGTAATCCTCTTGGCATTTTGAAGAAATAATTTTTTTTTCTATTTTATTTTTTGTGGGGGCCGAAAACACTTCCCTCCACACACTGAGGAATGTGGTCGGGGTCCATTTAACATCACCTTTCAGACAGCTACAAATTACAAAAAAAAAAAAAAATCAAAATTCAAATCAATGCCAAGATTTCTCAAATCACTATTTCAAACAATTATTCAGCATAATATTGAAGATATGAATCGACATCGTTGAGTTTATTAGCCTGTACCTCGCGTGGCGAGAGACGGGGTTTTGCAATCACTTCTGTGTGCGTGTCTGTGTGTGTGTGTCTGTCCGGGCTGTAACCTTTTCAACATTTGAACTTTTGTCATCAAATTTTCAACAAAGCATTATTTTTAGAATATGGAGAAGACAAATGAATAATTTCGACAAAAGGTCAAAGGTCAACGTCACATCAAATTTTCCATTTCCATCCAATTGACCAGAAATTTTAAGAGTTTGCATATCGGGTCACTGAATTGGTTCTATCAAAAGCTCGAAGTCGATTGCTTTGTTGTTATTTTTAGATCAAAGGGTCAACGGTCAAGGTTGCATAAATATCAATGTCAGTCACATCAAGAGGTCAGTGACCCAATTCAAATGTAACCTGTGTTCTGTCAAGGTCAAAAAGTCAAAGGTCAAGGTCACAAAATCGTCAATTTACATCTGACTTGAAATTTGAGCAGGGTTTGCATATTGGGTCACCGAAGCACATTACTTTTGAGATCAAAAGGTCAAGGTCACCTAAAATCATCAATCGTTTTGTATTTTTTAACCTCCGTCATGTTTTCACCCCTCTCTGTCTGTTTGTTTGTTACTTGCGAAATTGAAGATTTTTCAAGTATATTGGTCAGTCGATTTTGTTATTCTGTCTGTCTGCCTGTTTGTTTATCGCCGACAGGTCACAATTCCAAACCGATCTTCACGAAACTTCACATGATAGAGTTTGTCATAAGGAATAAGCCTATTGTTTTGAGGTCAAAAGGTCAAAAGGTCAACATAGGCCAAAGGTCAACAACTAAGGTGGTATATCTAAAATCCTCAATTTCCATTCGATTGCCTTGAAATTTGAAGAGGATTTGCATATCAGGTCACTGAATTCAACCAACAATTATTTTGGAGGTCAACCTTGGCCAAAAGGTCAAATACATAGGCTGGATTTCTAAAATTGTAAATTTTCATCCGATCGACTTGAAATTTGAAGAGGAGTTGCATATTTGGTCATTTAATTCAACCACCAATGATTTTTGAGGTTAAATTTGTTTTATTGATTTTGAAAGTATCGTGCTCTGCACGACATGTTCTTCTTGTTTGTTCATCAACCGCCTACGGTTCACAATTCCAAACCGATAGTCATGAAACTTCACCAAGTCGTAGAGGTAGTTTCAACTAAGCCCATTGATTTTGAGGTCAAAGATCAAAGGTCATCTTGAGGTCAAAATGATAAAATCATAATTTTTCATCTGATTGACTGGAAAGTTGAACAGGATTTGCAAATTGCATGACTGAATTGGGAAACCAACTATTTTTCGGATCAAAAGGTCAAAGGTCAACTCAAGAGCAAACATCTAAAATCTTCAAATTTAATCTGAAAAAGTCAATTTTCATCTGACAAACCTGAAAATTAAGCAGCAATTGTATAGTATATCACTGAATTTAGAAACAAACTATTTTGGGGGTCAAAAGGTCATAGGTCAAGGTCAAACTTCTAAAATCATTAAGTTCAATCTGAAAAATAATGAATTTTCATCTGATTGACCGAGGCTTTGATTAATATTGTCAATTATAATCTTAATGAAATGGACAATTTGATGTATCCATGGTAACCTTTGGAGAGGGGGCGGATTTTGCAAGTATCGTGCTCTGCATGTCTTTTTCTTGTTTGTCTATTCCTATTTGTTTGTCTGTTTATGTGCAGGATATCTCAAAACTTGTGGACAAATCCAGATGAAATTTGGTGGGCAGGTTGGGTGTGTGACAAGGACAAACTGATTCGATTTTGCTGAAAATCTGGATCAGGATCTGGTTATGAGAATTTTAAAAGTGATTCTTCACCATCGAGAGATAGGGCCAAAAATGATACATAGCACGATGTCTCAAAAAGTTGAGGACGGATTCGGACAAACCTTAGTGGACAAGTTGTGTGTGTGACAAGGAAAATTCATTTGATTTTGGTGAAGATCCAAATCCGGATCCGGATCTGAGGATTATTCAATTTTTACAGTGATTCTTCACAATTGAGTGATTGGGCCAAAAATGATCTCATTCTGTAAAGCATCAAATTTCAAAAATGTATTGGGCCCGATATGTTCTTGTGGATCAGGCATTGTGCGGCGTAGGTATGCGCTCTCCGGAGTGCCCTTCTCGGTTTTAGCTGTTTTCATCATGTTTAGCATACGGACGAAGAAGAGTGAATCCAAAGAGGACACAGACGGGCATTGCATTTTCCGATGCTTTCTGCATACATACATACTGTACATATATATATATATATATATATATATATATATATATATATATATACACATACATATATACATACATACACACACACACATACATACATACATACATACATACATACATACATACATACATACATACACTGGGAGCATGCACCACAGCGCGTTGCTGCATCCACTTTCCACAGGTACTGCAGGGGCCTCCGTCTGGCCATCCCCCAGGTAGATGCCTGGCCCATCCCTATCTCCTTGAGATGCCGATCAACCTGCTGCAACCATGAGGAACGTGGCCGGCCCATTGGCCTCCTCCACTCACGAGGCTCCCTCGCTGAGGGAATCTGGTGAGCAGGATCAGGGTCAGGAAGACGAGCCAGATGTCCGTACAGCCGCAGCTGAAGCTCACGGACTATGCAGACAGCAAATCTCATTTGAGTCTCTCTCAGCAACCGCTCGTTGGACACAAAGTCCGACCGGCAAGAGCCAAGGATTCTGCGAAGAGACCTGGTACCAAAGGAATCAAGGCTCTGTCTCAGATCCCTGATCAGAGTCCAAGTCTCACATCCATAGTGCAAGAATGGAAGCACCAAGGACCTGAAGACTCGGACATTCGTCCGCCCGCACAGGTAAGGGCAGCGCCACACCCCATAATCCAGTGAATCCATGACTCCCCAGGCCCGACCCAGATGTCTGTTGACCTCTGGCTCACAGCCAGGAGAGATATGAATATCACTGCCAAGGTAAATGAATCTCTCTACAACCTCAACATCCTCGCCACAAACAGGCACAGACAGGAGAGCAGCATCCAAGATGTCATTGAAAGCCTGCATCTTAGTTTTGACCCAGGAAACCCATAATCCCAGTGGCTCAGACTCCTCGTTCAGCACCTCGAGGGCCCCCAAAAGGACATCTCGAGTCTCCGCAAAGATGACTGCATCATCTGCAAAAACAAGTTCAGAGATCTTGACATTCCCAAACGATGCACCGCAGCTTGATCTCTCCAACATCCTCCCCAGAATCCAATCCATACAAGTGCAGAAAAGTGTGGGTGCCAGTACACACCCCTGACAAACTCCAGTAACAACTGGAAATAAGTCAGAGATGGTATCACCACATCCCACAGCACTCTCAGTACCAGAGTATAGTTCAGACATTAGATTGATCTGCTTTGGTGGCACCCCACAAAGACCAAGAATCCTCCAGAGGGCATCCCGATTCACCAAATCAAACGCTTTACAGAGGTCAACATAGGCTGCAAGCAGCCCCTGCCGAAACTCTCGTCTGCATTCGGTGAGGACCCGAAGAGCAAGGATACGGTCAATCATTGCTCTCTTTGGTGTTAAGCCTGACTGCTCTGGACGCTGGTGCTCAAGCAGATGGTGGCGAACCTTATCAAGAATTATCCGAGCAAAGACCTTGCTCGGCAATGAGAGCAGCGTCACCCATCATCACGCTTCCCTTTCCAGAAAGGGACAAGGCCCCTCTTCCAGTCAGTTGGGATGATGCCTGTGTTTCAGGCAGAGCACAGAACTGCATGCAACGACACGGGTGCAGCATTTCCACCAGCCTTGAGAAGTTCAGCAAGGATGCCACAGATCCCAGGAGCTTTACCCCATTTCAACCGGTTCACCGCAGCCCGTGTTTCCACAAATGAAGGTGGACCACAGTTGATTGGAGTGTCAGCAATAGGGATTGTAACACCCCTGACATCCAACTCGAGAGCTGGTGGATCAGCCTGGTTCAGCCGCTCAAAGTAACCGGCCCAGCGAGCCTTCACTTCAGACTCCTCTGTCAAGAGCCTACCACCCTCTGCTCTTACTGCAGTACACCGAGTGATGGGCTTGGAGGAACACAATGCGTGAATTCCCCTGTAAGCAGGATGAGAATAATTTGACCACAGATGATGCTCTACCTACCCCCTTTCAGATTCCAAACACATAGGCCTCCTTGTCCACCCTTAGTACATGCACAGTTTTACGCCTCAGTTCCCTGAACAGCTCAGCTCTGCCATACAGCCTGGCCCTGGGACTGGTCAATGGTATCCAGTGTCCCTTGAGAGACAAAATTATTCTTCGCCCTCTGGTGAGTTCCAAGACATCCATCGGCAACATCAAGGATGGTGGTCTTGAAGGCACTCCACAACTCTTCAGGACCCCTCAAAGCACCCAGACCCCTCAAATCTCCACTCAGCCTGTTCGCAAACTCCTCAGCTCCCCTCTCATCCTTGAGCTTGCCAACATCCAGCCTAGGCTGGGAAGGTACCATTCTGCTGGATTTAAGCTACAACTTCAGAGTTGCCACAACAAGCCTGTGGTCAGTATTGAGGAACTGAGCACTCTGGTAGACCCTGCAGTTCTGGGTCATCCTCCAGCAACTATCAACGAGCACATGGTCAATCTCCTTTGACACACCGCCAGCGTTGGAATACCAAGTCCAGCGATGAGCTTGTGGGCGCTGAAACCATGAACCAGCCGACCTCAGTCCATGACTTCTTGCAAAGTCGAGGCACTTTGTGTTATTCTGGTTCACAGTTCCAGACCCATGGGGACCAACACACGTCCCATAACCATCCCCATCAGTTCCAGTCGATGCATTGAAATCCCCCAAGACGAGAAGAGTATCTCACCTGGGGCACAGCTTGGAGTCAGCTTATTTGACACCGCGACAGCAACTCCTTGGGCATGGTTACCATCAGAGCGACCAGACCAATCCTAGGTGTAACCACCCACCATGATCTCACCACAATCCGGTCTCCAAACCTCAGAGAGTGCTGTAATACCGATGTCCAAATGCTTGAGCTCAGATAACAGAGACAGGTGATCATCTTCTCTCATGGATAGGACATTTCCAGGGACCCACCCGAAGTGACAGCCTCAGGTTAACCCAAGAAGACCGCCATCTGGTGAACGACACTTGAGCACCACCCCGACACACCCTTCTGCAATCTGATCTGGGAAGGTCACCCTGTGGTTTCCCTCCTATCAAAGATTGGGGGTCCCGAAGGCTTTGCCCCAATCCCGTCATCCAGTGAGCTGCCCTGCGAAGGGCAGCTGCACAGGAGGTACTCCCACGGAGTGGGTTTTCACATTTTTAAAATGCTTTTGGAATGTTTTGCGGAATGAAAGGTTTTAGAGAGGCCGGTGTGCAAATCCTGCCACCAACCTCCTTATAAAAATTAACCCAACTGCAGGAGGACGCCCGCAGACACATTTGGGCACTCGATATGGATGGCCGTTGGCTCACAAGGAGCTCCTCCACCCTTTGACAGGTTTTGTTCTTCATCCTGCTGGATATCCCCATCATACACCCTCCTCACCAAAAAACTTGTTGGGGGAGACGGTTTAATCGCCAATAACCAGACAATGGAACAGGTTTACATGGTACCTGTGGCAAGTCACAGATCGAATCTAACCTGACCTGACACATTATGAATAGGACTGGGCCCAGAACACTGCCTTGGTGCACACTCCAGCTTTGACAGGGAGAGGAGAAAAAGGATTCCATTGGGAACCACATGTTGGCTACGAGAATGGAGGAAATCAGTGAGCCATGTGCGGCGTTGGTCTTGGATGCCATCAGCAGAGAGTTTAGAGTGCAAGTCGGGATTCTAGACTGTAGTGTCAAAAGCTCGAGATATGTCGAGAGAGATGGTCCTTATCTAATGTCTGACATTGATGGCCTGCATTAATTGTTGGGAGAGTTGGAGCGGAATGTCCATGGTGGAGTGACCTGGTCTGAATCCGAATTGGTGATCTGATACGACGACGAAGAAAAGCAAGGATTTCACGTCAACTGTGATGATGAATTTGATGATCTTGCTGATTATTGGAAGTAAGCTGATGGGTCTGCAGTCAAGGGGATCGTGTTTTGCATCTGTTTTGTGTAATGCAGTGCCTTGTCGGGTCATATAGATTGCAGTGGATATGAGAACGATTGAGCTATATTAACGTATGTGCGCGAACGAACACACACACACACACACACACACACACACACACACACACACACACACACACACACACACACACACACACACCTCCCTTTGGGAATGGTGACGTTAATAATGACATCGAAGCAAGATGTAAACAGCTTCCTCCCCATTTGCATCGTGATGGGTTACTTGAATAGAATTAGCAACAAGAAGCCTTTTATCTGGGATTCAGCAATGAATGGCTCAACAGATCTCAACAACATTTTCAGAAAGAATGCAGAATTTGATTTGTTTCGATTTATTTATCAGTGTTTCTCGTACAATCACACCCCTTTTGATCATCGTTCTTTAAATTCCAAATGACAGTGATGGTTAGAGAATAAAGAACATCGCGAGTGCCAGTCCAGCGATAGTGCACTGCACATGCCTCTGAGCTTCCTAGTTCTGGGAATGATTCCCAGCGGAATCAGATCAAATCAAAACTGTTAAAAGGGGTCAGGGGTGGCGGGGTTCAGTTCCCCGGTCTCATCTGTTTGTCATGACTGATGATTGTGGTTCCCCGTTTGTTCCTTGTCCAATTTCCCATCCATTATCTGCCTGTTCCTTGCAATATTGTCGGTATGTTAGCTTCTCATCCCTGTTTTTTTTTCAGTTTTCCATGAGCGTCGATCTCTGTATCAACGAAACAAAAAGCAAAGAGGAACGTTATTGCGGAGTATGTCATTCTTCACGGGCTGCTCAATCTGGCCAGACTTGATTGTTAAAGTTAAACATCCCATTGTGTATTTCATACTTATTCGTAAAAGATGAAAATAAAACAATGAAATCTAGCAGGTTACACTCATGAGAGATTAACCCTTCGAACGCCGACGGCAGAGTTAACAGTCCGTATTCATCAAAACAGAATCTCATACGAATCATTAAAATTGCATGGACTCGACCAGATTGCTTTTTACAGAAATAAAAGTTCTTTAACAGGAATGATTGAAATGAGCTTCATGCTATTGCTAAATGAAGCCAAATGTTCTCCATGCACTGCTCTCACTCCCCCACACCCCCAGGAATACCTCTGGCTTCGGCTTCCCCTCCACTCCCACCTCATGTTTATATGTGTACTGTACCGTCCACTGAACAGTGATGACTCCATCTCCACCTCACTATCCGAAAACATGGACCAACTTCTATCTTCTCATCCAAACTCTCTCTTCCTCTTATGTGGTGACTTCAATTGTCATCACGCCAGTTGGCTAGGTGTGGGTACCTCTCTCACCTGCCATGGCATCTCAGCAAAAGCTTTCTGCGACTCATTGGGACTGACTCAATCGGTCAACTTCCCGACCCGGATCTCAACCAATGGTACTCCATCTCTTCTGGATCTGATTTTGACAAATTTCCCTGACAATATCTGCTGCTCTTCCTTCGCTCCAATTGGTTCTTCTGACCACGTCCTTGTCAAAGTGGACATCACCCTGGCTATTATCAGAGAACCACCTCACCGCCGTCGAGTCTGGCATTTCACTCAAGCCGACTGGCAGGGTCTCCGAGCAGCCATCAAACTTACAGACTGGTCTCCTATCACTACTTTCTCAAACATCAACTCATCCTGGGAATTCTTTCAAAGAAACTTGCTCTCCCTCATGCACAGATTTATCCCCTCTCGTGTTCAGTTGTCTTACCCTTCCTCCCGCCCTTGGTTTACTGAAGCTTGTGGCGAGGCAGTTGTCCTGAAACAACTTGCCTTTGCCTCATGGAAAGCAAACCCAACTGAGGGCAATCTCAGTTCTTTCCACAAAGCTCGGAACAAGTGTGTAGCTACCCTCAGGAGAGCCAGAAAACAACATCTTTCTCATCTCAAGTCTGAACTCTCAAACCTCTCTCCTTCCTCAAAATCCTGGTGGCGTTTAATCAAATCTGTTTCTGGCGTATGTTTCCCCCTCCATCCCTCCCTTACCTCAAATGGCCGCACTGCTGATTCCACACGTGATAAAGCTGAATGTCTAAACTCGGTGTTTGCAGCTAAATCTTGTGTCCCAAACCCATCACTATCTCTACCCACTTTACCCAGTCGCACCCAACTGTCCCTGGACTCTGTATCCTTTTCTCCTGACAAGGTGGAGAGCTTGCTTTCAAACCTCGAGTCAGATTCTGCAACCGGTCCAGACGGCATCAGCCCACGTGTCCTCAAAGCCTGCTCTTCTGCTCTTGCTCACCCTCTCTCTGTTCTATTCACCCTCTCATTTGCCCAAGGTCATCTGCCATCTGCTTGGAAATCTGCTAACATCACTGCCCTGCATAAAAAAGGTGCAAAAACAGATCCCTGTAACTACAGACCAATCAGCCTTCTCCCAATCATCAGCAAGGTGATGGAATCCATCATCGCTTCAGACATGAAATCCTTCCTCTTCTCCAATGGCTTGATTTCCAATCATCAATTTGGTTTCAGACCAGGTCACTCTACCCTAGATATGCTGCTACTGCTCTCCCATCAATGGATGGAGGTCCTCAATGCCAGACAGGAAATCCGAGCCGTATCCCTGGACATATCACGTGCTTTTGACACAGTCTGGCACCCTGCCCTACTCACCAAACTCTCTTCCCATGGTATTCAAGGCCATCTCCACTCATGGCTCGCAGACTTCCTCTCCTGTCGCAGTCAACGTGTGGCCCTAAATGGAGTTCTTTCATCCCCTCTTCCTGTGCAGGCTGGAGTTCCTCAAGGTAGCGTTCTGGGCCCTGTTCTTTTTCTGGTTTTCATCAATGATCTCTTGGACTCTCTGGAAAATCCTCTATTTCTCTTTGCCGACGACTCCACCCTCTGCCGTACCATCTGTCATTCCTCAGACCGGCAAGCAGCAGCTTCTTCGCTCACTGCAGATCTGGATAAAATCACAAACTGGTCCAACACGTGGAACATGTCTTTCAATCCGGACAAATCTCACACTCTCACTATGTCTCTTCGAAAGGACCGTTTACAAAACCCCCCCATCCACTTTCTCAACAATCCTCTGGAAGAAGTCTTTTCTTTCAAGCTTCTAGGTCTCACTATCTGCCATGACCTTTCCTGGGAAAGTCACATTTCCAAACTCGCCTCAAAAGCCAGTCGCCGACTGGGAATCCTCCGTCGTGCTAAGTCCTTCCTCGGCCCTCTTGAGCTCCTGACCACTTACAAAGCTTTTGTCCGTAGCCTGATGGAGTACTGCTCTCCCCTCTGGGCTGGTGCTCCTGCCTCCCACCTTTCTCGGCTTCACGCTGTCGAAACCAGGGCATTTAAAATCATCGGCATCTCCCGCAATGAAGCTGAGTCTTTGGGCCTCTCACTCAATCACCGCAGGTTGGTCGGTGGTCTT
The DNA here is from genome assembly GCF_056783735.1 of Eptatretus burgeri. Lineage (NCBI taxonomy): Eukaryota > Metazoa > Chordata > Myxini > Myxiniformes > Myxinidae > Eptatretus > Eptatretus burgeri. Next base: position 69,669,410 of record NC_140973.1, read on the forward strand.
TCTGTCTTCTACCGACTTCCTCTCCAGCCTTGCCCCCCCTGCTCTCTCTGCGATTTGTCCCAACCACATTTCCACAGGGCGCTCAAGGTCCGCCAGCAACCCCCTTCTGGTAAAACTACCAAAATCACGAATCACTGCTCATCTTCACTCTTTCATTCCTCTTTTTTCCCGCCTTTGGAATAAACTTCCTCACTCTATTCTTTCCCATTCTTCCCTCCAGGCTTTCAAAACAGCTGTTCACCACCACCTCTTATCTTCCCCCATCCAAATCCTCGATCTTTTCTACCCCCGATAATCCACCCAAGCCCACTTCCTTCATTTCTCCTGCTTTCCTTCCTGAAAGTCCCTGAAATGTCCATCTTCTCTTCGCCATGTTCCCCATCCCATCCCCATCCCTCTCCCTTCCACAGTTCACCTAATGTGTTCCCCCCTGTTTTGTCCCTTCCACTCCCGCCCCTCTTGTCTCATGCCTCCTTGCTGTGAGTTGTGTGTTAGCTCTCATACGAGCCTCGACCAAGGTATACAAAAAAGAAAAAAAAATGTGACCGATTTAACTTTGAAACAACTTTGTATTTCGAGCATGTCAAGAGTATCGAAGAGTTTTTCCGGCTTTAATAATTGTGCAACAAGCCACTGGGGCAAGAAGAGAAGAAAAATCAGGTCTTGGCTCGTTTATTAACGAAGCACAGCTCGCACGATGAAGAGGTGGGAAAAAAGTGAAGATCCAAGCACCGCTCACACGAGGAAAATATTTGTCATCAGAATTGTCGACGATATTTTGGAACACGAAGCATGAAGCAATGGAGAGGAAAAGCGCGAGATTGGATTGCATTTCTGTTCCGAGGAAGAGATTTTCTGGATTTTTACATCCACCACCGAAGGTGAAGGAGGTTATGTTTTCACCCCTTTTCTGCCTGTTTGTTTGTCTGTGCACAGGATATCTCAAAAAGTTGTGGACGGATCCGGATGAAACTCAGTGGACATGTTGGGTGTGTGGCAAGGAGGAAGTGCTTCGATTTTGGTGAAGATCCGAATAAGAGAATTATTTAATTTTTTTTTAAAGATTCTTCATCATTGATGGGGCCAAAAACGACGTATAGCATGATATTTCAAAAATGTAATGGGTCCGATATGTACTAGTGGATCAGGCATTATGTGGTGGAGGTATGCGCTGTACTGAGTGCCCTTCTAGTCTTGTGACGTTTTTCCTTTCATTGATTTGAACTAGTACGTGCCCGTACGTGCGTGGCCGTACGTGCAAAAAAAAAAAAAATAAAAAATAAAAACTTTCAAACCGTAAACCAGAAACAACAACCACACAGGCCGTTCCTTCGCTCTTGCGTGCCTGTACATGCAACCTCCCCCCCCCCAAAAAAAAAACCTTTCAAACAAACACACAGGCCGTTCCTTCACTCTCGTAAACGACGACTGGATGGGGGAATTGTGTTTATCTATAAATGCGCATAAGAAATCGAGAAATTATTAGAATTCATTAAGTCATCACCATCCGGAAGTGGTGCGTGCCCGTACGGAATGTTCACATGCATTCCACGAACTACCGCTTGCATTGAAGTAACAACTGCTGTGATACTTACACACACAGAGTTAATTAAAATCCATATTAAAATCAAGTTCACCTCCCTGTCTTTGCTTGCCATGACATTTGCTGCCATTGACCATTGCCGCTCCTACGCCACGGTAACTAAGGCACCGATCCCCATCGTAACCGGCACGGCACGTGACATCATCGTCGGCCGCCGCGCACCGGCCTACGCAGCCACGCCTACGCAGCAATGTGTCCTGTCATTGGTTTGGTAAATAAATGGCCATAACTTGGGAAGCACTTATCCGATTAATATCAAACCTGAAAAGGCACATCCACAGGACTCCAGCAATATACCTGGCAAGTTTCAATTAGATCGGACCAGCGGTTGTCGAGAAACAGCGGTCACACACACACACACACACACACACACACACACACACACACACACACACACACACACACACACACACACACACACACACACACACACACACACACACACACACACACACACACACACACACACACACACACACACACACACACACACACATTGCTGGAATTATAGATAGATGGTTGACGATGTAATTACCCTCGCCAAAGGATTCAGAGAGGGTATTGCATTTGGGTACATTTGTTTGTTTGTCTGTCTGTTTGTTTGTTTGTTTGTTCGCACAGAACTTTCGTGTTTTTCTCTGCAACCGCTTGGCGGATTGAGACAAAATTTTCAACATTGGTGCGACTACTCATGTGGAATGTTTTAATGTTAATTATGACGTCACAGGTCACGTGGTGTGGCAGCCATATTGGAAAAACGGAAAAACTTTGAAACTGCACCAAGGAAAAAAATTTAAACTTGGCACATAGCAAGTACTCGTCATGGTGAATGAGTGTGATTTTTTTTTTGTGTGATGTCATAGATGCCCTCGTTATGATGTCATAATTGCATATGTTGAACGCCACATCTGATGAGTATGAACATTTTTGAGGGTCATCTTGGGATAAAATGGTCCACATAATTTTTTTTTGATGATGTCATCAGTCACGTGATTCGGCAGTGATATTGCTTTGTTTTTTTTTAACCTTCAAAAATCTTCTTCTCTGAAATGGCTGACCAGATCGAGATGAAATTTTACACATATGACCGCCTATCCATGAGGAACAAAAGGGTCACACATATGATGTCATCGGTCACATGGTTTGGCAGCCATATTGGATTTACCCTGAAACCTATAAAAAAATACACCACTCAAAAGAAGTCCTGATGGGGGTTTGCAATTTCTCATTGTTCTTTTTCTTGTTATTGTTGTTACAGCACTTCGAATTTAGCACCAGCATGATTATTATTGCTTTATCATCAAATCCCTTCATATATTTGTAATGTTAGTTCAGAGCCATGAAATGTGAACAAGGTTGATAATCGTAGAAGGAAAGAACATGAGGTAAAACCAGCATGTAAAACAACTCATCATGGAGGTGAGCAGCAGTGATCTTTGAGCAAAGCGTTGCTCAGGTGAGTGGAAGCTAGCCTGTGGGGCAGCTGTGTGATCGGCGCTTGAGTTGCAGGAAGCATCCTGGAATGGACCCATAAAAGTGTACAAAGAGGAGAGAAACAACGTCGAGAGACAGAGGGAGCAAATGAAGGAGATGCAGGTGTCGTCACAAGGATTACATTTCTGTCATTCTAAAGGGGATTCTCCCTTTGAAACAAGGATGCTCTCGAAGGCTCGAAGTACGTCGGAGCCCCGGCCTTATTGCGGAAGAGTCAATCACTCAGCGGGACATTTCGACAAAACTTCAGTGCTCTTGCCAGGCTATTCATCCCTCCCGGTGCTACTATGGAGGCCTCACAGCTTAAATGCTCCCTGGCTGTGGTTGATGGGTCGACTTTGCACAGAGGCACGAAGAGCACGGTTTTATGGCATCACTGCTCCACGCAGAACTTGTACGGACTTCTGGTGCTGCTTTGTACTCTGCTTCACAACTGCCTTCATTGTAAATTTAAGTGCAGTTGCCTCGACTACTCACTACACCGTCAAGTGCATCATAAATTGCCTTTCTTGTAAATTCATTTCAACTTCCTCCACTACGAAGTACACCGTCAAGTCAATCATCATGTGCTTGATACACCATCTCAAAGTGCTCCCATCTTGTGACTGTTGTCCTGGTTTCAGCATTTAAATATTGTTAGTCGATGCAGTTTGTGAACTGTTGCTTTTGTGTAAATGCTTGGTTAAGGAAAGGTTTCGGGTAATCTGGATAAATTGTGCAAGTTGCAAATAGAGAGTTGGTTTTCTATCACCGACATTGTGGCACAAATCACGTTTCACTCGTATTTGGTTGAAGGTTAAACGACCTGTTTACTCCAAACTCTTATAATCCGGGACGCAACCGGCTCCGAAACTTGAGGGTGCGGGAATGGTCACAGGAGTGCGTCACGTGTGTGGTCACGACGACCGACGGTGAACCTTCCCGTTCTCTTTCAAATTGTTTCCAATGTATACTGAGCTGTAACTGGCTCCACCAATTACAGCTTTACCATCATATTCATGCCAGCAAACGTTAAAACCACAAACATTTAACTATTACATTACACGCAATCAATGAAAAGGTTTCGAAAACCTAATCGCTGCAGGTATAACAGGACAAATTGAACAGAATAGACAGCTCAAAGGCGAGCGCGCTACCTCGAAGCAATCCTGCCAGCTCTCGTATTACAAGTCAAGTATTGTAAATGATATTTTAAAGCTTGGTCAAAAGATCAATGGGATGTGATTGCAGCATTGTTACTAAAGACAAGGTCCATGAAAGAAAAAGAAAAAAAAAAGATAAGAAGACTGTGGTACCCAATCAGGTGACTGCTTTTTCTTCACTCGGAGTCAAATTCAATCAGGGCGCTGCTGCTCACGTTCCAATTACTGCCATGATGAAATTTGTGCAAAAAAAAAAAATATATATATATATTTACCAAATTATTTAGTTACAAATCAAACAGGTATTGTTTTTGGATGTTGTGTCAGGATCACGATTACAGTGCGACTGAAAAGGAGACCCGGATACAGCAAATGCAACGTTTTGGAGGTATAAATGCAGACAGTGGAGGAAGATGACTTTCAGTACAATTTGTTTGAATTTTAAAGTGTTGTCCCGATGGGTTGAACAGTTGGCACAATGAATGAGAAAACACAAGAGACAGGGGAGGGAGTTGATTAATCATAATGGAGCCGCCAATTTCAGCTGTTATCATGTCATGAACTCCACTAATCCCCGAGGCCCTTCCACGTACAGCTGTGCGAGCTGCGAGTAGAGTTCACATTAGCAAGACTTTAATGCGACGACGACAGGTTGTTATGAACAAGCCGGCCCGATGTGTGGGTCAATTTGATATCTGTATTCCATCTAATTGCGACACAAGACTTTACAAGGTGACAAATGGGAAACCCGAGCTCAGATTCAAAATAATACAATGTCTGGAAGAAAATATATAACATTGCCCATTGACATGAAACGATTCATTTTTCATTGCCAATATTTAATGCCACCAGGCAAGAAGCAAAATACGTTACCATAACACTCAACGGCCCCGATCGCTGCATTGTGCTGTGTATGATAACTGGTTTTCTATATTCACAAAACATGTAATTAACAATCAAATCGACATTGCTTCATTTGGTGTTGGTTTTTTTTTCACATGATCTCAGGCTCATGGAGGAGCTGCAACACATGCACACAATTTCAGACAAACACAGCCGCTGACCTTGGAGGAAGCGACGCAACTTCCGGGACACTCTGACGCAGACACCATTTGGGAAGTCACTTTTCTCTCCAACGTCAGCGGGGCAATTAAGGAGAAATGCATGTGTTCTATCCTCTAAATGCTGAGCATTGAGCAAGGAAGCAGCACGCACCATTATGAAAGTCTTTGGTACAACGCGGCGAGAGTTCGAACTTCCAACCTCACAGACTCCGAGCTCCGATCGATAAATCACTGAGTCTGGTATAGCTCTCCTGTGATCTTCGAATTAGTGTACAACAACAAACATCAAAAGAGAACTTCTGGTACGCAATAAATGTGAAATCGTTTTGAGAAAATGTGAAACGTTAGCTTGATATGATGTTCTTTAATCACTGCGTGTTATTAAATTCACGGACAGCCAAAAAAGTTGCAAATTTATCAATTTTTTTTGCATGAAAACTTCTTCATAAACATCGCAAAATCGAATTTATTTAAAATAAGAAAAAGGCAGATCCTCGCCAGGACTTGTGTTGTGTGGTGCTTGTGTACTGATGTGTTATATAATAAGAGACATAATTAGAATTTCCACTTTATAACTGCTGGCAGTGATGACCGGATACCAAGACGTCCCGCTTTGATCGGACACCTGACCCTGACCCATGACATTTTGTTAAATTATTATTCAATTTAATTTCAGATTGAATTAAAAATAAATTCATTTCAAATCAAATGGAAGACCAAACAAGTCCAGCCCTGCATTGGAGTAATCAGAAGGAACCCGAACAAGAACGAGAAGGGCAGTCGGTAGAGCGCATACCTGCGCCCCGTAATGCCTGATACACGATAACATATATGGCCCAATACATTTTTGAAATATCATGATATACATCGATTTTGAGCCCTATCTCTCAATGGTGAAGAATCGCCGAAAAAAATTGAGGTAGTCAGATCCGGATTCGGATCTTCACCAAAATCGAATCAATTTGTCGTGGTCACACACCCAACCTGTGCACCAGGATTCGGCCGAATCCATCCGCAACGTTTTGAGATATCGTGCTATATATTCCTTTAGCCCTATCTCTCAATGGGTGAAGAATCATTTTTTACAATTCGACTAGTCGGACCCGTATTTGGATCTTCACCAAAATCGAATCAGTTCGTCCTTGTCACACACCGAAACTGTCCACAAATTTTCATCCGGATCCGTCCACAACTTTTTGAGATATCCTGTACACAGACAAACAGACAGAAAGGGGTGAAAACATAACCTCCTTCACAAGAAAAAGAGGAATCAGAGATTGCAGACCCTCGCCAGGACCGCTTTTGTGTACTGGTGTGTTTCTTAAAAAAAAAGAGACATAATTGGAACTGCCACTTTATAACTACTGGCAGTGATGAACGGGTACCAAGACGTCCCAATTTGATCAGACCCCTGACACTGACACATGTTTTTTCTATTATTATTCATTATTCAATTGAACTTGGAATGGAATTAAAAGAAATTCAATTCAAATCAAATGGAAGACCAAATAGGTACAGTCCTACATTGGAGTAATCATCCATCAGGACCATCCTCTGTGCAGAGCGTTGGTGCTGCCGAAGCAGTCGACTGGGCTATTGGGCACAATCCTGGACGGGTCAGGGTCACCACTCCGACATGCTGGCACTCATTTTGCCAACCTCGGAAGGATTAAAGGCAGAACCAACCCCACCTGGTATTAATTCAACAGCTCAGCAGGATTTGAACTCAGGACCCAAAGATCCCGAGGCCACCACCCAAACCATCAAGCCGACACAAGGCATATTGGAGAAATCAGAAGGAACCCAAACAAGCAAAAAGCAAAGATGAAATCATCAGGAGGAACCTGGATAGGATTCGCATTTCAGCAGCTAAATCTCTACCCTCAAACCCATCAAGGCACAGCCAAGTGAGCCTTGTTCAAAAATAAAACTAAAAAAGAACCCACATCAAAAAATAATTCTGACTGCCAGACCATGCGTCTGATCAAGTTGAAATTTCAAATATGTATTCCCCATCATGAGTGGATCATCAACGTAAAGTTTCACGTCGATTGATTAAGCGGTTTCAGAGAAAGCATTATTTAATATTTTTCTTCAATACAATATGGCTGCCAAACCATGTGACCTATCAATTATTCCTGAACACACTTGTACAGCCATGGCTTGAGGAACACTTGTGTGAAGTTTCCCCTCGATTTGTCCAGCCATTCTGGAGAAGAAGATTTTTATAGGTTTTACGGTAAATCCAACATGGCTGCCAAACCATGTGACTGACCAATGAAATCATATGTGTGAACCTTTTCTTCCTCATGGACAGGCGGTCATACGTGTAAAGTTTTGCCTTCATCTGTTCAGCCACTTCAGAGAAGAAGATTTTTGAAGACTTTTTTTAATTAAAACAATATGGCTGCCGAATCACGTGACTGATGATGTCATGAATTTTTTTTCTGTGGACCAATTTATCCTTAGATGACCCTCAAAAAATTTCATACTGATCAGATATGGCGTTCTACATAATATGCAATGATGACGTCATAACAAGGGCACCAATGATGTCAGAAAATAATTATTCCCCATGAGGAGTACTTGCCGTGTGCCAAGTTTCAATATTTTTTCCTTGGTGCGGTTTCAGAGATACAGAGGTCCAAGGTTTTTCCAACATGGCTGCCACACCACTTGACCGATGGCATCATAATTATCATTAAAAGATTCTACATGAATAGTTGCAGACTCTGACAGAGTGTGTTTTTGTTGTTTGTTGTTGATAAATCGTCTCTGACTCTGACAAAGAAGAACTGAATTCTTCCACAGTGGGAAAAATCGTCTGGGGGGGGGGGGCAGACAGATGGTTGTTCTTTGCAGATTATGCGGTTTTACCGTGTGAGACATAATCTGCGGTGATGCTCGCCGAAACCGTCAGGAGGTGCATAATGTATAAACAACTAATGTGGTCATCATTGGTTAGATATTTATCAGAATGCCATCCTGGTGAGAGAAAATAAGCCGAAAATACAGATAGGTAGTTCGTTTGATGTTTAACTGATATTGACCATGTAATCTTTGTCTGTGTGACAGAGTCGTCGGGCCGAGGCCTCAGGGTTGGAGGTGACACTTTGGTGTTGGATGATGTCCGATGGGGTTCAAGAAGTGCTCGTCACACTCCACATGTTTTTGAATATATATATATATATATATATATATATATATACATATATATATATACATATATATATATACATATATATATATATATATATATATATATATATATATATATATATATATATATGAGCCTGGTGTTGGCGCAGTGGTTAGGGCAGCGGCTTGGGATCCAAAAGGTCCCGAGTTCAAGTCCTGTTGGGCCACTGAATTAATACACCAGGGGGTTGACTCAGCCTGTCATCCTTCCGAGGTCGGCGAAATGAGTACCAGTATACTGGGCTGGTGTATACCCTGGTTAAAATAGGTGTACCATATCCCTGTGTTGTAAGAGGCGACCAGGGTTGCGTCAGGAAGGGCATCCGGCGTAAAACATGTGCCAAATCACGATGCGGATCATACGGATGATCCGCTGTGGCGACCCCTAACGGGAGCAGCCGAAAGAAGAAGAAGAAGACACATATATATATATATATATATACATATATATATACATATATATATATACACATATATATATATATATATACATATATATATACATATATACATATATATACATATATATATATATATATACATATATATATATACATATATATATACATATATATATATATATACATATATATAGATATATACATATATACATACATATACATATACATACATATATACACATATATACATACATATATACATATATATATATATATATATATATATATATATATATATATATATATATATATATATATTGTTACGGCTCTGGAAATTTTCAGAGCACCATGTAGGTCCTTAGATCAGTTATGCCGATAAGTCTGTGTTCAGATAGATTTCCCCACCGTTGTCTAATGGGTTTTACTTGTGTCACCCGGGCTGTGATCTTTGAGGTAGCCGTTTTTCTTTTACTATCGTTATTTTGGACCAACCACAACGCCAACCACCAACCACCTTCTCCACCACACCAACCACCAACCACCTTCTCCACCACACCAACCACCAACCACCTTCTCCAGCATGCCAACCACCAACCACCTTCTCCACTACACCAACCACCAACCACCTTCTCCACTACGCCAACCACCCACCACCCTCTCCACAACCACCTTCACAACAACGACATCTCCTCACCATCTCCTAAACCACATCTCCCCCGACAAATCAACACGAACAACGTCGCCTCACCTTCATTTCCGAAGCGACGCCATCTTTGCGCCAGCCACGGCGAGTCCGCATAGAACGGCAGTGCTGCAGGCAGACGCGGGGGTTTCCTCGCCGTGCAAGTCAGTAATTTCGCGCACGTCCGCTCGCCGCGCAGGGTAGCTGTCTTCGCGCACGTCCCCTCTGTGCAAGCTTCGCCTCGGAATTCGGATCAAGAGAGCGAGAGGGGCAGAGCCAGTGGAGGTCAGAGGTGAGAGTGCGGAGATCATATCTCGCCTCACAGACACCATATAAGCGGAGCGCGGAGCGCCAAGCGCGGTCAGTCGGTGGAGTGTCTGTCGGGGTTCGGAGCGCCTGGAGCCTGGAGCCTGAAGCCTGCAGTCGGTGGAGAAGTTGAGGAGAGTGGAGGAGACGTGAGCTGGGAGCACGGCCAAGCCTGCTGTGCCGCGCGGAGCTGCGTGTTCGTGTGCAGGACGTGGAGAGAGCCAGAGAGAGCTCGCCAACCAGCACCGAACGGTCTGAGGTGATCGGGCTTCGGAACAGTCCGAGCATCGCTGAGGGACGAACGGGTTCTTAAAGGGAGCATCAACTCAGAAAGAGCAAAGACCCGTTCGTTCCTCTCAGGCATTGCCGGCTGGGGCCCGAATCACCAGGCCGCGGCCGAGCCGTGGTTACGCGAGCTGCCGTGTGGACGGAACGTCGCGGGACGCCCCAGCGAGGACAAGGTAACCTGCGCGGCCTCTTGGAGCATCTTCGGTCCTCAAAGCACCAGGTTTATAAAGACCCCGAGAGGTCCAGTCTACCCCCTTGTCTTTGAGGGGGTTTTTCCTTGCTTTTCTTTGTATGAAAGTTGTGGCGCTGAGTCCGTGAAGTAGAACTGTGTATAAGTGACTAAAGGCCCAGTCACACCTTGACGTTTTAGCCAGCGATGGCAATGTATTAAAATGTATCTAAAACGCTGGCTTACGTTGAACTTTTGATGTTTTTTTTAAAGATTCGGATGTATTCTTAGCGACTTGGTCTTATGTATAACGCATTAGTAATGGACACAGAACGTTTCGTTGTGTTATAGATAACTTATACCAACGAATGCTGAACCTGTTGTCGGCCTACACAACCTATGCCCAACGATAGTCTAACTTAAGTATAGCGCGTTGCACGTATCGCCGACGATGTCGTGACGTAGCCTATTAAAAGGCTGACGCACAACGATTCGAATCATAACTGCCATAGAAATGGAAGTGTCAACATCGCGGTCACACCTTGGCGATCTTGCCAGCGTATGCCAACCTAAGAAAAATGTGTCTAAAACGTTGGGGCACGTCAAATACGGTATGAGTAAGTTTGGTATACGTGAGTAGAACGCTAAAGCATGCTATCATACGTCGTAGTAGTCCGGGAGCCAACCGATCAAAATTAAAAAAAAATTGCCCGGTCTGCTATAAAATTTTTGTGTTGATTTTCATAAAGAGACACCCTTTGAGTATATGAAAACCAATGTTGGCAATGGTGAAACTCTTGCGCAACAACACAGTCAACACTTTTGCGAGCCCCCTCTGATAACAAAATGTTGGCAAAAGCGAAGATGTAGGATGGGGGTAGGGGTAATTCATAGTGTCCTAAAATCATAACCACTAAACCTATATACACAAATGACCCCTCATATTAAAGAGGAGTTCATTTCCTATATCACAATTGGTGTAGATTTAACCTACCTTCAATTGACATGGTTATATGTCAAACAACAAAAGATTTATGTAACTCAGAAATGCTTGACTATCAATGGGGTCAGGAACAAGAACATACTTTTACATGCCATGGTTTTAAGGAAGATAAAATTAGAAATGGATTAACACAATATTGTGACATGAAACATCCTCTTCAGAGGAAGAGTCACTCTCTGAAACAACTCCACCACATGAACCTCTCTGACCAAGGCATATGCATGTCACTCAACCAAGGCACAGCAGCCTTTTTGCATGAACATCGTTTCAGACATTTGGATAATTTGCACATGCAAGACACCGTTTTGTCTATGTTTGGCTTGGCTGGCTTAGACATGAGAATTGGGACCAGTTTTCCATTGATAAGGGTTCTGCCAAATGTTGTGGCTCGGGGAAGTGCTCGGTCACTGAGATGTGCACGTCTATACAGAAGCAATTGATACAATGCTCTTAAAACAAGGAAGTAAAACGCATCTTCTGTTGCTGGCAGTGACCTAAGGTCTAATTTTGAAGAGACAAACATATGCTGCCTGAGGGTATCCAAACAGCTGAACCCTTTTTGGCCATGCACAGCAGTCCAGTATACTCTGGCCTCATCAATGACACATTCTGTTGCTGCCATTTCACTATCTCTTCCAAAATCAACAAGGTGGGGAAGGTTTCCTATCAGTCCCAGAGAAACCTGTGCCGCTCTTCTTTTCACAGGAACACAGGCATCATCCCAACTGACTGGAAGAGGGGCCTTGTTGTCCCTCTCTGGAAAGGGAAGGGTGATCGCCAAGACTGCAAAAACTGCCGGGGGGTGACGCTGCTCTCAGTGCCGGGCAAGGTCTTTGCTCGGATAATTCTTGATAGGGTTTGCCACCATCTGCTTGAGCACCAGCGTCCAGAGCAGTCAGGCTTTACACCAAAGAGGTCAACGATTGACCGTATCCTTGCACTTCGTGTCCTCACCGAACACAGACGAGAGTTTAGGCAGGGGCTGCTTGCAGCCTATGTTGATCTCTGTAAAGCGTTCGATTCAGTGAATCGGGATGTCCTCTGGAGGATTCTTGGTCTTCGTGGGGTGCCACCGAAACTGATCGATCTGATGTCTGAACTCTACTCTGGTACTGAGAGTGCTGTGAAGTGTGGTGGTACCATCTCTGACTTATTTCCAGTTGTTACTGGAGTTCGTCAGGGATGTGTACTTGCCCCACACTTTTCAGCACTTGTATGGACTGGATTCTAGGGAGGATGTCGGAGAGATCAAGTTGCGGTGCATCGTTGGCAATGTCAAGATCTCAGACCTTGATTTTGCAGATGATGCAGTCATCTTTGCGGAGACTTTAGACATCCTCTTGGGGGCCCTCGAGGTGCTGAATGAGGAGTCGGAGCCGTTGGGATTACGGATTTCTTGGGTCAAAACTAAGATCCAGGCTTTCGGTGACATCTTGGATGCTGCTGTCCTGTCTGTGTCTGTTTGTGGTGAGGATGTTGAGGTCGTGGAGAGATTCACTTACCTTGGCAGTGATATTCATGTCTCCGCAGGTTGTGAGCCGGAGGTCAATAGACGTCTGGGTCGGGCCTGGGGAGTCATGGATTCACTGGATCATGGGGTGTGGCGCTGCCGGTACCTGTGCGGGAGGACGAAAGTCTGAGTCTTCAGGTCCTTGGTACTTCCAGTCTTGCTCTATGGGTGCGAGACTTGGACTTTGACCAAGGATCTGAGACGGAGACTTAATTCCTTTGGTACCAGGTCTCTTCGGAGAATCCTTGGCTATCGCTGGTCGGATTTTGTGTCCAATGAGCGGTTGCTGAGAGAGACTCGGATGAGATTTGTTACCTGCATAGTCCGTGAGCATCAGCTGCGGCTGTATGGACATGTGGCTCGTTTTCCTGACGCTGATCCTGCTCACCAGATTCTCTCAGCGAGGTCTCATGAGTGGGAGGCCAGTGGGCCGACCACGTGCCTCATGGTTGCAGCAGGTTGACCATCATCTCAAGGAGATGGGGATGGGCCTGGCATCTGCCTGGGGGATGGCCAGACGGAGGCCCCTGGAGTACCGGCGGAAAGTGGACGCAGCGACGCGCTGTTCTGGCACATGCTCCCATACCTGACCTGACCTCTTCTTTTCCCCTTCTGAATGGGTAGCTCACTGTGTCACATCCACACAACACATATGTGCACAGAAGTGTAGCTGCGACATCAAGAGGATTTTCTGGTACTTCTTGCTCAACACTTCTACCAGCTCATGAATAGGTAGGTATTGATTCTGCCGTTGTATCCAGAGTTCTTGCAATGTGTTCAAGCAGCAGAAGTGATATACACACAGCATAATTATGTCTGTATCTGTTGCATGCCCAACAGCTCGATGGTGATCAAGATATTCCACACAATACACAAGATGAGCAATAATCCTTGTGTCTGCCTCTTCATGTTCTTCACAAGGTAAGTCCAGAACTGAACTTGATGCTGATGTGATGGAAAGAGTGTGACCTTTGTTTTCCATCATACTACCAAGAATGATGGTCACTCCATCCGGAATAGCTTCAGGACTCTCACAAAGGGAAGTGCCAATGAAGTTCTGAAGATTTCCTTTATTTCTTGGATTCTTCATGAATAAATTCAGTCCGAATTTCTAGACTCTTGGATGGTGAGAATTGTCTTGCCTGGTCTGTCTGGTTTCTCCTCTGCTGCTCATGACCCTTCAAAGTATGGCTATCATCAAAATCATCCTGATCACCAATGATGTTGACACAGTTGCACATTTCAGGTTTCAACTGCAGGATACACCTGCTAACGAAGATACAGCTGGGGAAGTTCACCAAATGTTTTCGCACCCATTTTTGGTATTTATTTACAAATGCCATTGTGTCTACCAGATAAACTGTGTATAGGTCACTCTGTGGTAATGATGGCAGCTGTAAAACAACATCCTGCTCAGCTTCAGCAATTAGCACTGCCACGAAATCAGACTCGTTGCCTTTGCGCATTACAACCCCCTGTGCTAGCGTGGATCAACCTCAAACAGGGATGATGGATAGTCTGTCCACTCATGGGAAAATGCAATCTGTCTTGTGACTGGGTCGGCATCTCGATAGAAACACAGCACACGTGTAGTTGCAGTCTCATCTTGATAGATCCTGATTAAACTATGTTTCCTTGATGGTTTGATTTCTTCTGTGAGGAGAAAGTTACCAGCTTCAGTGGTTCAATCTTAATAGAGACCACCTCTTCTGCTTTCATAATGGCTTCCATGCCCTTAGCTTGAGCATGGACCAAGTCTTTTGAAGCAGCCTTCTCACTAGTTGCTCTATTGAGCAGAACCACTTGGTTGTTACACTGGAATGGGTTTATCATCTGTTGGCATATCACTTTCTTGATCTCCTCAACATGCATATGTTCTTCTGTTGCCTGCTTCTGTGTTTCTCCATGATGAGTAGATTCCTGTTGGCCTAGATTAGCCATAGACTTTATGTTCTCTGATACAGCTGTGAGAAATGGTGCTGTTTTCACATATTTATCTCGAGCAGCTGGTGCCTGAGATATGCCTTTGAACAGAGATGTCTTCCCTTCATTGTTGTATGTCTGCTCCAGGGCCATGTCACTCCAAACACCATTGAATTTTCCTTTGGAAGAGTGAACTGTGAAGTACCCAACCTGGATCCAGCAAACCTTAACCGAACTGTGTTCAATAGAGTAAGAGGATTTTGGGGGGTAGGGGTAACTTTGGTTGACAAAAATGTTAATTTTCTCTTTAAAAATTGATAGAACTCAATCAAATTTGCTGTTTTAATTAGCCATGGATACCATGTTCATATCACATTAAGAGAAATTAGTATTCTAATGCAGCATCTGCCTATGATAAGAAAAGTTCTAAAGGCCATCTTCAAAAACGTTATTTTTAAGGCATTTTTCACAAAATTATGTACTTTTACGAGGTTTACTTTCACAAAGGCAATTTTTTTTTGTCATTTTACAATGCACTGATTGAATTCTTACATTTAGTTCACATTTATTTTTCATGAATGTGATTTTTTAATTTTTTTAGAAATTTTATTGACAATTGCTGTTTTATCAAATTTTTCAAATCTTCCTCAAACAAAAACGGCCGCCAAAATTTTTCGCAAGAGCTTATGAATTGCCAACATTGGTTTTCATGAACTGCAAACATATATCTAAACATCCTGGGGGTGTAAAATTTTATAGCAGAGGCTGTAAGGTCCAACCCTAAAACAGCCTCGTACACAGGTTGGCTCCCGGACTATAGTAAGTAGAGTACGTCAAGAAATTTTAAACATGTTCAAAATTTTACGACGCACTCGGCGTATGACACACGTTCCGCATGCGATGGGGATAAGTTGTACACACGATATGCGGACGCTTACACACGTCCACAAAGGCTACTTATAAGCTACTCATAAGTCGAAACACGTCGCGGTAATGTCTTTTTTACGCGAAACTTATTTCTAACTTATGTTTGACGTGCTTTGAACCAATTCTTTATGTAGTCCCAACACACATCGACGTATGTAGACGTATTCCAATGACGTCTTCCGGTCGACAAAAAAAATAAATTAACGTGTTTCTAGCTTACAACTGCCATATAAAGACGTGTTCCCAGCGGTTTTGGGAATTGGTATATAAAAATGCTGCTCATAAAAGGGGAACCCAACTGTTTTAGAGTCCTTTTTGAGTCGATGTCCATGTCAGCAGTATCAGTATCAGTATTAGTAACAGTATCAGTATCAGTATCAGTATTAGTATTAGTATTAGTAGTAGTTTGTTCATGTTGGCAGTAATAGGTGAGTGTGAGGGGGAGGGTGTGGGTTATGATGGATCCTCCTTGCGTCCGCGTGTCCACGGGTAGGAGACATCTTTGCACCATTATTTGAAGTTCTTCGCGGCTAATTTTTTATGGGGCTTTTTCAACAATGAGCTATGGCTTGTTTTTACGATTTAGGTCTATTCATAACGGGTTGGACAAATGCACAATGAACTAATAATGTGCATAGAGCGCTTTGATTACTTATAGATACGGTATCCCAACGAATAATTATCATGAAGCCGGCATTCACAAACTATGCCCAACGATAGCCTAACTTATCCATATCGTGCGGCAGTTTATCTTTGCCGGTGACGTGGGGTTTGCTATTCATCGGCTGCCACTCAACGATTTAAATGGCTGCATCTCCACTATTGAAAGTAGACGCTTGCGCTCAACAATTGGATTTTTTTTTACACTCAACGACTTTTAAACGGTACCACTCAGCTATTTTCATTGTTTACAATGAACGATTTAAATTGCTGTCACTCGCCTTTGTTTTTTGACGCTGGGGTTTGGAAATTTGAAGCGTTTCTTCTGAACGTGTTAAAACGCTCAAACTCGACTATTTTAAATAGACGCTGCCGATGGACAATTGGAATCATAGCCAAGCCAGACATCGAAGTGTGAACATCCTCGTCATGCTGAAGAAAAGTTTGAAGAATGCTGCAAATAAGTGTCCTGGCCGTGGCCGTGGACGCTGACGCAAGGACGATCCATTATACCGACGTCTTTCAGCCTATGAGTAACTTAAAAGTAACGTCTGTCGATGTGTGGCAACGATCGCGTAACGTGCCAACAACACGTTAATCATAGGTTAGAAATAAGTTTCGGGTAAGCTAAACATTACCTCGGCGTGTCTCAACTTATGATTAACTTACAAGTAGCATGTGTTGACGTCTGTCAACGATCGCAGACCGTGCATACAACTTGTGGCCAGCGTCGCGGAACGTGTGAGTCATACGCCGGCATACGTCGTGAAATTTCAAGCATGCAAAAATTTGAGGACAACCAGAAAGTACAACGTTTAAAGCCAGCGTACAACGACGTATGGCAGTGTTTTTCAGCGTGCTCTCAATGTTATCAAAACTTACCCATAACGTATTCAACGTGTGCCAGCGTTTTAGAAAAAAAATTCAAAAATCGGCATACGTTGGCTAAAACGTCAAGGTGTGACTGGGCCTTAAATAATAAATAAACGGTCGAAGCTCCTAAACATTGCTTTTGTTTGGCTGTATAATTGCATGCATGTTCCCCCCATTCATTGCATGACTGCATCACTGTATACGTGTGGAAATAAATGTGCTTCTTTAAATGTGAACCTGCTCGTTACGTCTTTTCCTTTATAGAGCTGCCATCTTGCTTTCGGAATATAGTTGGTTTTAAATAGCCGGTAAAGTGATCGGGTCCAACGGGACTGCATGATAATACACCACTCAGTTATCCCAAAAGGAGCGAGCTGCTTAAGTGGCTCGTTTCCAAGCGGTCTCGTTGAGGTACAATCTCTCGGTAATCTACCCGCACGAATAATTAGGTAAATCGAAGATTTGGCGATCGGACCCTGTAGTGTGCGGGTAGATTGCGGACAAGGTTGTGGTGTGGTTAAGAACACACCCGTGGCTGGTTTTCGGCGTTGCTCCGGAAAGCCGCGACTGGATTGTTCGTCCAGTGGGCGTACGGTCGCGATTCGGTTAAAAGCGGCTGTGTGCACGCTGGCGGGCGAGAATCTACAACAATATTATAAGCCTGGTGTTGGCGCAGTGGTTAGGGCTGCAGCTTGGGATCCAAAAGATCCTGAGTTCAAGCCCCGTTGGGCCACTGAATTAATACACCAGGTGGTTGACTCAGCCTGTCATCCTTCCGAGGTTGGCGAAATGAGTACCAGTGTACTGGGCCGGTGTATACCCCGGTTAAAATAGGTGTACCATATCCCTGTGTCGTAAGAGGCGACCAGGGTTGCGTCAGGAAGGGCACCCGGCGTAAAACATGTGCCAAATTACTATGCGGATCATATGGATGATCCGCTGTGGCGACCCCTAAAGAGAGCAGCCGAAAGAAGAAGAAGATATCTATATATATATATATATATATATATATATATATATATATATATATATATATATATATATATATATATATATATATATATATATTCTTGTGGTTACCAAATTCGCAAACCACCATTCAGGTCCCTTAGGTGAGGTATCTCGGTAAGTACATGTGTAGTTAGGCCCAAACCCGTTGTCTAGTGGGAATACATGTCATTTATGCGTGCTGCGACTTCAGGATAGCCGTTTTTCTTTTACTATCTTTAATTTGGACCAACCGCCATTGTTACCACCACCAACCACAACGCCGCTTCACCACAACCGCCACGACCTTCACGTCACACCTCGCAACCGTCGCATCGCCACCGTTCTTGCGCCGCCTGTGGGTACCGGTGTTGGACTCGTGCAGGGCGCGCGCCGAACAGCGTGTACAAAATCACGGATTTTGTGCTTCAAAAACGGATCAAAAACGACACACGCCCACTTTTTGCCGTCCAATCGGTGAGCGAGGGGCGATTTGGCCCCGCCTCCAGGACGTTGGAGGGCGATCGATATATGCAAATTTATGGATCAAAAAGCATTCACGCCCACTTTTCCTCGGGCCAATGGGGAGCGAGGTGAAAGGTCGAAGGGAGGGGGTCAAAGATGAGAGGGCGAAGCCACGGGGCTGATAAAAAGCGATCGTGTTCGTCAGTCCAGTGAGTAGTAGAGTAGGAGAGTCGAGAGGGAACAGAGAGTCAAGACTTCGCGGGCGGTGGAGTTGGCAAGAAGGAGCTGGTCGTCGTGTGCGTTGGAGTCGGAACGGAGGGGACGGAGCTGTGGAGAGGCGGCGAGGGCAGACGAGGGGGTGCTCGCGTCGTGCAGGGAGCTGCACCCCAGGGAGGCCGACAGCGCGACCTGGCCGAGGTGGAGACGCTCGTTGCGGGGCAATAAAAATCCTCTATACCCTGAGCATCAGCAACCCCCTCCTGTTTCCCCCCGCGCTGAGATAGTGCGACCAAGGGGGCCCCTTTCCCACCCCCTACCAGACACTGCCCGCGAGGCCCGCGGAGTTGAGGCACCATCGCCGCTCCGCGTCTCATCACCAGACGGGTAGGCCCGACCCGGTCTCGGCCTCAGGCCCGCCTCATCCTTGAGGGTATTCTTTCCTTGGTTTTGGGTATGTGTTGTCGGCGCCGTCTGTGAAGTAAAATTGTATAAGTGTTGCCGTGTGCTCGGTAGTCGGTATTAGCTCTGCATTGTGTCTTCGCTTTTACATTTGCTTTTTGTGTAAATTGCATTGTGTTTTTCTTTTCTGTGTGCATTTGGTGGAATTGTATATGTGTGCTTTCCGTTCGTCGCGAATAAATGTGCTTTGTGTTGAACTGTTTCCCGCTTCGCTTCGTCATTTCCTTCATTGAATCCTCATCTTGCTTCACGTAAAGGGTTGGTAGTGGGCTGAATACGCCCGATAATTAATCGAACCGTCGAGGTCGACGATAACACCGCTCGGTTATCCCGATAGTATGGAACGGGTCGCTTAAGTGGCCCGTGTCCGAAGTCGACCTGCGGCTAGGTGCGATCGCCCGGTCTACCCTCCGCGTGGGTACTTAGGTAGGTCGAATTTGGCGAGCAACCCTATCCCACGCGGGGGCTGATTGGCTCGATCGCGGTGAGACCGAAAGGTCCACCCGTGACTGGTTCCCGGCGTTAGTCCGAGAGGGTCACGACTGGATTGTCCGTCCGGTGGGCGACGTGCCGCGATTCGAGTTACGTGGCCGTCGCACGCCGGCGGGCGCGAAATCCGCAACACTGGTGTCAGGTCGTGCGATACAAATTCATCGCCCTCCTCGCGGCACTGGTATCGGAGAACAGGAAAACGGGCTCTCCTGTCTCCAATTAAATTCACGGGAATCGGTCCAGGGGTGAGAGAAGCGACCCCCGATTCCCTCCAAATTACGAGCGAGCAAATTAACCCTTTAAGAGAAGCAAGATGGCGTCTCAAGGCAAGCGGGAGCCGGGGGTATTAGAAATGTATATGTGTAGTAATGTAGAGTCCATGGTCCAGGATGGAATCCCCGTGCAGGAAATGTTGATTGTGCAGGAACACGGACTCGCCCAACTGAACCCAGAGCCCGAAATGGGTGCGGCAGCGGCCGCGGTGTATGACACCCTCCCCCCCCCCTCCACCAAAACCCTTCCCCGATCCCTGCCGAAACGGCTCACCCAAGCGCACCCGACATGGCCCAGCTATTCACCATGCTGGCAAAGATGAATGCGGAAATGATCGAAAAGATGGAAGCGAATATGAAAAACGAAATGAAAGGCATGAACAAACAAATGAACGAAAAGATGGATACAAATACAAATTAAGTGAAAACGACGATGGATGCGAATAAACAGCAAATGAGGGAAGAAATGAAAGAGCTACGGGGTGAGACGCAGAACATGGGCCGATGCCTGCAGGCGGGCATGAAGGCCGTTAGCAGGGAACTTAAAATGGCGACCCCACGTGTGGGAGCAAACGAGCTGGAGGGGGGTGCAACGGCTGACAGGCCCGCGGTGGAGGCGGGTGAAAAAATAATTCGGGGGGCGTGTTGGGCGAGGGTCGTGACAGAGGAATCGACGGTGACCAAAAGGGAAAAATTAAATGGGGAGACCAAAACGTGTGAGACGAGACACGAGGTGACGACGACAGAAACTTATAAATGTATAGAGACACGGGAGATAAAAAAAATAGAGGAGAGACAACACGATGAAGACGGGGTAAGTGACGCACACACACAGGTAGTGGAGGACAATGGGGTTGAGCTCGCGGAGCGTGTAGAGACCCAGTGCGAGCACCTGGGTGGCCTCCTCCAGGAACGAGGGGAGGGAGTATGCCCCCTTGAGAGGAGTCACGACCAGGTGAGTTCGGTCGTGCTTTGCGAGGTTAAGGGGACGGGTGCTGTGGACAGGTGCACGGAAAGCTTGGGGGGTGTAGAGGCCCCGGAGACCCTTGTGGGGACACAAATCCCCAGTGTGGTTGTCCCTGTGTGTGTGGTGCAAGGTGTGAGTGCGTCCCCGTGTGTGGAAGCGACCCCGTGTGTGAGTGGTGTGGTGGCGATGGTGCCAGAGTACGTGCTTCCCAGCACGCCGTGTGTGGATGAGGAACCGCGGGTGAGTGCCCACGCGTGTGTGGATGAGGCACCGCGGGTGAGTGCGGCCCCGTGTGTGGAAGCGACCCCGTGTGTGAGTGGTGTGGTGGCGATGGTGCCAGAGTACGTGCTTCCCAACATGCCGGTATGGGATTCCGCAGGAGCTGCACACGGACCAGGGACGAAATTTTGAGAGTGAATTACTAAAAGAGGTGTGCAGGCTCCTGGAAATTCGAAAAACACGGACAACGCCCCTGAGACCACAGTCTGATGGCATGGTGGAGAGGTTCAACAGGACCCTGGTCCAACAGTTGGCCCTCTTCACCGCCACTAACCAGGAGGACTGGGACGAACACCTTCCGTACCTCCTGATGGCCTATCGCGCGTCCCAGCACGGGTCTACCGCATGTAGTCCGGCGCTGTTGATGTATGGACGGGAGCTGAGAATCCCCGTCGATTTATTGTGCGGTCCGACGCCTGAGCGGCTTGATAGGCCCCCGGGGGAGGGCTATGCCCGTCGGTTGGAGGAGGGCTTGGAGAAGGTCCACGCCTTCGCACGACACCGGCTCCAACAGGCGGGCATAAAAATGAAGCGCAGGTACGACCACCGGAGCCAGGTGAGCAAATACCCACCGGGGGCAAAGATTTGGTTCTTTAACCCCCGGCGAAGGAAGGGCAGATGCCCGAAGCTCACCTCACCTTGGCAGGGCCCGGGGGTCGTCCTGGCGCAAGTCAGTGACGTGGTCCTAAAAATTAAAATGGGACCACGAGCCCTCCCTCGGATCGTCCACGCGGACCGCCTGAGGCCTTACAAGGGCGACCTTACGCCCTCATGGATATGTCTTGCCGGAGGAGTCGGTGCTGGAACAGCCGCTCCCGCAGAGGCGCAGGGCTCTCAGAGTCTTGCAACGAGTTCACGAGCCCAGTAGGAAGGGAGGAAATTCCCCCCCTGGGAAATTGATTAATGGGATTATTTGGAGACAGTGACTGACAGTGAGTGTGTAGAGTTGACGTAGTTTAGCTACGTAGTGTTAAAAGGAACGTGCTGTAGTATAAGGAACGACGAGGGAGCACGAGTTAGTTAGGGGAAGTAGTCAGGAGGATGGCAGAGTTCAGTGGTGTGTGTGTTGAAGAGTAGTTGGTGAGTTGTGAGGTGAGTACTTGGCGAGTGAGTGAGGCCAGCGGGTCTGTGTGTATGGAGCGAATGGGGAATGCATGGTGCGATGAGTGATTGGGGGGAGGAGTGACTCCCGCCCAAGGGACCCCGGGGTCAGTGTAGATTGAGTTAGCTGGGTTAGTCAAATTGAAAAATGGAGGTCGTTTTGTTGTTGGTGGGAAAGTAGGCTCGAGACCCATTTGGAGGGGTGCAGGAGCCCTGTTGACGGGCTTGGGAGCGTGGCTGCGAAAGGTGAGTATCGCTGAGTGGGTACCCCGGGCACCAGGCTAGTCGGCCGCGGTAGGCCAAGGGCCCATGGGGGGCCGGGATAGCGTAGTGGGCACGGGTGCGCCTGCTTGGTGCGGGGGCCCGGGGCGCCATTAGCCGCGTGGGCAGTGTTGTGGGCACGGGTGACCCTCGGAAAGGGGCCCGGGAGGCCGGCCTGCCACGTGTGCGTTTCAGGGGAGGTGCCATGGGGGGCACTCCCCGGTGTTAGGGAGCTGGTAGGCTCGGAGGCAGTGTAGTGCCCGGGGGTGCCATAGCGGGAGATTCGGCAGAGGGTCGTGCCTGCCAAAGGGAGCCACGTGTCCCAGCCAGGAGACCGTGTGAGGGCACGGAGAGAAAATTGGGGGGCGAGGCCCGAAATTGTGAGGACACCAACACAGGCGACGGGAATCTGGGTTGTTAGAACCAATAGTTTAAGCAAGAGGCGCTTGTTGAAAGCCCCGGGGTAGTTTAACTGTTAAATGGATAGGGTAGATTAGGAGATGTACCCCTCCGCACCATCCATCCCCTCGCTCTCGTTGTGGGCCGCTGGACCCACTTGGTGTTAAGATCGCTGAACTCTGGGGAGGCCATTCTGAGGCTTCATCGGGCCTCGACACAGGACGCTAGCTCTCCCTTATTCCCCTCCGGGAAGGGAACGTAGGGGTTGGGAGTAGGCTAGGTGACAGGATAGGTTAGCCGAACAAGGACGATAAAGGGGGTGAGGGGACGATTTATAGTGGGGAAGTAAACATAAAAACAACAAAAAAATAAGTTGGGGCTAAATTGGGGTTTGACAAATTAAGGGAGTGGGTATGTACAGTGACAGGCAAAGGCGATAGGTGGGAGGGAGACAGGTAGGTAGGTCCGAGCCCGCCTTCCAAGTGGCCAGCACCACCGCACTCCCTCCACCAACCTCCACTGAACGGCAAAGGCTGGCCAGCTTCATCTGCTGGCTGTGTTACTGCAAGGCCTGTGCCGGCCCACTTCATCTGTCTGCTGGCTGTTTTTCTTCAAGGCCTGTGCCGGCCAGTTCATCTGCCGGCTGTGTTTGCCTGCAGCGGCCTTCATCTGCGGGCTGAGTTTGCCTGCTGCCTTTGCCATGCCATGCCCACTGCCCCTGTTCACCAGCCCCGTTCAATTTTTGCTTTGCCCCCCCCCCCTGTTCATTTCCATGTGCGCCAGGATCCGCAAGGCAACAGTTTGCAAGCTGCGAGAACTGCCCTGTTGGCAGCTACAACACGGGCCTGCAGTCGCGGCCCGTGCACCGTGTTTGTGTTCATCCATCTATCCGTTGTGCTCATTGCGTGTGCCACTTGAGCTGGCACGGAGACTGCGTTGTGCAGCCCATGCACCATTGTGGTTCACTGCGTTCAGTTCAAAAGGGAAGGCCTTGGACTGCGTGTGAGCAGCCGGCCACGTTCCCTGTCACCTGCATTGTTTTGAGCCAGAGACTGCATGCGGGCAGCCTGGCTCCCTGCTAACTGCTTTCTTTTTGCAGAGTTCAATGATCCTGGGCCATGGTTTAGTGTAAAATTTGTAAGTTAAGGTTAAGATGTACTGTAAATATGAGTGCGCCCCCGGCATGTATGTCTTAGCGCCGGCAATTTTATTTAAGTCGTCCGTGTGAGTGAGTTTGTTTAGGTAGTTACTCAGCCCTTAGGTTATTTATTTTGGGGACACGAATACCATGAATGTCGCACTCAGGGATCCGTAGGTAAAATGTACTAGGGGAAAACTACACATGATGGCACACGGAAATTTGACGACTCGGGACGAGTCTGTAAAAAGGGGAGGGGGTAGTGTTGTGGTTACCAAATTCGCAAACCACCATTCAGGTCCCTTAGGTGAGACATCTCGGTAAGTACATGTGTGGTTAGGCCCAAACCCGTTGTCTAGTGGGAATACATGTCATTTATGCGTGCTGCGACTCTTCAGGATAGCCGTTTTTCTTTTACTATCTTTAATTTGGACCAACCGCCATTGTTACCACCACCAACCACGTCTCAACAGCCATCACACAACAACCACCAACCACAACGCCGCTTCACAATAACAACCACCAACCACAACGCCGCTTCACAATAACAACCACCAACCACAACGCCGCTTCACCACAACCGCCACGACCTTTACCGTCACAACTCGCCACCATCGCATCACCGTCATCTCGCGCCACTCGTGGGCACCGATGCTGGACTCGTGCGGGGCGCGCACCGAGCAGCGTGTTCAAAAACATCACGGACTTTCCGCAGAAAAACGGATCAAAAACGACTCACGCCCACTTTTGTTCCGTCCAATCGGTGAGCGAGGGGCGATTTGGCCCCGCCTCCAGGGCGTTGGAGGGCGGACGCTATATGCAAATTCATGGATCAAAAAGCATTCACGCCCACTTTTCCTCGGGCCAATGGGGAGCCAGGTGAAGGGTCGGAGGCAAAGGGTCAAGGGTAAAAGAGCGAAGCCACGGGGCTGATAAAAACGACTGCGTTCGTCAGTCGAGAGCAGTTCGCAGTTGGCAGTTGGCAGTTCGCAGTTGGAGTTCGCAGTTGGGAGTTCGCGGAGTCAGTGAAGAGTTGGGACGAATCAAGAGAGGAGACAGAGAGGGCGATCGGACGAAGCTGTGGAGAGGCGGCGGCGGCGAAGGCGGTTGAGGGGGTGCTCGCGTCGGATTCGGGGAACTGCGGAGGGAGAGGCCGGCGGCGCGACCGAGGTCATGGTGGAGACGCTCGTCGCGGGACCCGAGATTTTGTGAAATCCTCCTTTCCCCGAGCATCAGCAACCCCCTCCTGTTTCCCCCCGCGCTGAGATAGTGCGACAAAAGGGGGCCCCCTTCCCACCCCCTACGAGACACTGTCCGCGAGGCCCGCGGAGTTGAGGCACCACCGCCACTTCGCGTCTCATCATCAGACGGGTAGGCCCGACACGGTCTCGGCCCCAGGCCCGCCTACCCCCCTCATCATGGAGGGTGGTTCTCTTTTCTTTTGCTTTGGGAATATGTGTTGTCGGCACCGTCTGTGAAGTAAAATTGTATAAGTGTTGCCGAGTGCCCGGTAGTCGGATAGATCTGCATTGTTGCATTTGCTTTTTGTCTTCTTCTTTTACATGTGCTTTTGGTGGAATTGTATATGTGTGCTTTCCGTTCATCGTGAAATAAATGTGCTTATTGTTGAAATGTTTTCCCGCTTCGCTTCGTCATTTCTTTCATTGAATCCCCATCTTGCTTCACGTAAAGGGTTGGTCGTGGGCTAAGACGCCCGATAATTAATCGAACCGTCGAGGCCGACGAATAACACCGCTCGGTTATCCCGATAGTACGGAACGGGTCGCTTAAGTGGCCCGTGTCCGAAGTCGACCTGCTGCGAGGTGCGATCGCCCGGTCTACCCTCCGTGTGGGTACTTAGGTAGGTCGAATTTGGCGAGCAACCCTATCCCACGCGGGGGCTGATTGGCTCGATCGCGGTGAGACCGAAAGGTCCACCCGTGACTGGTTCCCGGCGTTAGTCCGAGAGGGTCACGACTGGATTGTCCGTCCGGTGGGCGACGTGCCGCGATTCGAGTTACGTGGCCGTTCGCACGCCGGCGGGCGCGAATCCGCAACAGTATGTATGTATGTATATACTAGATGACCCGTGAACCCGCTGTGACAGCGGTTGATGAAAAAAATCATTTCAAGGGGGAAAAAATTAGCTCCAGTGAACTATACCACTGAGGTTGTTTGTATTGATCAAATTCTCCCGAAGAGTACTTGACTGAATCGGGAATTGATTTTTTAATAATTTTTTCGTTTCCCGATTTGAATGAAACTTGATACTGCACACAGCAGGAGAATGGTGAGTAAGGTGGCACTAAAGTGTTTGCGCTATAGTGTACCATTTTGGCTGTATTTCGGGAACATACATACCAACATATATATATATATATAGATAGATATATATATATATATATACATACATATATATATATATATATATATATATATATATATTTTGTCATGGTCCTGGCAGTTCATATAAACCCCCGACCCAATTTTGGAGGACGGGCGGTTAACACCAACCAGGCAGGATTGATCCTCAGAGATTATGGCGTGTGCGGGAGGGGCAAGGCGGCACAGGTGGAGCGACGGAAGTACAGCCCTCCACAGATTCATGGACACCAGAAATTTCAAATGAACACGGGGATTTAAAAAAAAATAGACATATTTGTGGTGTAGCCATGCCCACGGGGAGGGGCATGATGATGATGCATGATGGGCGTGATGGTTGGAGGAGTGGCCGTGGGGGTCGGCGAGGGATATGAGGTGTGCACGCCGTCTGAGGCGTCGTAGTAATGCTGGAGTCGGCCGGCTCGTGAGTGTACCGCGTACGGAATAAAGGAGAGCCGCGGGCACAGTACGCCCGCGCTCGCACTCGTGCAACACAGCCCGGCTCGACTGTTCCTCCGCTTCGTGTCTGCCTGCTAAGCATCTCCCAATTCAGTACAGTACAGTTGGCGAACGAGGATCTTCGAATCGACGTGTGTAAGGGCGGCAAATGACCCGTGCGGTTCCAGGCTACGGAGCCAAAGGTCTCGCCGGCGCGAACATGGCAAAGGGTCGGTGCATGGCAAACGTACGCGTGCCCGCCTTCGTCGGAATCTACTTCGGCCACGTCGAGTGGGCAACGTTCGTTCATTTGGTTCATTTTCTTGTTCGTTTTGTCGAGGATACGCGTTTCGGCTCGAACGCGGCGTTGGACGTCGCGCAAGCTCTGGAGAATGTCCGAGGTCTCGATGGTCGGGACACAGCAGATGGTCTAGGGGTCATCGCGATGGGCCAGGCACGCACGGCCATGCGCACGGTCTGCGGCGCGGGTCGTGGGCGAGCGTGGCAATGCAATCACTCGGACGGCGGTCTGGGCTCTCGAGGTCGTCTACGGTGTGTGGGCCGAGGGTCATCGCCCATTGTTGCGGTCATAGATGGCGGTGTGCGAGGCGATCCTTCCGTCCCGCGTCGAAACCTGCTTGCGATTGATCCGGAAATGACAAGATCAGTGGCAGGGGGGGGGGGAAGTGAGCGAGGCACGGATCGGGTGTCGAATTGAGTCCACTCGTGCTGGCCGCGCATCGCATTCGGCTGTGCCGTGCAAATTCACGGCAGAGGAGCATCCGGCACGGTTCAGAGATCATTTTATTTCTGGTCTGCGAGCAGCCATTGACATTGTCTGCGAGCAGCCATTGACCGACATCACATTCGACTCGGCGATCGCGACTGTTTCATCTGTCGAGCAGACACCGGTGACCGCGCAAGTCCGCGCGATGGCTCAAGTGCCGCAGGGTGCTCGCACGCCTAGCGGTGCGGGACGAGAACGCGCACCGCAGCACGGTCGCACCGGGAGCGAAGGGGCACCGCAGCACGGTCGCACCGGGAGCGAAGGGGCACCGCAGCACGGTCGCACCGGGAGCGAAGGGGCACCGCAGCACGATCGCACCGGGAGCGAAGGGGCACCGCAGCAGGACCCCAGTGACCTGGAGATCAGCCTGCAGCCGGGGCATGATGATGCCGGCGAGCCGGAGCAGGAGCCGGGCTCGGCGAGCCGGACCCTTTTGGGTCGGAACGGGTTCCGGTTCGTGCCTCCAGATGTGCCAGTGCTCTCTTCGAGACCTTCGTCGAATACCGAGGGCGAGGCGCTGGCGGCGGGGGCCGCGTCGATGCAGCGGGAGCCACCGTTCGTTGCTGCCTGCGGCGATGATGTGCGCTCCAGGAGCGGCGAGAGCCATATCAGCTCTCGCGATGAGTTCCCGCGCTTCGTTCGCGATGAGTTCCCGCGCTGTGGCAAGGTTCGGGAGGCAATGCGCATCGGTGTGGTTCAGGCAGCTTCAACAGGTGGCGGTGCGCCCGTGGCGTTAAAGGGAGTCGCGAGTCGCAGCATCAAGTCGACAACCAAGAAGCGGACTCGTGATGTGGGTTGTGGGTTGTTGTTCATTGCATATGTGCTTTTCCTTGCTCTAGTGATGCAGTTTAATGTTGTTGAAATAAATGCCAGCAGTTCTCGTGTAAAAGTGGATGTGGCGGAGATCAGTCAATGGAGTTGGTGTTATGATCAATGTGATGTGGGGGCGAATAAAGAAGGTTTGTTAGCCTCCAGTTGCTCCAGGCCGCAGGTAATTGCTTTGTCTTGTACTGGGATTTTATCAAAAAAGCGCGCTGTACGGAAAAATGAATTCGCAATGGTTCGAATGTTATTCCTATTGATTTATAACGAGCTTATGGTTGAAGTGGGGTTTAAATGGAATTACTACCGTCTAACTGCCGTGTGGGTCTCGGAGATCGACTCGGAGCCGGGACTCGTGCGCTGGTCGGCGTTACCCCCACCTCTGCTTTCAGCGAGGTCAGACGTGCCTGGCGCCTGGTGCGTGGCTCTCTGGGTGCGCTCAAGGCCGTTTTGGCCAGGCGGTGGAATCTCAACTGATTATGGTGCGTGAGGGTTGGGGAGTGTTTGTTGCTTCCAGCCAAGGGTGCTGTTCAGCGCCCCCACCAAGGTCGGTTGGGTCTGGCGGTGGCGCCGCGGGTTCCAGACAGCGGGGGTCCGGCCTCGAAAGGTTTATCTGTTTCAGGTCTGCCTGGGGGCGGGTTTGCTGAGTCGTGCTGCTGTGCTTCTCCAGTAGCTCGCTTCCACGCATTATATGATGTGTGTGCTGTTATACTTCGCTGTTTTCATTTTATTTGCATGATTATTATACCGAGGTTCTTCGTGTTGTCTATGCTTCTTATAATACTGATCATTTAATAATCATACTTTTAGGAGGGAGGAGTGTGGTGTAGCCATGCCCACGGGGAGGGGCATGATGATGATGCATGATGGGCGTGATGGTTGGAGGAGTGGCCGTGGGGGTCGGCGAGGGATATGAGGTGTGCACGCCGTCTGAGGCGTCGTAGTAATGCTGGAGTCGGCCGGCTCGTGAGTGTACCGCGTACGGAATAAAGGAGAGCCGCGGGCACAGTACGCTCAATATTTACAAGGGTATTAGACGTAGTGGCGTGCGCCTGTAATCCGGCTACTTGGAGGATCGCTTGAGGACGGGTGCTCTGCACTGGGCTGCGCCATGAGAGGGTGTAGGGCAGCCCGGAATCATGGCGAAACCCAATCCATATCCCTGTGTCGTAAGAGGCGACCAGGGTTGTGTCAGGAAGGGCATCCGGAGTAAAACCTATGCCAAATCAGTATGCGGTTCATTATGGATGATCCGCTGTGACGGCCCCCAATGGGAGCAGCCGAAAGAAGAAGAAGACATATTTACAAGGGTAAAAAGTCAAAAGGTAATTATAACACGTGAGGTAAATTAAAGTCTAAAGTTGAGGTGCCTCTACACATGAACTTTTATAGAGACATGGGGAAAACGACAGAAAAGCAAATCCTCCCTTTATTTTGGCACTTAGCTTGGTCCAGAGATGGTCTCAATTGAACTTTGCAATCGAGCTGCTTCGTCTTGCGTGGGAAGATGTCCCCGAAAATGGCGCCGAGCCACTTTCTGGGCGGAAAACGTATGTGAGGTAATTTTTGAGGCAGTATTCAATAACAGTGCTCACCAACCACCATGTGGCTTCCTCGTCAATCGCACTTGCAGATGCCGCTCTGCAGAATGACGCCGCTCCCTTCGGTGACATACATGAGGCTTTGAGGTCAGTCTCTCACAACCCAGTGAAGAGTCAATGGCCAGCATCTTGCTCCACCACACGAGCCAATTCACCTCAACATGAATTTGAGTATCGTGCCGTCTTCTTCATGCGTCAAAGGAAAGCCAGCCATAATGCCCTGATCTTACACGCCATCTCCTAACTCCGTCGACTCTCGACCGCGTCCCTCAAATCAAACTCAACCCACCAAAACCAACTGCTCTTCTTACTCGCTTCTGAAATGTACACACTTCACGGTTCAGCCGAACAGTCAATGACTAGCGTCTTGCCCAGCACACGGGCAAATTTACAGCACGACATGAGAATCGCGCAGCCACTTTGTCATGCCGAGAGAACAAAGCGAGATCCTCCATCCCAGCCACGTTCCTCTCACAACTACTGTCTCCTCTTTGAACTTCACCCTTCTCCTACCTCCGTGCCCGGTCTGGTAAACCGGAACGGTAGCTGAGGGGGTGTGTGGCATTGGGATTCGCATGTGTGTACTATGTGTGAACATCTTTGTAGTTGTTGAGGAACTCTGGGAAGGGTTCGAACAGTGAAGTACTTACCTTGTGTAAGTCTTCTTGGGTTGCTTTATGCAGTTTATTCAGTTGGAAGAGTGTGGGAGGGGTCAATATTATTTATTTGTATAATCCTAACCACCTGAGTTTCGTTGATTAGATGAGAGCTGATTGGCTATTCCCTCCATTCACAGGTGAGAGATGTGGGTGGGTCTTTATATATATATATATATATATATATATATATATATATATATATATATATATATATATATATATATATATCCTTGTCCCAAATGCTCACTCTGGGAATCACCAGAGCCTCGAGAGATAAAACACAGCAAAAAAAAAAAAAAAACTCGATGAAAAATTGAGTAAAGCAGAACAGTGAAAGGCTTGGAATGTTTACTCATCAAGTGAAAGCAATGGGGTGTAAAATCGGTCTCTTTCAAGGGAATTTCAGGAAAATAAAAATCCTCAGAAAATACCCATCATGCGGCATAACATAATGACGTCACAAAACATGATCCCACCTGCATTATATATTGAATTGTGAAAAAGATTCCATTATTTTACGTAATGCATTCAAAAAAAAAGCTCGAGGAAAAATAAAATGTGCACAAGTCAAAGAAATGATGTGGTTTTCTTTTCTTTAAAGCTGTATGTTTAATCAATAAAGAAAAAAATATTTACTAACAAGGCTGAAGATGACGATGGTTCACGAGCGGTATTTGACGATGGAGATTGTTTCAGAAGTCAAGGATGAGACGATGTGATAATGTTTGACCAAGTTATAAAAATGATCAACATGATGTGGTACGAGTGACAGGTTATTAGCTGCAAAATGTCGAAAACCCGGTTTCGTTCAACAACTTTCAAAATTTGACCTATGCATTATAACCTTTAAAGGTCACAAAACAATGTTGTGGACATTAAAATAAGGAAACAGGATACGTGCTATAGCTTATTGGAGTTAGTTCGTCGAAGAAGGTCGAAAACCCGGTTCGATCCTCACAACTTTGAAAATTTGACCTTTGTGGCCTTCAAAGGTCAAAGGTCAAGGATTATGACCTTTGGTGCAAAACTTCCTCTGGAACATTCCAGGAACAATATAACGTCATATCGGCTATATGGCATTTCACACTCCTCGGATTATCCATACTTTGACGAAATCAGCGTAAAAAAAAACTTGAAGGGGCGCCACGGGCAAGGTGTTCGAGATAGAGAAAAATGGTTTCAAGACTTTAGGTAGGGAATGACCTCAAGATTATGCATAAAAAATATTGTCATCCTAGCTCTCAAAGTTTGGGCGGTCGTCTGATTTTTATGTCAAAATTCGCAATTTTCTAAGTTTTTGACCTTGTGACCTTGACCTTGGGACGAAAATGAAAAATCGGACAATGGCAAGTTTTAGATAATTCATTTTGCTATTCAAATACCGAAGAACCCATTCCACTCAGTCAATTCCCTCGGAGAAGATAGATTTTTAATCTGACTACCCCCTAAAAATGGCTCTTTTTTTGGGCGTGGCTCCGCCCACGATGGGTGTAGCCACGCCCTCATTCAGGAAAACACAACCAGACATTGATATCGAACACATAACCAAGTTTCATCAAGATCGGATCAAAGTCCACGGAGTTATGCTCTGGACGGACAGACACACAGACACACAGACAGACAGAACGAATATAGTGGTCACTGGCTGGTGCACGTGAACCAATAATCTCTGTTGCATAGTGTTTGAGGTGAATGCAATTGATATCTGCAAGTTCCTCGATAATGAAAACATGATTAAAAACTCCACACGTCCTCTTAGCTCAGTGGTTAGAGTGGCCTTGTGAACCACAAGTCATGAATTAAAACCTCAATGGAGGACGACAAAATTATATTTCATTTGAGGAAAGTGAGAGGATCTCATGTCTCATCAAAAAGTGAATGAGCTGTTGAGGTTTGTTCATCCTTCATCTCGAACGAGCCAACGCACCCCTCACCTCCACCTCCTCCCCTCCTCAACACTCCAACCCAAAATGAATACCATGGTCATGTTCCTGTCCTTGTCCAGTTGTTTCCCTCTCTACTCCACATTCTCCCACATTCTCCCACCACTCCTACTCCAACTAACCTATACCCCACCCTCTCCAGTGAAATTGGTTAAATCACAGACATTGGGTTATTATTATAGATGATGAATAGACTGATAGATTGAATTGGTGTGGATGAAACACAGGCATGACGGGTCAAATGACCTCCTTCTGTGTCCAAGTTGCTTGAATTTCCATATATATATATATATATATATATATATATATATATATATATATATATATATATATATATATATATATATATATATATATATATATATATATATATATATATATATAAAAGCACAAGAGAGAGTGGCTTGGCGAAAAGAGAATCGAGGCAAAAAATTCTGAAGGGCAAATCAATGATGAGGATGACAAATAGTTGGCACACCACAATGCCATTTCCGAGAACATTTTGAACAGCCCACTACGACTTTAAATTCATACAAATGATAACACATAAGGTCACAAAGCACAGATGCCGTCGCCTTGGATCGAGTTTCACCGCTAAATCAATCATTTGTGACCTATAAATCAACCCATTCCACAAAGATCCAGGCTTTCGGTGACATCTTGGATGCTGCTGTCCTGTCTGTGTCTGTTTGTGGTGAGGATGTTGAGGTCGTGGATAGATTCACTTACCTTGGCAGTGATATTCATGTCTCCGCAGGTTGTGAGCCGGAGGTCAATAGACGTCTGGGTCGGGCCTGGGGAGTCATGGATTCACTGGATCATGGGGTGTGGCGCTGCCGGTACCTGTGCGGGAGGACGAAAGTCCGAGTCTTCAGGTCCTTGGTACTTCCAGTCTTGCTCTATAGGTGCGAGACTTGGACTTTGACCAAGGATCTGAGACGGAGACTTAATTCCTTTGGTACCAGGTCTCTTCGGAGAATCCTTGGCTATCGCTGGTCGGATTTTGTGTCCAACGAGCGGTTGCTGAGAGAGACTCGGATGAGATTTGTTACCTGCATAGTCCGTGAGCGTCAGCTGCGGCTGTATGGACATGTGGCTCGTTTTCCTGACGCTGATCCTGCTCACCAGATTCTCTCAGCGAGGGAGTCTCATGAGTGGAGGAGGCCAGTGGGCCGACCACGTGCCTCATGGTTGCAGCAGGTTGACCATCATCTCAAGGAGATGGGGATGGGCCTGGCATCTGCCTGGGGGATGGCCAGACGGAGGCCCCTGGAGTACCGGCGGAAAGTGGACGCAGCGACGCGCTGTTCTGGCACATGCTCCCATACCTGACCTGACCTATAAATCAGAAACGCACTCATATCCTCTTTAAGCTGGCATGAGGTTATGTTTTCACCCCTGTTTATCTCTCTATCTGTTTGTCAGTTAGTTTATGAGCAGGATATCTCAAAAGGTTGTGGACAGATTCTGACCAAATCTGGTGGACGGGTTGGGTGGGTGACAAGGATGAATTGATTCGATTCTCGTGAAGATCTGGATGCAGATACTATCATTATTTGAGTGATTCTTCACCATTTGAGAGATGTGGCCGAAAATGATACATAGCACGATATCTCGAAAGGTTGTGGACGGTTTCGGATGAAACTTGATAGACATATTGGGTGTACGGGAAGAATTGATTTGATTTTGGTGAAAATCCAGATCCGAGAATTTTTTTAAATATCATGAGTGATTCTTCACCATGGAGAGATGGAGCCAAAAGTGATATACAGCAAGATATTTCAAAAAGTTGTGGATGAGTTGGTTAGGTGACAAGAACAAGTGGATTAGAGTTTGGTTCAGGTCCGGATCCAGATATGGCCCATCGGTGGGGTACAAAATGTAAACTGTTCAGCCGAGAGAAGGTATGTGCTCTGCCCAGTATCGTTCTGGTATATTTTCTGTTATTCCATATTCAATTGAATATTTCAGTAACGAGAAGCACCCGCTCCCTTTGCGAGCAAATGGGAAAGGGTGGGGGGATAGTGGGGTAGGTGGGACAATCATATGTTTTTTGGAAACCATGTGTACAGGCGAAATTTTTAGGGTATCCAGTCAAATGGACTGGATAACCTATTGTTTTTCTTCTGTTTATTATTATTTTTCTTCCGCCGTAAATTTGCAAAATTTCCAAATTTTTTCGCTTTAAATGCCATTTTCTCAGAAATGGTAAGACCAATCTACACAAAATTTTCACCAAATATGTATCTTTTTTGATAGCATACATAATTGATAATTGTGACGTCATAGGTCACGTGATACGGGCGCCATCTTGAAAAAACAGATCAACTTTGGACCTCTGTATCTCGGAAACCTTTTAAGTTAAAAAAATTTCGCTTGATACATTTGAACAAGCTCCCTCTCCGGAATACGTGTGATTTTTCGTGACGTCATCAGTGAAGAGGTATCCCAGTAAAAATTCGTCAAGTAGAACGCCACATGGCAAAAATTTGAAATTTCTTGAGCATCATCTCCACAAAAATTCATCGTAGAAAAAAAATATTTTGACATCATCGGTGACGTAATTCGGCCGCCATCTTGTTTTTTAGTATTTTTTTTTTTAAATCTTCTTCTCCAGAACGGCTGTGCAGATTGAGGCGAAACTTTACAGGCACATTCCCCCTGAGGTCCTCTTTCAAGTTTGTTAATTTGTTGTTGATACGTCACATGGTTTGGTGGCCATCTTGAAAAAACCTTAAAACCTTCAAACATCTTCTTCTCCAGAAGCGCTGGTCCAATGAAGGCGAGATTTCAGAACTATATTCGTGACATGTATGCGATGCAAGTTTGTTAATTTCAAAGTGATAGGTCACATGGTTTGGCCGCCATGTTGGATTTAAGAAAAATATTAAATAATGTTTTCTCTGGTATTTCATAAGCCATCAAAGCGAAAATTTGCAAGTGCCTTCCTCGCTCAAGTCTGCATACATGGTAAAAAATTTTTACCTCAGAAGTCACATGGTTTGGCGGCCATCTTGGATAGAAAAATAGACTTTATCCGATTTACACGAAACTTCACACACTTGTTCGGGTCGACGATGGAAAGCAGAATTTAAATTTACGATATCATAGGTCACAAGGTTTGGCAGCCATCTTGGATTGAAAATGAATAAATTTTAAAAATCTTCTTCTCCAGAAGGGCAAGACAGATGAAGACGAAACTTCACACATATATTCCCCATGAGATCCTTTCTCAAGTTTGTTAATTTGTTCTTGATCGGTCACATGGTTTGGCGGCCATCTTGAAAAAACCCTAAAACCTTCAAACATCTTCTCCAGAAGCGCTGGTCGGATGAAGGGCAGATTTCAGAATTATATTGGGACACGTAGGCGATATAAGTTTGTTAATTTCGAATTGATAAGTCACACGGTTTGGCCGCCATCTTGGATTTAAGAAAAATATTAAATAATGTTTTCTCTGGAACCGCTTAACCTAACGAATCGAAAGTTGGCAATTATCATCTACCATCATGTGTGCACGAGTGGTAAAAATTATGATGTCACATGTCACATGGTTTGGCGGCCATCTTGGATAGAAAAACGCACCTTTACCGATTGTACTGTACTGAATTGGGAGATGCTTAGCAGGCAGACACGAAGCGGAGGAACAGTCGAGCCGGGCTGTGTTGCACGAGTGCGAGCCAGGGCGTACTGTGCCCGCGGCTCCCCTTTATTCCGTACGCGGTACACTCACGAGCCGGCCGACTCCAGTATTACTACGACGCCTCAGACGGCGTGCACACCTCATATCCCTCGCCGAACCCCACGGCCACTCCTCCACCATCACGCCCATCATGCATCATCATCATGCCCCTCCCCGTGGGCATGGCTACACCACACTCCTCCCTCCTAAAAGTATGATTATTAAATGATCAGTATTATAAGAAGCATGCAGAACACGAAGGATTTCGTATAATAATCATGGAAATAAAATGAAAATAACAAAGTATAATAGCACACCACATCATATAATGTGTCGATGCGAGCGAGTGGAGCAGCAAAGGTCAGGTCTGACCGCGTTACCGATATGAAGCAGCAAAATGAGAAGCACAGCGGCATTATGCAGCAAAAACGCCCCCCCCAGGTGGCCCATGCTGACATGACCCTGGCCAAGGTCGTAACGACCTCTCGAGCTAACCTCCTCCGGCCCCATCAAACGCCTCCGGCCCACTCCCCCCCCGCACACCCGACGTAGATAAACATCCCGAGGCCGGCAGCCCGCTATCTGGAAGCCGTGGCGCCAGCCTTAGACCTTGGCCGGGGGCGCTGAACAGCGCTGCTGGCTGCATGCATTTAATGCGCCAAAACAACTCACGCACCACCATCAGTCGAGACGCCAACGCCCGTCCCAACGGCCTTGAGCGAACACAGAGAGTTGCGCTCGCAATCAGAGGTGGAGGTAACGCAGACCAGGGCACCAGTCTTGGTTCCGAGTCGATCTCCGAGACCCACACGGCCGCTAGACG
>NC_140973.1:69716828-69804328 GCF_056783735.1 Eptatretus burgeri
CAGTTTTGCATTCCAACAAATCCCTTCAAGACCGTTCTCACGGTTCATGATCCGAACGTTTTTCGAGATGATAATTAATTGAAGAAGTTTTAAAAAAACAACTTACGAGCATCGGAATGCCGTATCGAAAAGTTTTTCCCCGGAAGAATGCTTTTAAATTCATATCCACCGTCAAGGAAGACCTCGGGCTCGGCAACACGTCACCAAGGGTCGAAGGTGAGAACGCGTGTTGGGGAAGTTTTGGGTCATGGTCTCTGCTTATTATCTGAATAATAAAAATTATTTATATTTAAAATACAAAATAAGATCGGACCCCTCCACGTATTTTAAAAAAATCTAAAAGAACAGAAAGGATCAACGAAAGGGCTAAATGGAGAATTTACATGCATAATTCATCAACACACCTCCAAATGCCAACGGTTACGTTCTTTGGTGAAAAAAAAAATAACAAAAAATTCAAATATTTGGAGAAAAATAATAAAATATTTACCTTTTATTTATTGCAATCAAAATTGCGGACATTATGTTTTATATAAATCGATGGTATTTTTAAAGTCGCTTTTGCGAGTAAAACGGTCTGTCTGTCAAATGAACATGTTAGATGAGGTCATTGGGTTAATCTGAATAAAATTAATTAATTTTAAAATTCGCATGCAAATGCATAAATAATTTCATCACGTGACGAAGTTACTAAAATAAATAAATAAACAATCTTCGAATACAGTACACTGTTCCTCGTCGTGTAAAATATGATGACAGCCGTGTTCTCTTTAATATAAGGAAATTCATTGTGGCCCATGAGGCCCAAACAAGTCTGCGCAATGGTTACCAACTTATGGTTGTTTATCCATCCTCTATCTTTTTAAATCTTGTGCGAAAAGCAAAGAAGCAGCACACACCATTTATAAAGTCTTTGACATGACTCGGACGAGGTTTGAACAACCGACCTCCAAGCGGGCTCTGTGACATTACACCACCGTGTCTGGTTGAACAAATACACCGCTTATTAAAACATTCTGGTCAAATAAATGCAAACAATGCTTGGTCGAACAATAGTAACCACAAATACACCGCTTAACATGTGAAACCTTGAGGTGAATCCTTCTGGGAGCGATATTACGTACTCAGACGAGAAATGGAACGTACCTGTCAAACGCTCGTCTCCATTGGCTCACGGATAAATGTTGAAGTCAAAGCGCCGCCATATTGAGACCCCAAATATAAGTGATTACATGTTCCGCCATCTTTGGACCCCAAAATATGTGATAACATGTTCCGCCATCTTTAGACCCCAAAATAAGTGATTACATGTTCCGCCATCTTTAGACCCCAAAATAAGTGATTACATGTTCCGCCATCTTTAGACCCCAAAATAAGTGATTACATGTTCCGCCATCTTTAGACCCCAAAATAAGTGATTACATGTTCCGCCATCTTTAGACCCCAAAATAAGTGATTACATGTTCCGCCATCTTTAGACCCCAAAATAAGTGATTACATGTTCCGCCATCTTTAGACCCCAAAATAAGTGATGGCAAATATTGTTCGTACCGAACGTGGCGTGTATTGGACGTTTTAAAATCGATCACCCAGAGCCTGCAGAGATATTTTGCTAATAACTTTGCAAAGTAGCATTTACAAACGATCTGCGGTCATAATATTTTTGAATGCTGGTATTACTGTTACAGCAACACGCCGGTAGGCAACATGGGTGGTCGCTATATAATTGCATACCAGTCATACAGTTTTTGACGGATCGGGCTGAAAATTTTTGACAAAGAGGTTTATTATAATGCACATAAAAGTGCGGAAGCCGATTTTTGATTTTTGAAAAATATATATAAATATTTTTTCGGTTTTTTTCAAAAATTTCAAAGCCCCGTTGCTAGGCAACGGTATCGTCCATAGCAACGGTGCTCAAAAGCATACAACTAGATCCTGGTATGAACCTACCAGTCAAGTTTCATCAAAATCGGTTGACTCCTCTGGCCTCCAGAGCTTTCCATTACATACAAACAAACAGACAGACATGCAGAAAACCTGAGAATCACGGTAGTCGAACGACCACCCAACAGAGTAGGCCTCTGCCTCATTCTTTTCTCACCCAATCACATTTCGTTTGTTTTCTAATTGTCACTTGTTCCCCACAACAACAAGAATAATAATTAGTTTCATCTGAATACATCAGTGCCTAAAGAAAGTCTATACCCCCTTTCCAAATTTTCACCTTGATGTTGCCTTATAGCCTGGAATTAAATTACATTAAATCAGACTTTTCCCACCTTTATTTACACATTGTAACCCACAACTTCCAAGTGAAAAACAAATTCTACACATTTCAGAAAATTAATTATTGGATAAGTGCCCCCCCCCCCTAATAATAACAATTGTAAGTTAGCTCAGGTATAACCAATCACCTTCAAAATCACACACCAAGTTAATTGGCTTCTACCTGTGTTAAATTGTCATGATTCTGATTATTTCAGAATAAAATCAGCTGTTCCTGTTGGTTTACTCCCGTAGGTTTATGTAGTGCGTTTCACAGCAAACACTCAACGTTGTAGTTGTAAAGAACATTCTAAATATTCACCTTTACAAACACCGTATGCATACACGATTGTTCTGCCCACCAATTGTACCAGCAGGGGGCACTGCATCATCAGAGCAATCAACGTTCAGTGGACAGAAAATATCGCGCTGTGTCCTTCACAAAGTATACCTTGAACGTTGGTCCCATGGCCATAGAGACAGTCACAAGTACTCGTACGCCATGTGGACAGAAAATATTCCTCCTCCTTCGTTCACAAATTGACTTCTTGGCACACATGAAAGGATAGGACCATTGTTGTGTGTTGTACAATGACAAAATTATATATCCTTGTCTTAAACTAGGGTGTCTTAACATTTATAGTATTGTTTCCCCCTCTGAAATTGCCGAATAATGACATCCCCCCCCCACCACCACATTATCAACACTAATTTTTTTAAAAAACAAAACTCAAATTTATTTTTTAAATTATTCCAATAAATATTTTCATTAAAATATTGATACACAATTTATTCCATAACATGAACAGTCTTATATTATTTTAACATTAGCATTCCTAAAATCAGCAAAAGTTCATCATTATTCAAATCATTCCATAACATGAACAGTCTTATATCTATCTATAATTCCAGCAATGTGTGTGTGTGTGTGTGTGTGTGTGTGTGTGTGTGTGTGTGTGTGTGTGTGTGTGTGTGTGTGTGTGTGTGTGTGTGTGTGTGTGTGTGTGTGTGTGTGTGTGTGTGTGTGTGTGTGTCTGCGACCGCCGTTTCTCAACAACCACCGGTCCGATCTGATTGAAACTTGCCAAGAATATTGCCGGGGCCCCGCAGATGTGCCTTTTCGAGGTTTGATATCAATCGGACAAGCGGTTCCCAAGTTACGGCCATTTTACTGCTTTTTCAGTGTTGAAAAGGTGTATATATGGCAGCTGAAGGTGTCGTTCCACCTTCTCACCTTATCATGTCAATTTTTACCCAAATTATTAATAACCGGACGATCACCACCAGTCCGATCGGATTGAAACTTGCCAGGAATATTGCCGCGAACCCGCTGATGTGCCTTTTCAAGGTTTGATATCAATCGGACAAGCGGTACCCAAGTTACGGCCATTTATCTGTCGACCAATGACAAGACACGGTGCTATGACATCACGAATGACGTCACAATTAATGTTTATTTATTTATTTATTATTTTTTATTTTATTTGCACGATTGACGGTCCGATCTGATTGAAACTTGCCAGGAATATTGCTGGGGACCCGCTGATGTGCCTTTTCAAGGTTTTATATTAATCGGACAAGTGGTTCCCAAGTTATGGCCATTTATCTGTCGACCAATATCTGCAAGAGAGATAAGAGGGGGACGGGAGAGGGGGGATGAGAATGGGAGTGAGAGAGAGAGAGGGGCGAGAGAGGAGGGGGAGAGAGGAAGGGCGAGACAAAGGGGGAGAGGGGGGCGAGAGAGGAGGGGAGAGAGAGGGGGACGAGAGAGGGGGAGAGAGTGGGGGCGAGAGAGGGGGCGAGAGTGGGGGCGAGAGAGGGGGCGAGAGAGGGGGCGAGAGAGGGGGGCGAGAGAGGGGGGTGAGAGAGGGGGGCGAGAGAGGGGGCGAGAGAGAGGGCTGCACATACTGGCACTCACCTCCGAACACGGACCTACGGGCCCGCCCCTACGGGCCTGTACTAGTTATTTTAACATTAGCATTCCTAAAATCAGCAAAAGTTCATCATTATTCAAATCATTCGTATTAAGGGAAATGTGTTTTTTGCAGAGCATCATTTAAAAATGGCAAAACTGTTGATGTCTTCGGTCGTTAACCGCAGAATTTTTTGTTACGCTAATTTTTCCATTGGACGACGTATTCAACACAATAAATAGTTTGAAAATTGTTCAACCGAAAAAAAAAATAATTTCCCCCCTGAAATCTGAAAATTTCCCCCAGATTAAAAATTACAGTCTTAAACATTCTAAATTAATGGACAAATTCTACCTTTATGGGGGAGTATTGCATCAACGTCATCATCAAACCCCCAGCAATGATGTACCTTGCATTCAGGTGCTGAATTCGCATGGTGATGACCCAATTTGTCGCAGATAACATGATGATGTGCAAAATGCAGGTTACAGTGAACAATGCACATATTTAGTCACGAGAAGATATCCCAGTTACACCAAGCAGTTTTAAGGGAATTCGTTCACAATAGAATGAAATAATTTGGGAGTTTGCTTGGAATGTCATTTAACAGCATAATGGGAGCGACCCATGAAGATTGCACGGAATGTAAAGTGTGACCAAGTCCACAACCTCTCTCTTTTTTCAAGTCATCAACCCCAAGTCTTCAAGCCCCTCAAATCCCCTCCCCCTCACACACACACACACACACACACACACACACACACACACACACACACACACACACACACACACACACACACACACACACACACACACTCTGCTTTCATCCTCAACTTGTCAACCACCCTTCCCAACCACAAGTCCACATAATCGTCACCAACTGCTAAGACTGCTAAGACTGCTAAGGTTTCTCGGTGAAGTGAATCGACGAAAAGGAAATTTATTATTCATTGGACGGAATTGACTGAATAGTTTGTGATTATATTATTATTATTTTCTTTGAGTTGGTGTGCGAACCAGCGACTATGAGATTATACACCCCCTGTTAAACTTCGTGCTTCCGTTCCCACAAGGCATTGTCAGAGCATTATTTTGTTTCCCTCACATGTGCATGAAAACAGTGGAAGCATTCTTAAGGAGTCCCAGGTTCCATTTGCAAGGGAATGAATTCCCAATGGAGTATGGAATAAGTATGGAGTTTGCTGTGAATGTCCTTTGACAGCATTATAGTCGCTAACTGGAAAGACTGCTAAGATTTCTCGGTGAAGTAAATTGATGGAAAGGTAATCATACAATGACAGAATTAACTGAATAACTGGTGGTTATATAATTTTTTTTTACTTCTGGTGGGTGTGCGAACCAACAATTCCGAGCAAATACACCACCAGTGAATGCAACAAGAATGCACATAAGTGAAAATTGCGTGAATATCGATATTTTTAGATCACCACATGCACTGCCCAGATCCAAGAGCTCTCAAATGAGTGATCACTCAGCATTATATGTGCTGTGGTTATGACACATACCCCATTCAGACACATTCATGCGAGTTGCATAGATATAGATTTAGATTTTTTTTTTTTTTTTTTTTTTTTTTTTTGTATACCTTGGTCGAGGCTCGTATGAGAGCTAACACACAACTCACAGCAAGGAGGCATGAGACAAGAGGGGTGGGAGTGGAAGGGACAAAACATTGGGGAACAGACACATTAGGTGAACTGTGGAAGGGAGAGGGATGGGGATGGGACGGGGAACATGGCGAGGAGAAGATGGACATTACAGGGACTTTCAGGAAGGAAAGCAGGAGAATTGAAGGAAGTGGGCTTGGGTGGATTATCGGGGGT
Source organism: Eptatretus burgeri (assembly GCF_056783735.1). Taxonomy (NCBI): domain Eukaryota; kingdom Metazoa; phylum Chordata; class Myxini; order Myxiniformes; family Myxinidae; genus Eptatretus; species Eptatretus burgeri. The sequence goes on from NC_140973.1 coordinate 69,722,854, forward strand.
AGAAAAGATCGAGGATTTGGATGGGGGAAGATAAGAGGTGGTGGTGAACAGCTGTTTTGAAAGCCTGGAGGGAAGAATGGGAAAGAATAGAGTGAGGAAGTTTATTCCAAAGGCGGGAAAAAGAGGAATGAAAGAGTGAAGATGAGCAGTGATTCGTGATTTTGATAGCTTTACCAGAAGGGGGTTGTTGGCGGACCTTGAGCGCCCTGTGGAAATGTGGTTGGGACAAATCGCAGAGAGAGCAGGGGGGCAAGGCTGGAGAGGAGTCGGTAGAAGACAGAAAGACCACCGACCAACCTGCGGTGATTGAGTGAGAGGCCCAAAGACTCAGCTTCATTGCGGGAGATGCCAATGATCTTAAAAGCCCTGGTTTCGACAGCGTGAAGTCGAGAAAGGTGGGAGGCAGGAGCACCGGCCCAGAGGGGAGAGCAGTACTCCATCAGGCTACGGACAAAAGCTTTGTAAGTAGTCAGGAGCTCAAGAGGGCCGAGGAAGGACTTTGCACGACGGAGGATTCCCAGTCGGCGACTGGCTTTTGAGGCAAGGTTGGAAATGTGACTTTCCCAGGAAAGGTCATGGCAGATAGTGAGACCCAGAAGCTTGAAAGAAAAGACTTCTTCCAGAGGATTGTTGAGAAAGTGGATGGGGGGTTTTGTAAACGGTCCTTTCGAAGAGACATAGTGAGAGTGTGAGATTTGTGTGGATTGAAAGACATGTTCCACGTGTTGGACCAGTTTGTGATTTTATCCAGATCTGCAGTGAGCGAAGAAGCTGCTGCTTGCCGGTCTGAGGGATGACAGATGGTACGGCAGAGGGTGGAGTCATCGGCAAAGAGAAATAGAGGATTTTCCAGAGAGTCCGAGAGATCATTGATGAAAACCAGAAAAAGAACAGGGCCCAGAACGCTACCTTGAGGAACTCCAGCCTGCACAGGAAGAGGGGATGAAAGAACTCCATTTAGGGCCACACGTTGACTGCGACAGGAGAGGAAGTCTGCGAGCCATGAGTGGAGATGGCCTTGAATACCATGGGAAGAGAGTTTGGTGAGTAGGGCAGGGTGCCAGACTGTGTCAAAAGCACGTGATATGTCCAGGGATACGGCTCGGATTTCCTGTCTGGCATTGAGGACCTCCATCCATTGATGGGAGAGCAGTAGCAGCATATCCAGGGTAGAGTGACCTGGTCTGAAACCAAATTGATGATTGGAAATCAAGCCATTGGAGAAGAGGAAGGATTTCATGTCTGAAGCAATGATGGATTCCATAACCTTGCTGATGATTGGGAGAAGGCTGATTGGTCTGTAGTTACAGGGATCTGTTTTTGCACCTTTTTTATGCAGGGCAGTGATGTTAGCAGATTTCCAAGCAGATGGCAGATGACCTTGGGAAAATGAGAGGGTGAATAGAACAGAGAGAGGGTGAGCAAGAGCAGAAGAGCAGGCTTTGAGGACACGTGGGCTGATGCCGTCTGGACCGGTTGCAGAATCTGACTCGAGGTTTGAAAGCAAGCTCTCCACCTTGTCAGGAGAAAAGGATACAGAGTCCAGGGACAGTTGGGTGCGACTGGGTAAAGTGGGTAGAGATAGTGATGGGTTTGGGACACAAGATTTAGCTGCAAACACCGAGTTTAGACATTCAGCTTTATCACGTGTGGAATATCGATATACATATACACATAGATATAGATATAGATACATATATATATTTTTTTTACATATCCATATCTTCTTCTTCTTTCGGCTGCTCCCATTAGGGGTCGCCACAGCGGATCATGATTATGATCCGCATAGTGATTTGGCACATGTTTTACGCCGGATGCCCTTCCTGACGCAACCCTGGTCGCCTCTTACGACACAGGGATATTTTTTCATATCCATATAGATATCGATATATGCCAATATATAGATATACACACAGATATAGATATAGATATAGATATTGTTACGGCTGTGGAAATTCGCAGAACACCATATTGGTCCTTAGTGAGTTATGCCGATAAGTCCGTGTTCAGTTAGATTTCCCCACCGTTGTTTAATGTACATTATTCGTGTCACAGGGCTATGATCCTTTGAGATAGCCGTTTTTCTTTACTATCGTTATTTTGGACCAACCACGTTTCAACCACCACAACCACCTTCACAACGCTACCATCACAACAACCACGATCACCTCAACCACCAACCTCACCGAACCACCTTCCCCGCTACGCCAACTGCCGATCCCCTTCACCACAAACCAAACCACAACCATCTATCGGTGGCGCACGGATTTTCCCGCCTGTTTTTCCTGCGCGCCGATCGGGGAGATCGTTCGTCATTGGTCGGTTCGTGGAAGTGAGGCGGTGGAAATAAGGAACGCCCCCTTTCTCGAAGCTTCCTGCAGGAGCTGGAAGGGGGGGGGGGGCGGAGCGATAAACAGGGAGGAGCGAGGCGTTGGAACTGAGGAATATAAGGGCGCACAGGACGCCAGGTCTGGGTCTTCGTGGTGGTTTTCGTCTGTGTGTGTGTGTCGTGTGCATTGGTGGTTTCGTCTTGGTCTTCGGAGAGTCTTGGGTTCGGTGGTTCGGGTCGAGTCGTCAGAGCTCGCAGTCGGTGGGGAGTCCGGGCGTGGCACGGGGGACGCGGACGGGAGGCGCCGCTTTGCCAGCTCTGACGCGCATGCCTGCACATCCGTGTGGAGAGCGCCGGAGAGAGCTCGCCAGCCCCATGGAAGGCCGAGCTCAGCCGCGGCTGTCCTAGCTGCCGTGGGGGACAGACGTCGCGACTCATCCCCCATCGCACTACAAGGGTGCAGGTCACCTGCAACGGTCTCGTGGGGACCGTTCGGTCATCCAGACTCCATGCCATAAAGGTCTACGGACCCTGTCTGGCGCCCTTGTCTTTGGGGGTAGCCTTTTCTTTTATTTTGAATGAATGTTGGTGGCGCCATGTCCTGTAAGTAAAAACTGTTAAGTGACTAGATAATTGTTTATCTGATTGGTGATTGGTGGGTTGTAGTGCTTCGCCTTGCTCATGTCTTTGTCCCCGTCCCGTGCATGATTGTTTTACTGTATAAGTGTTTTTCATTGCATGGCTGTGTATGTGCATGTGTGCTGTGTATCGAAATAAACGTGCTTGGTTAAATGTACCCCGTTCGTTGTGTCCTCCTTTCTCCCCATTGAAATGCCATCTTGCATTGCGGAATAATAGTTGGGTTGTTAAATACCCATTAATTAGAATCGGATCCGGTGAGGTCTGGCGATAATACCCGCTAGGTTATCACTGCAGAACGGAACGGACCACTTGAGCGGTTCGTGTCCAAGCCGACCTGCACATAGGTACGATATACACATAGGTACGGTGTCCCGGTAGGCTACCCGCGCAGGTACTTAGGTATATTGATATTCGGCGATTGACCCTATTTTGTGCGGGTAGAAAATTGACTAGGCCGTGGTGGGGTTGAAGACCCACCCGTGACAGGGTTCCGGCGTTGTTCCGGAAGGTCACGACTGAATTGTCCGTACGGTGGGCAACGCGGCTGATATTAGGGAAACGCGGTCAATCGCACGCCGGTGGGCGCAAATGTGTAACAATATACACACAGATATACACATAGATATAGATATAGATATAGATATCGATATACACATAGATTTTGATATACACAGAGATATAGATCTAGATATCAATATACATATATATATATATATATATATATATATATATATATATATATATATATATATATATATATATATGTACAGTGGGGAGAACAAGTATTTGATACACTGCCGATTTTGCAGGTTTTCCCACTTACAAAGCACGTAGAGGTCTGTAATTTTTATCATAGGTACACTTCAACTGTGAAAGACGGAATCTAAAACAAAAATCCTGAAAATCACATTGTAGGATTTTTAAATAATTAATTTGCATTTTATTGCATGAAATAAGTATTTGATCACCTTCCAACCAGTAAGAATTCCGGCTCTCACAGACCTGTTAGTTTTGTCTTTAAGAAGCCCTCCCATTCTCCACTCATTACCTGTATTAACTGCACCTGTTTGAACTCATTATCTGCATAAAAGACAGCTGTCCACACTCAATCAATCAGACTCCAACCTCTCCACAATGGGCAAGACCAGAGAGCTGTCGAAGGACATCAGGGACAAAATTGTAGACTTGCACAAAGCTGGGATGGGCTACAGGACAATAGACAAGCAGCTTGGTGAGAAGGCAACAACTGTTGGCGCAATTATTAGAAAATGGAAGAAGTTCAAGATCACAGTCAATCTCCCTCGGTCTGGGGCTCCATGCAAGATCTCACCTCGTGGAGCCTCAATGATCATGAGAAAGGTGAGGGATCAGCCCAGAACTACACGGCAGGACCTGGTCAATGACCTGAAGAGAGCTGGGACCACGGTATCAAAGAAAACCATAAGTAACACACTACGCCGTCATGGATTAAAATCCTGCAGCGCACGCAAGGTCCCTCTGCTCAAGCCAGCGCATGTCCAGGCCCGTCTGAAGTTTGCCAATGACCATCTGGATGATCCAGAGGAGGAATGGGAGAAGGTCATGTGGTCTGATGAGACCAAAATAGAGCTTTTTGGTTTCAACTCCACTCGCCGTGTTTGGAGGAAGAAGAAGGATGAGTACAACCCCAAGAACACCATCCCAACCGTGAAGCATGGAGGTGGAAACATCATTCTTTGGGGATGCTTTTCTGCAAAGGGGACAGGACGACTGCACCGTATTGAGGGGAGGATGGATGGGGCCATGTATCACGAGATTTTGGCCAACAACCTCCTTCCCTCAACAAGAGCATTGAACATAGGGCGTGGCTGGGTCTTCCAGCATGACAACGACCCAAAACACACAGCCAGGGCAACTAAGGAGTGGCTCCGTAAGAAGCATCTCAAGGTCCTGGAGTGGCCGAGCCAGTCTCCAGATCTGAACCCAATAGAAAATCTTTGGAGGGAGCTGAAAGTCTGTGTTGCCCAGCGACAGCCCTGAAACCTGAAGGATCTGGAGAAGATCTGTATGGAGGAGTGGGCCAAAATCCCTGCTGCAGTCTGTGCAAACCTGGTTAAGAACTCCAGGAAACGTCTGATCTCTGTAATTGCAAACAAAGGTTTCTTATCAAATATTAAGTACTGTTTTTCTGATGCATCAAATACTTATTTCATGCAATAAAATGCAAATTAATTATTTAAAAATCATACAATGCGATTTTCAGGATTTTTGTTTTTGATTCCATCTTTCACAGTTCAAGTGTACTATGATAAAAATTACAGACCTCAACGTGCTTTGTAAGTGGGAAAACCTGCAAAATCGGCAGTGTATCAAATACTTGTTCTCCCCACTGTATATATATATATATATATATATATATATATATATATATATATATATATATATATATATATATATATATATATATATATATATATATATATATATATATATATATATTGTTGCGGAAATGCCCTTAGTGTGTTAGTAGAGATAGCATTAGCCCAGATCCCCCATTAAATGCATGTTTAGCCAGGTTGTTCGGTAATTGGACGTTACGTGTGTGTCGGGAGGTTTCACAGGCTGTTATTTGTTCGTGCAGTGGTGGTGTACCAAGAGGTTCTTCTTCTTCCTTACTCTCTCCGGACAATAGTCCCCGCCCAGCGCTCTGAGAGGGAGTGGCCTGGAGAAGGAAGTGAAACTGCAGTCGGCCGAGAGGCGAGAGGGAAACTGAGCGTGCCGAGTCTGCCATTTTCGCAGTAAGAGAAACTGCCTGCACGTCGAGTCTGCCATTTTGGCAGTGGGAGAGGCCACCTGCATGTTGAGTCGGGCGATCGACTTTGTGGAGCAGTGGTTTTGGCTGGCGGTGCCTCCTCGGCCAGGGACCCAGCCTGCGGAGCCCAACACCTCGATTTGGCCTTGTCTGGTGAACAGGCCAGGCCTGGATTTGTATGCTGGACCTTGTGAAGGGCCAGCTAGAGCACACGTGGACCTTCCACTCTGGTACCGTCGACCTTACGGGGGCTGAACACGTCGAGGCTGCGTGTGTGAGGGCTGCGACAAATGGACGACGCCGCCATTTTGCCACGTGGCGTGTTTGAGCTTGGGTGCTCGAATCCGTGGACATCTGCTTGTCACGAGACACATTCGTGCTTTTGACACTTTTACTCTTGTCCATGAAGCATCACCAAGTACTCTGTGTCTTGTCTGCATGCTGTCCATGTCTTGTCTGCATGTTGTCAAAGGTTTATCTCGTGAGGGTCCCCTTCGAAACCCGTAATCCCCAGCTCCTTAGTTAAGAAAGGGTTATAGATTAATTATCATATTGTCGTGAAGGCTTTGCTTGTGTTGTGTTCCTCGATGTGTCCCCAATAAATCTGGCTGATTCGTATGAAGTTGCCGCTTTGAATTAATTCGTGCCGCGCCGAGGAACGATCCGCTCGATTTGGATATAAAAACCAAAATGGTTACAAACTGGCAGAATTCGCTCGGTCTCTGACAAAACCAGTCTGTAACCGGGGTCTATTTCCCCAACTGGTAAGGTCCAGGTGTACGTTGGTATCGCGATTCCAGGCGCATGACCCGAGGCCTGTGCCAAACCAGCTGACGTTATAACCCCGGAGACGGCGGTGGTTAAGTGACGCCGAATATGTAACATTTGGCTGTCGAGAGTCGGGAGCGAAAACCCAAACTGGCTGTGGATTGGAGCCGACTTGGGTGCCATTCGAATTCCCCACCACCGCTGAATCCGTAACAATATATATATATATATATATATATATATATATATATATATATATATTGATATAGATATAGATATAGATATAGATATAGATATATATATATATATATATATTGATATAGATATAGATATAGATATAGATATAGATCGATATATACACATAGATATAGATATAGATATATATGTACTGGACAAAAAAATGGAAACACCTGGGTAAATGAGGGACACCAAGCAACGGCTTCCACACAGGTGTGGCCCACGTGGTAATTAAGCAAATAACTTCCCAGCATGCTTTAGGTCATGTATAAAAAATACTGCACAGACTTGGTTGCCGATAATTATGGCTGGCATGGATGCGAGGAGAAAAAAAAAATAAAAAAAAATAAAAAAATAAACCAACCTCAGCAATGAGTTTTTCACTTTTCTAGCAGCTTGTATTGGACTTGTTGTGTTTGTCCTGCACACTTTTATTTCCCTCATCTCGTCTATTTGTTCTGCCTCCACTGACGAAGTCACCGGTGGAATTATGTTTTTGGGTTGTCCGTCCGTCCGTACATATGTATGTACGTACGTACGTCCATCCATCCGAATTACCTCCGCCACCGAAGATGAAGGAGGTTATGTTTTCACCTATTTCTGTCTGTTTGGTTGCTTGTTTGTTTGTCTGTCTGTTTGTTTGTTAGTCTGTGAGCAGGATATCTCAAAAAGTTGAGGATGGATCCGGATGAAATTTTGTGCACAGGTTGGGTTTGTGACAAGGACGAACTGATTTGATTTTGGTGAAGATCCGGATCCTCATCCGGATCTGAGAATTGTTTAATTTTTAAAGTGATTCTTCACTATTGAGAGATAGAGCCAAAAATGATGTCGTACTGGATAGCATGATATTTCAAAGATGTATCGGGCCCGACATGTTCTCATGGATCAGGCATTACGTGGCGTAGGTATGCGCTCTACCGAGTGCCCTTGTAGTTTTCTCTGCAATCGCTTATCCGATTGACACAAAATTTTCACCATTGGTGCAACGACTCACGTATAATATTTTAATGATAATTTTGATGTCATAGGTCACGTGGTGTAGCAGCCATTTTGTTAAAAAGGAAAAAACGTTGGACATCTATCTCCGAAACCGCTCCATGGAAAAAATTGAAACTTGGCACATGTAAAGTACTCCCCATGCGGAATAAGTGTTAAATCTTTCGATGACGTCAAAGGTAGCTTTGTTTTGACGTCATAATTGTGTACGTCAAATGCTTTATCCGATCAGTGTGAAAAATTTTTGAGGGTCATCTCGGGCTAAATTGCAATTGGGGAAAATAATAGATGATGTCATCAGTCATATGGTTCAGCAGCCATATTCTTTTTAACATAAACCTTCACAAATATTCTTCTCCGAAACGGCTGAACAGATCGAGGTAAAACTTCACAGATATGATCACCTATCCATGAGGAACAAAAAGTTCTCCAACGATGATGTCATCAGTCACATAGTTTGGCAGCCATATTGGATTTACCCTTAAACCTTAAAAAAATTTCTTCTCCAGAACGGCTTGACGGATGGAGGGGAACCTTCACCCACGTGTTCTCCAAGCCTTTGGGATACCAGGGTGTTCACGAAATAATTAGTAAGTCACATGGTCTAGCAGACATATTGGATTGAACAGAAATCTTAGACAAATTCTTTCTCTTGAACCGCTTCATCAATCGACATAAACGTCACCATTATGATTTAGTAGTCATGGGGAATATTGTGTTAAATTTCAACCTGATTGGATGCATGGTCTGGCAGCCAGAATAATTTACTCTTTTGAATCTGAGTTGAGGGATGATGTCATAATTGCACACGTTAAATGCTTTATCTGATTAGTAAGAAAAATTTTGAGGGTCATCAAGGACTACATTGTATGGGGGGGTTGAGGGGAAAAAAATTGATGTTTAACAGCTTTACATAAAAACCTTCAAAAATCTTCTTTTCCGAAATGACTGAACAGATTGAAGCGAAACTTTTCAGGTATGATCACCTATCCATGAGGAACAAAAGTTCTCCACCTATAATGTCATCGGTCACATGGTTTGGCAGCTATAATTTTTTGAACATAAACATTTTAAAATCTTCTTCTCCAGAACGGCTTGACAGATCGAGGGGAAACTTCACCCACATGTTCCCCAACTCTTGCGGATACCAGGGCATTCACGAATAATTAATGGGTCGCATGATCTGGCAGACATATTGGTCTGAATATAAAATCTTTTTTTTAATCTCTCTTTAACTGCTTTACCAATCGATGTGAAACTTCACAATCATGATCTGGGAGTCATGGGGAATATGCTTTTTAAATTTCAACCTGATCGGACTCATGGTTTGGCAGCCATAATTATTTAATATTTTGAATCTGAGTTCAGAGATTTAAATCAAACTTGGTACAAGTATGATAATGATGTAATAATGTGGGTGGAGGCAAATGTCGCAACATCGCGACGTCGAAGAGTGTCCTTATAGTTTCACTTTTTACTTTTTATCTTGTTAGACCTGTGTTTTTGTTGGTCTTTCCCTTTTTGCTTTTCACTTGCCTTCTTCCTGTCTGGCGGGTCTCGCCCACCAGGCAGGAAGGGAACCTCACGCTTACTCCCCGCCCCTCACCCTTTCCTCGTGTTGGCCCTGTCCTCCCCAGGGCCTGGCATGGCAAGCAGGCGTCATAATTACATCTGGTTCGTGTTTGCAAAGGAGAGAGCTGTTCCATCAAGTGAGGTGTTTAGTCAGACGTATTGTTGGGCATGCTGAGGTTCAAGACAGGATTTTGTTTTTCTCCCGAATTTCCTTGGCCCATGGGTTTTATGTGACCTTCCAGTCCGCTGGAAGGCTTGCTGAGTTGTGGGTGTGGTGGACTGTCACTCAGTCAGCAAGGTCTCTGGCTGATTGTGTGGTCGAGGCCCTCTCTGACCATGAGAGGGTCATGATGGTCCACCTCTACAATTTGAGCATTACAGATGATGGCAAATTTTGGTTGTCTAGATATTGTTGCGAATTCGCGCCCGCCATCATGCGAACGGCCACGTAACTCAAATCGCGGCATGTCACCCACCGGACGGACAATTCTGTCGTGATCCTCTCGGACTAACACCGGGAGCTAGTCACGGGTGGGCCTTTCGGCCTCACCACGATCGTGCCAATCAGCCCCCCGCGTGGGATTGGGTTGTTCGCCAAATTCGACCTACCTAAGTACCCACACGGAGGGTAGACCGGGCAATCGCACCTCGCCGCAGGTCGACTCCGGACACGGGCCACTTAAGCGACCCGCTCCGTACTATCGGGATAATCAAGCGGTGTTATCGTCGGCCTCGACGGTTCCGATTAATTATCGGGCGTATTAAGCCCACTACCAACCCTTTACATGAAGCAAGATGGAGATTCAATTAAAGAAAAGACGAAGCGAAACGGGAAAACAGTTCAACATGATGCACATTTATTCCACGGCACACGGAGAGCACACATATACAATTAAACAGAATGCACCTACAGCAATTGCAACAAAAGAAACACAACAATGCAGATCTACTACCGACTACGCGAGCACACGGCAACACTTACACAGTTTTACCTTACAGACGGCACCAACAACACATTTACTCAAAAGCAAAAGAAAAGGGCCACCCTCAAAGACAAGGGGGCAGGCGGGGCCTGTGGGCCAATATTTGCGCGGGACCTGAAAGAGCGGTCAGGTCCGCGAGACCGGGTGGATCCTACCCGTGTTTTTGTGATGAGCTGCAAATGTGGCGGCGCGGCGGTGCCCCGACTCCGTGCTCCTTCGCGGGTTTCGTTGGCACTGCTTGGAGTGGGGTGGGAACGGGGCCCCCTTTTCGCACTATCTCAGCGCAGGGGAAAAGAGGGGGGGGGAATTGTTGATGATCTGGGGAAAGAATATAGCTGGCTTGCTTGGGTCCCGTGACAAGCGATTCCACCGCGACCTCGTTGCCGACCGCCGTCTTCCTTGCCTCGGACCCGAGCTACTCAGACTCTTCCCCAATTCTCCTCAGTCGACTGCAGCAAACCACCTGTACGCCCTCACCTTCCGACTCCACTCCGCGCTCCAACCCGACTCTGCCCAAAACACTCTCCGCTCTTCTGAGGCCGACTCTGCCCAAACCGACTCTGCCGCTGCCACACTCTGCCGCTGCCACACTCTGCTCTCCAAAACTGACTCTCTTCCAAAAAACGAGATTCGCCCCGTGCTCGGCGCTTTATAGGCCGGCAGGAGAACCCATATGCAAATTTCTGGATCAGAACGAGCTCGGAGGTGGAGCCACGCTCGCCCATTGGACGGAGAAAAAGGGGCGTGAGTCTCCCCTGATCTTCGAATTTGCATATCTCGATTCTCCACCGACGCGCCTGGAGGTGGGGCCAAACCGCCCCACGCTTCCTGATTGGACGGATTAGAAGTGGGCGTGTAGCATTCCTGATCCGAATTCTCCTCGGAAAGGCCGCATTTTGCACTCGCGGCTCGGCGCGCGTCCCGTACGAGGCCAGGACAGCCTGACGCTTGGTGCTCACAAGTGGTGTGGGAATGGCGGTAGAAGGAGGAGAGGTGAAGGTGGTGGAGGGTTTATGGTGGTGGTTTATGGCCATGGCGACGTCTGGAATGGCGGTGATGCGATGTTTGCGGGAGTGAGTTGTGAAGGTAAAGATCGTGGCTGTTGGCGTTGTTGTTGTTGTGAAGTGGCATTGTGGTTGGTGGTTGTAGTGTGATGGCGGTTGAGACATGGTTGGTTCAAAATAAAGATAGAACAGAAAAACGTCTGTCTCAAAGGGTCGCAGCCCGAATGAATCACATTTATTCCCTCTAAACAACGAGTTTGGGGCTAACTACACATGTACTTACAGAGATATCTCACCTACAGGACCTGAATGGTGGTTTGTGAATTTCCTCAACCGCAACAATATGTTGATCTTAAGACCCTACCATGGTTAATCCAAGATGGTGCAATCATTCCCTGAGAAGGCAAGGTTAATGCGAATTGCTACTTAATGATACAGAGTGATCATCTTCTCCCCATGTTGCAGAATTTCTTTCCTGCCGGAAGGGGTGTCTTCCAGGATGGCAGTGCCACCATCCACAGAGCACATTGGTTGTCCAATAGTTTTATAAGCATGACACTGATGTTATCCATACGTCATGGCCTTGTCAGTCACCAGATCTGAACCCAATCGAGCATTTCTGGGATAGTCCGGAATGACGGCTGAGACGGTGTTTCCCACCTCCATCAAACAGCAGGTGTGTGTGTTTATTGACTTTCTGATAGAAGAATGGTTCCGCATCCCTCCAACAGAACTTCAGACGCTGGTGGACTCTATGCCATGGCGAATACAGGCCGTACTGGCCGCAAGTGGTGGCCCACTGCCCTGTTAAGTGACTTCACATTGGCGTTTCCATTTATTTGTCCACCACCTGCTGATATCGATATAGATGTGTGCTCGAGCTTTCGAATGCAGATTGTGCTGGGGCTCAGGTCATGAGCAAGACCACAAATTGACATTTTTTTCCTTCCAAAATGGTTGCAATAAAAGGTCTCCAGTCGTCATGTGCGAGTTCAGATCGCTCGTCAGGAGGGAGCTTCTAGTCACCGGAATATTGAGCAAGGGAATGTTTCTCCTAGGCACCTAATGTTACTCATTGTTCTTCTGTTTGAGTTCAAGCTTGGTTTTAAGACATTCCCATCCTTTTGGGAAATCCTCCAATTGTTAGGGAGCCTTCAACCAAATAGTCCGGGAGCCCATGGAGATTTGTTTAGCATTGCGAGTACAGAAGGTTTGAGGCTTGGAATATGATGGGATACAACATGGGACCCTCAAACGGGCATTCTTAAGTTTCATCTCACGTACCATTCCTGGGGGCGACCACTTAAAGTACCCCCAAATTCAAGTTTAATTAGCATAATTAGGTACATGAATGAAACCAGCACTAAATTGTTCATCTTTTGGGTGAAAATCAAGATCCGCCATTCTTAAGTGTCAACTCCTGTACTTAGCCTACTTAAGAACTCCCCTAATTAGCACTAATTACCACGTTAATTAGCATGATTGAGTACAAAGATGGAATTCAGGCCAAAATGTCTATCAGACCACCCTGTCCATGGATTGGCCATTCTTAAGTGTCAACTCCTATACCTAGTCCACGTAAGAATGGGTCAAATGTGATCATCTCATCCTTTATCATGTTTATAAAAACATTTTTTAATCCGCAATATCTGTCTCTCGGCCTGATATCATTTAATCGATTTACCGGTACTTTAATTTACGCCATGTCCGAATTAAACCTGGTAACACAAGAAATTTCAGTTTGCCGATTGCAAAAACAAAATGTATCCTTTAAAAAAGCCTTCCCGAATATTGTTCTCTCCCAAATAATATTGCCTTTTCAGATAAGTGACAATGGATATGCAAGACCCTGATTGGTCTCCTAACATTTCCAGGACTGAGACCCCCAAGCCCAGTTCCGACACCTCAGAGACGCTGTATCCTTCATACGCATCAGAGTTCGGGGAAAGAGGCCATGCCTTGAAGTGTTTCCATTCGGTGAACAACAATGGGCCACAGTACAAAAAGCTGCATCAAACAGGCGTAAAAAACGAAATTTCGAGAATTCAGTCGCCCGAGATGTCGTTCTTGATCTTCCTGAAAGCCCAAGGGAAAAGGATGGATATCATGTTCGCTGTTATAAAAACTACTGCAGTTTCAGCCAGCCAGTCACCTGTCGACATTGGTGACACTGCGAGTACCTCTACGACAACACATTTTCGTTCTGCAACCGCAACCTCAGATGAAAAGCCATCCACTTCCGGTATATTTCCACCGCAATGGTTGTTTTGTGGCAACACAAAAAAAGCGCAAAAAGGGTGGGCTTGAAGTTGCTGGCGTTTGCGAAACTCTCGAGGCTAGCCAAAGCATTCAGGAGGCGGCTTTGGTATTAAATGATGCTAAAATCTTGTCTAAAATCAGTGGCATTGACCTCGTCGCCAAGGAAGTGAAATATCATCACTCTTGCAAGAGTTCGTTTCTGATGTCGGCAAACAGAGTACGCGATCGAGACAGGAAGAGTGCCGAAAGTCCATCGGACCAGGACCACCAACCCGTCAGCTGTTGATGATATTCAAGCATATGTTGAGCAATCTGTCCTCAGAAACAAAAGGCCCGAACTCCTTACGTCCGTGTTTGCGAGGTATTTGGACTTGTGCAATATATCATCAGAAACTCCTCCAAATAACGCTCAAAGCCTAATGCGGAATTTGAAGGGAAAATTTGGTGACAAACTGAAATTTCAAACTCCACTCGGAAAGAAATTAGGATTGATAATGTACAGTTCTGAAATGTCTGATGACGCAGTACGTGTCGCATCTGACTATGCCTCCGATGATGAACAAATTGTGACTAAGGCCACTCTGCTACTCAGGAAACAACGACTTGATGTTCAAAAAAGGGATTTGCCCAAAAATCCGACTTTAGATGACCTGCAGGGAGGTGATGTATCCCCCCCTCCCCCACCTCTGTTATCTACTTTCTTCACCACCTTGTACTGTGGACAAAATCCCACAAAACGAACCGATCATGTCATGCGCCGCATTAAATCATCCTGTGATGATGCCCTCTTCATTACTAGGAGAGGTAAAGTCAAACCAGCAAAGCAAGTGGCACTGGGTGTCGCTGTGAAATCTGTCACAGGTAGAAAAAAGGTTGTGCAGGTGTTAAATCGATTTGGGCACTGCATAAATTACAACAGCTTCGAGGAATTGGAAACAGAAACAGCAGAGCAACTTCAAGAAAGGCGACTGTCCTGTCCTGATGGAACCATCAAAGACAAGCCAATGGGTGTTGCATTTGATAACTTCGATGAGTTGACAAATACATTATCTGGTGCAGACACACTACATGTTACAATGGGAATAATGTATCAGAATAGACCTGATGAATCAGAAGAAACAAGGCCAGTTGAACCAAGCGAGTCCGTCTCATTGCTGCCAATAGTCCCGAGCACCAGGAAGGGTCAAAAACGATCACTGGAGCAACAAGCGGAATCACTGGAACCCTATCGTAAAAAAACAAAAATTACAGTTTTCAGTTACAAGCACGAAGATGTCTTCAACCTCCCTGATGTCAGTGGTGCTGCAAGAAACTTGGACCTGATGTGGATGATGAGTCATGCTCCAGATGTAGGCAAGGTTCCAATGTTGTTCGGGTATAATGCCAAAAACTACGAAGACAAGCTGCCAAAACAAGAGGTCCGATACATGCCCAACCTGAGACAGCCAATCACTCGTCTTGACGTCATATAAGAGATGCTCATCACAGCCCAAAGATGTGCCAAAGAGTGTGAGCAGAAATTTGGAATTGTCACGTATGACCTGAATGTGGCAACACCTGCCATGCAGATTCAAGCCACAGAAAAGCCCCAATTTGATGACGTCTTCATAATGCCAGGTGTGTTTCACATTGAGATGGCATTTTTTTAAAGCGGTCGGGAAGATCATCTCTGATTCAGGAGGACCTGACATGCTAACTGATACTGACGTCCTAGCCCCAGGGTCACTGAACGGCTTCCTATCAGGAAAACATTTTAATCGCTGCAAAAGGTTGCATCCAATACTAGCCCTTGCCTTTGAGATCCTCCACTTTTTGGCATTCATGAAGACCTACGAGGAAAAGGATCGACTAGAGGAATTCATCAACAGTGTACACAGTGGTGAAGTTGCATTCGAGTCAATAGGTGCCTCAGATGTCTTCGTTGCTGGAAAAACTGCCAATACCAAGAACACAGACGAAACAAGATCTGGAACACATGGCTACACCGCTCAATTTTGGATGATGTACATCGATTACATTGGTCTTTCCCACAACCTGGAGAGAGCGAGCAGAACAAATGACATAGATCTATACATCTTCACACTGACTGCAGTCATAGACCTCTTCTTCGCTACAAACCATGTCAACTATTGCAGATGGTTGACAAAATTCCAGCTTGACCTGATGAATATCGACGAATCGCACCTGGACGCCGAGAAAGGTGCGTTCACTGTCCGAAGAACTGACCATGCTTTCAGCCGTGTTCCTGTCGATTTAACTCTGGAGCAAACGGTCAACGCTGACGCAGCGTCTCGCCTCACAGGGATATCGTCTGCCACAAATAGTTATACTGCTCGTTTGAGATGGATGGTCACAAAATCTACCAGGGCTTCTTTCATAAGCCTTGTGCAAGAGATGGCAGGTTTGATTGTGAATGATGATGTTGCTGCAGAACTCTGTCCTGCACGAATAGATCGTGATATGCGTGACTTGAAGAAGGTCATGAAACAAATAGAAGACTCTCAATCCCTTTGTGATGGAAGTCGAAACAGAAGCATCACAGAAGAAACTGTTCAACATTAACACCGGGAAGGCTACCAGTGATGAGATTCGTGAAAGTCTGCTCAGAATTCCAAAAGAGGGACAGGCACGCCATCAAGATTTCCTGGATTCCTGCGTTGCTGATCCCAACAGGTTTGAAGAGAAGATAACAAAGGCAAAATTGAAGACCTTTTCAGATGGATGTGCAAAGAACCGAAGAACAGAAAACAAGAAAATATCGGAGCTGAAGGGTACTAGAGATGTGATGGGCCGCCTTGTGGTACTTGCCACCAAAAGGAATCTGGACTTGCCGTTCATTTTTGAATACCCACTCACACCAATCCCTTTGTCAATGTGCAGTACAGATGGAACTATGGCAAAAACAGAAAACAGTGCTCTCTTCAAATTACTGGAGTCAAAGGTGAATGATGCCGAATGCAGTCCTGCATTCAAACGTGCTTGCATTATCGATGGCCCATTTCTTCTCCATTCCCGACCACCAAATGAGCCAGCCACCTATGGGGGTCTCGCAAGAAGCATACCGATTCAAACAATGGCGCTGTCGAGTGTGGAACTTCATGTAGTCTTCGATGATTACTCACAGCCATCTTTGAAAGACATGGAACGGGGAAGGAGAAGAGCAGATGACCGCGAGTTTTTGATAACTGGGCCAAAACAAAAACGACCGAAAGATCGAAGCAATGCCCTGAAATCAGTCATTTAAGAGACAGCTTGTGAGTTCCGAGCGAGAGAATGGCAAGACCAGGAATACAAACAGATCGGAAGCCATCCGTGAGCTCTATCTTGACATTCCCAGAGAATGCTATCACTACGAAGTCGTCGATGGAGTTCTCAGACGTGGTTCCGTTGAATACCTTAGAAACAACCACGAAGAGGCAGATACGAAGATATGTCTCCATGCAAAATCTGTGGACAGGACTGTGAAACAAGGGGACATAGTCATTCGTGCGTCAGATACAGACAGAGCAATCGTCATGTTGTATCACTGTAGCAAGTTTCAGTCACCCTTGTGGATGGATGTTGGTACTGGAGCCAAGAATAACCGTAGATATATCAGCATTCCCGCCATCTATGAGTTACTTGGACCTCAGATATGTGCAGCATTGCCGGGATTCCACGCGTTCACAGGCAGTGACGACACTGCGGCATTTGTTCGCAAAGGCAAAGTCAAACCATTTGCTAAGCTGGAAAAGAATAAAGAGGCACAGAAAGCATTCCGAAGCCTGGCGACTGAAACATAACTGAGTCAAAAAACTCGAAAGACCCTGCAAACTTTCACCACAATCATGTATGGGGCAAAGGACACCAGCAAGGTGACACTCAATGGTTATCGGTACAAGGTGTTTGAAAAGGGCTATGGACCAAAGTCGACAGCAAAGAACCCTTTGGAGAAACTTAAGGGCAGAAACGCAAGTGCCATTCCAACAATGTGAGGCAGAGCTCATTATGCATATGAAACGTGCATCATTTGTTGCTCACATGTGGCTGAATGCTGATGTCGCCGAAATCCAACAGCACCTTACAGAATCAAATGGTTGGGACTTTGACAATGGATATTATCAGCCAATTTGGCATGAAGGGCCACAGATGCCAGACACCCTGGTTCCAGAGGAAGATGAGCTCAATGGTGATGAAAGTATCGAAGAGGAGAACATGACCGTCTCATCGGATGACGAGTCAGACTGGACACAAGATGATTGAGGAACACGATGCACAACAACCAGTTGCTGCCTGTGACTTCTTCAATGTAATCAATACAATCAAACTACAGTTAGAAATAACTCCATTAGTAATTTCATCTATCTATAATTCCAGCAATCTCTGTGTGTGTGTCTGTCTGTTTGTCTGCGACCGCTGTTTCTCGACGACCACCAGTCCGATCTGGTTGAAACTTGCCAGGAATATTGCTGGGAACCCGTGGATGTGCCTCTTCGAAGTTTGATATTAATCGGATAAGCAGTTCCAAAGTTACGGCCATTTATCTGTCCACCAATGACAAGACACGGTGCTATGACATCACGAATGACGTCACAATTAATGCTTATTTATTTCTTTATTTGTTTTTGTGAATAGATTTGTGAATACATTTACAGAGAGAGGGGGAGAGAGGAGGCGGGAAGAGAGGGAGGAGAGAGGGGGGTGAGAGAGAGGGGGTGTCACAATTCAAGAAAGGAGGAGAGAGGAGGGGGAGAGGAGGGGACGAGAGAGAGGGGCAAGAGAGAGGGGCAAGAGAGAGGGGCAAGAGAGAGGGGGTGAGAGAGGGGTGAGAGAGGGGAGCGAGAGATGGCTGCACATACTGGCACTCACCTACGGGCCCGTACTAATATAATTAATAGTGATCCTTACAACTCAGTACCAATTATCAACACTCACTATCACATTTTCGTCCATGTTGTAATTTTGTTTCAAATTTTATTAACCTCTGCCATCGAAGATGGATGGAGGTGACTGTTTTCACCCTGTTTGTTTGTTTGTTATCTTGCCAAAACGAAGTTTTGCAAGATATGTTCGTCAGCTTGTATGTTTTTTTTGTTTATTTTTTTGTTTGTCTGTAATCACGTATAAAAAATTCTGCAGAGCACAGTTATCATTGGAAATTTTTGTAACTTCGCATATCAGAGGCCTATAGAGGTCCCTTTCAGTGCACAAAATTTTGAAGGTCAAGGTCAAAGGTCAAGGTCACTTTGTCGCAAATCAGGGGAGTCGACGAAACCCTTATTTTTTTGAGTAATTTTGATCGGATAGTCTTCAAACTTCATGGGAATATAGTTCATGGTCTGGCGCTCAGCTGATTAATTTTTGGTGGTGATTGGCCTTGACCTTCATGGTTAGCGCCTAAGGTCAAACATATTTAACCCCAAGGTCAAATTTTCAAGTTTTAGGAACCATATCGTGTAGTACCTCAAATTGAACACCTCGATGAGTGCTTTCTAGATATGTCAAGCTTGAGACATTATGACGTCATTTGGTGACGTTATGAGGCAAACGCATATTTTTCATGGTTACTGTAGAATGATTCTCATCGGAATCTCTCGTAGACAGATATTCCTCAAGGAGTCACTCCTGGTGGATAGCAGCTCTGCTCACCTCAGTGTGACCTGAAAGAAGTCACACGTGGTCACCTTTTGGCAAGATACGGGTCACCCTGTGGGTCACATTGGTTTATTTTTATTTGTTTGTTTGTGAACAGTATTACGGAAAAACTCCTCGACGGATTTCGACGAAACTTGGTGGGGGGGGGGGTTAGGTCTGGTCCAAGGATCATGCCATTAGATTTTGGACTTGGTCCAAAATCCAAGATGGCTGCTATGGCGGCCAATTTGAAAAAATATTTGAATTTTTTTGTTTTTACATTTCTGCATGTTTTAAGTGATTTCCAACCCCCCCCCCCCAAAAAAAAAACTTTGTTAGAGAAAAAAAAATGTTTGCAACTTTTTTTTCAACAAAATTTCGATTTTTTTTTGTTTTTTGCATTTCTACATGTTTTAAGTGATTTCCAAACCCCCCCCCCCAACCCCCAAAAAAAAAATTGTTAGAGAAAAAAAAATTTAGCAATTTTTTTTTTCAACAAAATTTCGATTTTTTATTTTGCATTCCGACATGTCATAAGTGATTTCCAACAAAAAACATGCCAAAATTATAATTGCGGCTGATTTTGGAACTTCAGGTGGATACACCCACGTAAATCAATTTCTGTCTCAAGGAATCTAGTTATGATGAATGAATTGAGTACGTAAAAGTAAAAGGGAAAGTTGCAAACTATAACTCTGTGAGCACTATTGACGTCAAATTGAATGAATAGGATATCAGGTTCACTTGAGTGACCGAGCAGTATCGGCGGCGGAGGTTATGCACTCTACCGAGTGCTCCCCCTCTAGTTAAACTTGGATTTGGGGGTACCTTAAGTGGTCGCCCCCAGGAATGGTACAGGAGATGAAACTTAAGAATGCCCGTTTGAGGGTCCCATGTTGTATCCCATCATATTCCAAGCCTCAAACCTTTTGTACTCGCACTGCTAAACAAATCTCCATGGGCTCCCGGACTAAAAGCAATCTGATGAATGCCTGCTTCGTTGACCATCTCAAAATGTATTATTGTCCAAAAGATTGCCCCCACAACAATTAAATGAGCACACTTTTGCAATAAAACAAAGAAAATTTCTTGATATCTGTGATATCTTGCTTAGATTTGCTTCCCAAGCTGTAATGGACGAAGAAGTCAGGTCGCCAATCATCAATGGAGAAAATTGAATGTTGCATTAAATTTTTCCTGACAATACAGGAGCGGTGTGGATGGTTTAATTTGGAAATGTCACATCCTGGTATTTAAATCACATACAATGGGATGTCATAAAGCAATTAATCATAAGATTCATATATTCTTCTCGGGCACCGAGTTTATTTAAAAGGCTTCAGCAGTCATCCTCAAACTGAAGGGTGGACAATGAAAACAGACGTTTGCTTTCACGAGGCCACACTGTCTCGAACCATCAGCATTTTGAGAGCATCATTGTTTCTCAGACTAACTCCACGAATTGTTCCGAGAAAGGTTCAGTTGTTTTGTGTTGGGGTGAAACCCTTGTTGACCTTCGAGGTCTGCACACTCACCTCTGAGCTGTCTAGCCAGGGTTGCAATCCCAATCGAGCTATAAACTTTCATTCTGGTGTTTTGTATACAGGGCAAATCATCAATGTGCGTGTCATCCCTCAGATGGACGTTAAGTGAGACTCAATGGCGGTGTGGTTTGAGTATCTGCTTTGGGTCGAAGAGAAGGAACTGGCAAACCCTCCAGCACGACCAAACCACTCACCATGACAAAACAAACAAGCACGACCAAACCACTCAGTACCACAAAATCACCCAGCATGACCAAACCACTCAGCATGACCAAACCACTCATTACCACAAAACCACCCAGCACGACCAAACCACCCAGCATGACCAAACCACCCAGCATGACCAAACAAACAACCACAGCCAAACCACCCAGCATGAGCAAACCACTCTGTACCACAAAACCATCCAGCACGACCAAACCAACCACCACGACCAAACCACTCAGTACCACAAAACCACCCAGCATGACCAAACCCTCCAGCACGACCAAACCATGCACTATGACAAAACAAACAAGCATGACCAAACCACTCAGCATGACCAAACCACTCAGTACCACAAAACCACCCAGCACGACCAAACCACCCACCATGACCAAACCACTCAGTACCACAAAACCACCCAGCATGACCAAATCACCCACCATGACCAAACCACTCAGTACCACAAAACCACCAAGCATGACCAAACCACCCACCATGACAAAACAAACAAGCACGACCAAACCACCCACCATGACCAAACCACCCTCTACGACAAAACCACTCACCATGACCAAACCACCCAGCATGACCAAACCACCCACCATAATCAAAACACCCACACATGACCAAACCACCCACCATGACCAAAACACACAGCATGACCAAACCACTCAGTACCACAAAACCACCCAGCACGACCAAACCACCCACCATGACAAAACAAACAAGCACGACCAAACCACCCACCATGACCAAACCACCCACCATGACCAAACCACCCACCATGACCAAACCACCCACCATGACAAAACAAACAAGCACGACCAAACCACCCACCATGACCAAACCACCCACCATGACCAAACCACTCAGTACCACAAAACCACCCAGCATGACCAAATCACCCACCATGACCAAACCACTCAGTACCACAAAACCACCAAGCATGACCAAACCACCCACCATGACAAAACAAACAAGCACGACCAAACCACCCACCATGACCAAACCACCCTCTACGACAAAACCACTCACCATGACCAAACCACCCAGCATGACCAAACCACCCACCATAATCAAAACACCCACACATGACCAAACCACCCACCATGACCAAAACACACAGCATGACCAAACCACTCAGTACCACAAAACCACCCAGCACGACCAAACCACCCACCATGACAAAACAAACAAGCACGACCAAACCACCCACCATGACAAAACAAACAAGCATGACCAAACCACCCACCATGACCAAACCACCCACCATGACCAAACCACCCAGCATGACCAGACCGCCCACCATGGCCAAACCACCCACCATGACAAAACAAACAGGCATGACCAAACCACAAACCATGACCAAACCACCCAGCATGACCAAACCACCCACCATGTCCAAACCACCCAGCATGACCAAACCACCCACCATGACCAAACCACTCAGTACCACAAAACCATCCAGCATGACCAAACCACCCAGCATGACCAAACCACTCGGTACCACAAAACCATCCAGCATGACTCAATCACTCAGTACCACAAAACCACCCAGCATGACCAAACCACTCAGTACCACAAAACCACCCAGCATGACTGGTAACTTGTTCTTATAGTAAATACTTTCGTGGAGCTGGCTGTCCAGGTTAATCCCCCGACCCAAATTGTGGTGACGGGCGGTTACACTGACAGCCCAGATGGTGGAGCAGTTTTCCTTATGAGGATGCAGACACAAAAACATTAATTAAAAACATTTTTTGCATTTTCTTCCTTGGATCTTGTGTGGATGGGTTGGTGTTCACGCAGGCAAGATGGGCTGAATGGCCTCCACCTGTGTTGGATTTCCTTATTAGGTTTTTAGGTTGAATGCAGTACAGACCTTCGTCGGTAATCACACCGACTCAAACCTGCCGATTCCAAAAAAAAAAAAAAAAAAAAAAAAAAAAATCGCTTATATCGGCGAAGCACAAGTAGTGTGTGTGTGTATTGTTCATAAAGCACAACATATTGGTTTAGATTTCCGTCCATCCTGCGCCCGGGCGACCGCCTTGAGCTCAACTGCGGCCGCGTGCCCACCGAACGAGCAATCCAGTCTAAGCTTCCGGATCAACGCCGAAACCCAGCTACGGGTGTTGTTAACCACACCATAAACCAGCCAACTCTTCTGTCCACGCGCTACAGGGTCGATCGCCGAATTGTCGATATACCTAACTATTCGCGCAGACAGAAATGCCGGGAGTTTATACCTCAACGGGACCTGCACGAAAACGAGCCGCTTAAGCAGCTCGTTCCGTATGTGATCGCCAAGCCCCGTTGGACCAGATGTACGTTTTATCGGCTTATAATCAGCCAGCTAACATTCCAAACGCTCCATGGCAGTCAATGTGAGGAAGGGACGCAACGAGCAGGTGACATTTAACAATGGGGACATTTATTTCCATACAGGCATGCAATGAATGGGGGGATGGGGAAAAAGACACGAGCAAAAACCTACAGCCGAGTTCTATTATTAAATGTAAAGCAAATACAACACAGGCACTTAACAGTTTCCTACTTGTTAGACGGGCCCACAAACACACGTACGCACACACACCCAAGAAATGGTGGCTGATGCCTTTAATAAGGACTCCAACTCGGAGGGACAGATGAGTTGAAACCCAGAACCTATCTCGAACCTCTCCACCACGTGTGGTCTTTAAGCTGCTCGGACCCGGGCTCCAGCGAGAGTGAGCTGGATCCAATCGCCGTGAGCCGAGATCCTTCCCGAGCTCCAGCGAATCCTCTCGCGGGTCTGAACACGTGCTGGTCAGACGAGGCGCCGATCCTTCCCTTCGATGTGTCCCTTCCCCGAAGAACCACCTCCAAGATGAGGCCAAGGAGTCGCACCAAGCCGAAAACCAAGCGGAGAACAAAGAGCTCCATGAACCAAGAAGAGCCAGCCGAACCGGACGACGAAGTAGAGCGCAAAACACGCGCGACTCTCGCAACTGGCGCTCCTCTCTCGATGAACATCCAACAAGCTCGAGCCGAGCAACCAGCTCAACTCTCTTTCGATGAACCAAGCAGAAAAAGCGAACCACCTCTCTTCCGAACAAAGCCAGAGCCCAAAAAGCAGAACCCGAAGGCCTGCTAAAAAGCCTTCAACCCTAACCCGAGACAAGGCGAAGCAAAAAGCTTACTGAACCAAGCAGAGAATCTCTTCCTTATCCTCCTCCGCCCCTCCCCCGCACCCGGCGTGACTCATCCCCCCGTGCCCGCACAACCGCGGGCGGGAGGGAGTTGTTTTCATCATGAATCATGGGACGGGAGGGCTCTTCTTCCTCTTCCGAGAAGAGGGGGGAGGGTCGTTTCCATTGTGTTGTGATCGCTCCCCAACTATTAAATTAAATCACAGCGCATTTAATCGATTTCTGCCTATTAAACAAAGGAAGGCGAGGTATCTATGGAACATGCACTTATCGGCATAACTGAGCTAAAGGAACCTGTATGTTGAGTGCGATCGATTTCCAAATTCGTAACACTACCCCCTCCCCTTTTTACAGACTCGTCCCGAGTCGTTAAATTTTCATGTGACCAGCATGTGTGAGTCTTCCCCTTGTATGTTTTACCTTTGGATCCCTGAGTGCGACATTTCTTTATACGTATCCCAAAAATAAAAAACCTAATTTGCTGTGTAACTAACTAAACAAACTCTCACAGACTTATTCGGACAACTTAACTAAAATTGCCGGCGCTAAAACAAACATGCAGGTGAGGTTCCACGTATTTACAATTTTCACTCAACTTATCCATTACTTAACCATGGCCCAGGACCTGTGATCTGTGGAGAAAACGCAAAAGTCATTGCACAATCAACAGTTCCGTTTGTGGCTTGAAAGAAGTCTCGAGCACAGTGAAATGGATGGATGCAAAACACGGTGCACGGGCTGCTCAATGCAGTCCCCGTGGTGTAGCTGCCTACAGGGCAGTCCCTGCAGAACTGGATGATCCTGGCGCACATGGTGGATGGATGGACACAGGGGCAAACGTAAACAAGGGTGAGCAGGCATGGGTTCATGGCAGAGGCAGGCAAACGAGGCATGGCAAGGCAAGCCCATGCAGAACAGGCGGCTGCAGCACAACAGGCCGGCAGGTGAAGCTGGCCGGCCTCTGGTTTGGTTCCATCAGGTCTGGAGGGAGTGCGGTGGTGCCAGCCACTCTGAAGGCGGGCTCGGACCTTGCCTACTGTCTCCCCCCACTCTTTCGCCTTTGCCTGTCTCTGTCCATACCCACTCCCTTAATTTGCCACACAAAAATAAAAATAAAATTTATTTAGCCCATTTCTATTTTTTTATTTCCCTTTTAGAATTGTCTCCCGAACCCCCTTTATTGTCTCTGTCCAGATAACCTATCATGTCCACCTAGCCTACTCTCAACCCCTACGTTTTCTCTCTGGAGGGGAAAAGGGAGAGACGAGTATCCTGTCTCGAGGCCCAATGAAGCCTCAGAATGGTCTCCTCAGAGTTCAGCGATCGACATAGGTGAGTCCAGCAGCCAACAACGAGCGAAGGGATGGATGGTGCGAAGGGGTACATCTCCTAAATACCCAAACATTTCCATTAACCTTGAACTATCCCGGGACTCTTCAAAAACACCTCACACTTTTAAACTATAGGTTCTAAAAACCACGATTCCCGTCGCCTGTGTTGGTGTCCATTATAAATTTGGGCCTTGCCCTCAAATTTTCATTCGTGCCCTCGCACAATTTCCTGGCTGGGCAGCGTGGCTCAACTGGCAGGAACTCCCCCTCTGCTGAACTCTAACCATGGCACCCCCAGGCCGCTTCCGAGCCGAGCTACTCCCTATGAACGCAGGGGGTTGCCCTCTCTGGCATTGCCCCCCTCCGATGCCCAAGTCACGTATTGGTGTACCGGGGCCCTTTCCGAGGGTCGCCCGTGCCCACTACACTGCCCCGTGGCATTCTGGCGCTACGGGTCCCGTTTCCGATGGGTCGCCCGTGCCCACTCACTATCCCGGCCCCTCTTGGGCCCTTGGCCTACTCTGGCCGACTAGTCCGGTGCCCGGGGTGCCCACAAAACAAATACTCAACTTTCCACAGCCACGCTCCCAGCCGGTCCATGAACTCCTGCACCCACCAAACGGGTTTCGTGCCTTCTCTCAACACCAACAACAAAACGACCTCCTGTTAGTAAATATGAATAACCCACGAGCTAACATTAAACTGACCCCGGGGTCCCTTGGGTGGGAATCACTCCTCCCCCCAATCAGTCATCGCAACATGCATACCACATTCGCTCCACTCACACACTTGGGCCCGCTGTCCCTCACTCATTCATCAAGTACATTTTCCTCTTTTCAATTCACATCACACCCAATCCTGCTATTCTGCTAACGAAATCCCCTGACTAACTCATGCTCCCTCGTCATCCCTTAAAACTCATGCACGTTCCATTTACTCTACGTAGCTAAGCTCCGTCTCCACTACACATTTCCAGTCTGTCCATGTCTCCAAAAAATCCAACAATTCCCATTTCCTAAATCTAAACTGAAATCCCTCAAACAAATCCATTCCACAGGCTCTATGAGGAACAACCCATGTCCCCAAGAAGCCGGTCAAACTAACTCTAACCCATCCCCCTAACTAGTGGTCTTCCTGTGCCCCCTAAGCAAGGGGGGTCTTCCACCCCTTGCCCAGGGCTCCTGTATACCCAAAACGGCGAGGCTTGCTTTTCTCTCTTTTTTTCTCCTCTGCGCACCAGCACGGCAACTCACATCCTGCGCTCTTTTCCCGTGATGTCATGGCAGCTGTTCGAGCTTCGTGCTCCTCGTCCCTTCCTCACGGACGGTAACGTCCGGCAGGGATTTCCCTCCTGCCGGATTCCAACCATGCGTGCCGCCACGATGTCACTGCGCATCCCAAGCAAGCCTCGCGTTTCGAGGGGTTCCCCACGCGAGCACATGTGTTCTGCCAGTCCGTAACCCACGCCGCGGAATCCCCGATGACGTCACTCGCACCCCGAAACCACGCGATTTCTCGCGCAAGCCGGGGCACGCGCATCGGGGAAACCATTTTGTGCG
The DNA here is from genome assembly GCF_056783735.1 of Eptatretus burgeri. NCBI lineage: Eukaryota > Metazoa > Chordata > Myxini > Myxiniformes > Myxinidae > Eptatretus > Eptatretus burgeri. Next base: position 69,749,880 of record NC_140973.1, read on the forward strand.
CTCCGCGAAGAGAACACACGGTGCAGGCCACACGGGGCTTTACAAACACGCTCGCCCGGAGAACCCATCCCATCCAGATTCACATTTCCAGCCGAGCTTCTTTCCGTCTGCGGGATCGGCTTGTATCCATCGCGGGCGTTTCAGGACCGGATCTCACTTGCGCAGGCGCGCACGTGGCGGCCTCTTGCGAAGCACAGCACGGACCTCACGCACGCTTCTGTGCGAATCCGGCACGGTCCTCGAAACAGCTACGGCCGCTACACGGCCCTTGTCCCTCGTCTGGTGCCGTCTTCGTCGCAATTCTATGCACGCACTCCCGCGTGCCATGACGCTTACCATGACACTCTCACTCGAGCATGCAGTTGCGTGTTCCCACACACCAACTGCCATTTCTCTTTCATACCGCGGCCTCACACATGTGGTTTCTCTCATACACGGCCTTTCTCCCACGCACGCCATCTCACTCACGCCATGCGCGAGTTTCAGCACGCATTTCGCCACACTCATAAGCACATGCACCGGGACAATCACGCTGGGAATTTGCGCCACCACAAGCGCTCCCGGGGCCTCCATACCCCCCAAGCTCCGCATGTACCCGTTCACAGCACTCACCCCCCTAACTCTCAAAGCTCGACTGGACCCACCTGGTCGTGGTCCGCTTCAAGGGGGCATATTCCCTCCCCTCGTTCCGGAAGGAGGTTATCCTGCTGCTTGCACCGGGCCACCAAACATTCCCCGAGCTCCCCCTCATTGTCCCTCGCTAACTCCATGCGTGTGTGTTCGTCTTTACTTCCATACAATTCACCCTCTGTCTCCTCTATCTCCCGTGTCTCTGTTATTTCTTTTAATTCCTACGTTTCCATTGTCTCTACGTGTCTCGTACACGTCTCAGTCACCGCATTTAATTTTTCCCTCTCTGTCACCGTCACCTTCAAGAGTCTCACCCAACATGTCTCCTGAATTATTGTGAACTCACCCGTCTCCGCTGCGGGACCGACACAATCCACACTCCCCTTCATTGGCTCGGTGTCTCTGCCACGTGGCGCCGCCATTCTGTGCTCCGTCACCCGCATCTCGCCACGTGCAGGTGCCATTATGCCTCTTATGCCCATCCTCACTGCCTTTTGCCCTGCCTGGAGATTCAACCCCATGTCCTGCATTTCACCCCTTAGTGTCTGCATATTTGCATCCATATTGCTGTTCATCTCTTGCATCAACCGCATTGACATTTCCCCCACTCAGCTGATTTCAGCCGACCCCGACGAAGCCAAATCGCCTCGGTCGGTCGCGGCTTCCCTGGGGACCGGGAAGGGAATTTGACGGAGGGGGGGGTGTCAAAATCCGCTGCCGCCTCGCGCCCCCTTCTGGCTCTGGGCTCGTTTGCGGGGAAAATTCAACCTGCATGGGAGTGTCTTGCACAGTGATTTCGTCCTCAGCCATAGATTCGTTAATTTCTAAATCTAAACCACCCTGTGCCTGCTCGCCTTGAGCTACCATTTTGCGTATCGGTTATAACAATTTAAACGCTCAGAATTTAATGGAACCGGAGGGTCGCCTCACACACCCTTGATCCGGTTCCGTTAATTTTGTTTGGAGGAGGATGAATTTAAATCCCACTCCTGACACCAGTGTTGTAGATTTCCACCCGTCCGGCGTGCGGGCGACCGCCTTGAGCTCAATTACGGCTGTGTGCCCACTGAACGAACAATCCAGTCGTAGCTTCCGGATAAACGCCGAAACCCAGCTTTGGGTGTTGTTAACCACATCATAAGTCAGCCAACTCTTCTGTCCACGCGCTGCAGGGTCAATCGCCGAATTGTCGATATACCTCACTATTCGCGCGGACAGAAATGCCGGGAGTTTATACCTCAATGGGACCTGCACGAAAACGAGCCGCTTAAGCACCTCGTTCCATATGCGACTGCCGAGCGGTTATATAATCGCCAAGCCCCGTCGGACCAGATGTACGTTTTATCGGCTTATAAACAGCCAGCTAACATTCCGAACGCTCAATGGCAGTCAATGTGAGGAAGGGACGCAACGAGCAGGTGACATTTAACAATAGGGACATTTATTTCCATACACAGGCATGCAATGAATGGGGGGATGGGGAAAAAGACATGAGCAAAAACCTACAGCCGAGTTCTATTATTAAATGTAAAGCAAATACAACACAGGCACTTAACAGTTTCCAACTTGTTACACAGCCCACAAACACACGTACACACACACACACACACACACACACACACACACACACACACACACACACACACACACACACATGTTGAGATCCAGGTGAGGTCCACAATGATTAAGATCAAGCTTTGTTCCCACCGATCTTGGTAGAGAAGGTTTTATTACACATCAGACATATGCATATGGAGACAACAGGCTTTGAACACAATAGTCCACCCAGCCTAATCCTCTGGTGAGCTGTCTTTCGGCACTGCCTTATATTCAGTTTACTGCAACCTCTGAATAACTGTGTGCCAAAGAGGATTTATTACCATTCATTAATTTATAGCATTCTCCTGTCAGTACTGCTGATAAGAGAGCACAGAAAGTGCAGAAACAACACCCTTGATTCCCTTAAAGAATTTTCAAAGGTAGCCTCCTACATGTTGTTGGGCCTTAGCAGTTCTGGGCAGTGATCCAACAGATTCCAGGTAGCCCAGCTGCCCGATCAGCAAAGCCATTTCAAACAGTCACCAAGACCAGCTGTGTTGTAACAGTGCCAGCCCTTTGGCTGAAAAAACAAGTTCCTTGACAGTGCACAGATAAACATTGGGAAGATTTATCCTTTCCCCATTTCCAATTAACTCAAGAGTTTTAACCAAACACTAGTAGACATGTTTGGTTGCTGTTAGAGTACATACAATCCCCGACATTTCCCTCCTCTTGTTTCTTTGAAACATTTGCAAAAGAAACTACAAATGAAGAAATGGAGCATCCGCAGGCCGGCAGGTCAGCAGATAGCAACCCCCAGTGGGTGGGCCATCCTTATGTTTAGCTCCAAATGGTCCATGACGGTCGGGAGTTCCACCTGCGCCCCCTAGCCCAAAAGGGGGTTCCTACCCACTTTCCAACCGGTCCACTAACACCCCAAGTCTTCAACAAGGGAAATCGGGAAATATCACAACATTTAAACATAGAATATAAGGAAGCCAAGCACTCCCAAAAGCTGTTCGTACAAGAATTGCTCATGGCTAAACAAGAATGAAGTTATACAGGAATATACGTTCCATTAAATATTTGATTACATATTGCCGCTTAATGAACTTCGTGAACAACAAGTAAGGCAGTGTTAAAGTATATAAATGTAATGTTGTTTATGAACAAAGCAAAAAGATATTTGATAAACTGCAAGGCAGAGTATAATGAAGGCACAACTTGCCAGCAATTACCAACAAGGCAAATCAAATGGTATTTCTACCTAGCCCTTCAATTGGTGCAAGCAACGAAAGACATTCGTCCAATGTGAGTTGAAGCAATTGTTCATCACTCGGAGGAAGCCTGAGTAATGGATCGGCGACTACTGCAAGGTTACAATATGTTTCATTGTTCGTGGGTTGGGGTGACATGGGTGGGGTACATAGTATTGGAATGGGGGGGGGTAGGTGTAAGTGCAGGGAGGTTTGAGGATGGCAGCAGTCCAGCAGTGTTCACCGGAGCCATCACCGTCTGTACTAGCTGGGTACTGGGCTTTGTTGTCCATCCTGAAAAACACTTTCCAATGGCCTTTTGGGCAATTACCTTGAAAACCATCAGTAATATAAAGGCTGCCACGATGATTATCAGGATTGTTATAAAGAATCTTAAAACACTTCCTCCCCAACCCCCAAACAATCCCTTTAACCAGCTACTCATGTTATCACTACTGTAGTCTTTATATTTGCTCGCCTCTTTTTTTATGTGACCCGCGAGGTCATTAATGTTTTCTGAATTATCTGGGATGTACGTACAACACTCTTTGCCAATTACAGCACATGTTCCCCCTTTCTCAGCTAGAATCATGTCTAAAGCTATTCTATTTTGCATTACAGTAGTCCTTAATGCGACCAGCTCTGCGCTAATTTTTTCAAACCCATCAGCGGTATCGTTCCCCATTATTTCCAATGTTGATGCCATGCTGATAAGTTCTCTTCCTGACACCCAGGCCCCATATCGGGGGAAAATTATCATTGCTGCATATGCCCCATCTGATATAGCTCTCTTACGTCGTGTTTGATCTATCTCAGAGAATGGGCCAGTGAACAAACGCATGTGCGGAATGACGTAAGCTAGATAACATGAACCGCCCCATTTGTTTGGCAGCCATGGGTAGGCTCTATACCCACACACAAAATATGTGCCATTAGATGCAACCTTCGGATATGTTCCATTCTCTCCCTTCCTGTTGGCTGGTAAGTCATTTATCTCTATTGATATATTACAAGTGGAGTTCCCTGCCTGAAATCTGGCATGAGGCTTTGTCCAAGTAAGGCAGATAAACCCCATACGCTTATATGTGATTCTGAAGTACGGAGGTCTCTTTTTTAAATTAAAAGGAGGGTACCACGCACCTGTAAAGTCTACACATGATGAGTTACCGGTTGTTTTAGTCAAATTAAAGTTGTTGTACAAAGCAGCTCCACAATAATCTATTTCCTCAAATGGGATCACAGATAATGGCAAACCCGTTTGTGAGGAGTGCGGGAGATAAGCACACACCCAGCACTTAGTCTTATTACTCAATGTAGCATATTTGTGCGACAAAAGTAAGAATATATTTATCCCATGTACTCCCAACTCGTGTAAATGTTCAGTGTGGTTCCCAATTGCTCTTTTCCCCCTCTGTTGGATGGGTTGGATTGTCCAGTTATCAATTTGCCCTTCCACTTCCCAGCTTCCCATCCAGGAGGCAATTATAGCAACTAGGATTTGCTGTTATAGGTTCATTCTTGCACAATCTCCTCCTTTGTTGGGATGGCAAGTTTGCAGTGTGAAAAGTGTATCCAAGCAGGCTTACCTTCACACTTTACGGCAGTTGGGGTGGTCAGCAATACCTGAAACGGTCCTTTCCACCGTGGTTCCAAGGCCGTTTTCCTTGTGAAGTGCTTTATCAGTACGTAGTCTCCTGGCTGGAAGGTGTGATACGGCCTTTCCACTGGCTCGGGTAAGGCCTCCTTCACTCTCGTGTGTATCGTCCTCGCGATCCTGGAGAGCTGTTTACAGAATGTCAGCATGTTTTCATCCATCATTGCAATACTCAATTTGTTTATGTCGGTGGGGGCAGTCACGGGAAGCCACATCAGCCTTCCCATTAGTATTTCATGAGGGGATAACCCTGTCTTCCGGTTCACTGTGGATCGCATGCTCATTAGTGCCAAGGGTAATGCATCTGGCCACTTCAACCCTGTTTCCGTTGTTAGTTTCGCCAGCTTGTTCTTTAGGATACCGTTCTGTCTTTCCACGGCGCCCGCTGACTGTGGGTGATAAACACAGTGAAATGCCTGTTTTATTCCCAGTGCTTTACACGCTGCCTGTGTTAGTTCCCCCGTAAAGTGTCCCCCTTGATCATGTGATATTTTGTGAGGGATGCCAAATCGGCAGAAGAAGCTTTTCAACAAGTGCTTCACAACGGTGGCAGCATCTGCCTTTGTACATGGGTATGCCTCTACCCATTTAGTGAACATGTCTACCACTACCAAGACATTTCCATATCCGCATGATGGTGGCATATTTATAAAGTCTATTTGTAGGTGCACAAAAGGACCCCAGGGGGCCGGGTGGGCTCCCGGCTGCCCTATCTTATCAATTTTGTGTTGGTTGTGTTGTTGACATACCTGACAAGTTTTACAGACCCCTTCTGCTATCTTCCCAATCCCTGGGGCATACCATGATTCTTGGACTTGTCTCACAGTCCCCCTCTTGCACACATGTCCATTCAAATGGGCCATGCGTGCAAGCCATGGAAGGATTTCAACAGGTGCTATTACCTTCCACCTGTTTGACCAAAGTCCGTCGTCATCCGCTGCTCCTCCTGCTGCTTGCCACTTATCATGGACCTCCTGTGTTGCAGCAGCTTGAATTGCAATAATGTCTGACAAGCTGTATTGGTGCAGCTTGATTTGCTCCTTCGCCAATCGTGCTGGCATTATCGAAGGCAAAGGCAGACTAGCCGCCTCTTTTGCAGCTTTGTCTGCTTTATCATTACCTTTGTCAATGTCAGTTGTCAGTTTCTGATGTGCACGGCATTTAATAACTGCGACTTCCGCTGGCAGTGTAATGCTTGTCAACAGCTCGGACACCAAACTGCCATTCTTTATTGGTGTTCCTGCAGAGGTGAGAAACCCTCGCATTTTCCATATCGCACCTTTGTCATGTACAACACCAAAAGCATAGTTAGAGTCAGTATATATGTTCACCGCGGAATCGGCAAACAGCTCACAGGCCCTAATAAGGGCACACAATTCCGCCTGCTGGGCGGAGAAATGAGAAGGCAGACGGGACGCTTCCATTAATTTGTCCACTGTACACACAGCGTATCCTGCATGCCCCGAGCCATCTAGTCCTCGGTATGCCGAACCATCAACAAACAAGGTGAGGTCCGGTCGCTCTAGTGGTTGATCCTTTAGATCCGGGCGTACAGTGGATACTTCCTGGATCGCCTCCGTGCAATCGTGTGGGTCGCCGTCGTCCTCCGTTGGCAGCAAAGAGGCTGGATTAAGAACGTTGCATCTTTCAATCCGTAGATTCGGTTGGTGTAGGAGAGTCGTCTCATACTGCATCAAACGTGTATTGGTTAAATGTTGTGTTTGTTTTTGTGTGAGCAAAGCCGCAACACAGTGGGGAACCCTTAGAACCAGCGGGTGCCCCATTACAATTTCCGACCTTGCGTTTAACTGCATAACTGGCTGCAGCCACTGCTTGTAAACAAAGAGGTAGGCCGCGTTCGACCGGGTCCAGCCTTCCACTGAAATATGCGATTGGACGTTGGCGGTCACCGTGCGATTGTGTTAGCACAGCCTGTGCAAATCCCTTTGTTTCATGAGAGTAAAGGAAGAACGTTTTGTCATAATCTGGTAGCCCCAGAGCGGGGGCCACCAAAAGTGCTGCTTTCAATTTTGTAAAGCATTCCCCCATCTGCTCATTCCACACAATTTGATGTGGCTGGTTTTTCCCGACCACAACATACAGTTCCTTAGTTAGAATTGCATAATCAACAACCCATTGTCTACAGTAAGTTGCCATACCTTGGAATCGCATCATCTCCTTCTTTGTGCGAGGGCGGGGGACTTCCGTGATCGAAGTTATCCTCCCTTTGTCCAACTCCCTCTTTCCGTGGGAGATGTGGTGTCCCAGATACTTAACCCTTTCTTGGACCATTTGCAGTTTGTCCTTGTTTACCTTGTGGCCTTTTCTTGCTAACTCCCGTAGCAGCTGCAGCGTATCATTTGTACACGCTGCTTTATTTGGGGAGCAAATTAGCAAGTCATCCACATACTGTAGCAGCACTGAGTTACCTTTGAAAACAACATCTTCTAGATCCTTGTGTAGAGCACGCGAAAATAATGTTGGACTATCTGCGAACCCCTGGGGCAACACAGTTCATGTGTACTGACGGCCTTTGTACGTAAAGGCAAATAAAAACTGCAATTCCTTATCAATGGGTACACTAAAAAACGCAGAACATAAATCGATGACTGAGAAATGAGTGGAGCTAGCGGGAATAGATTTTATCAGTCCCTCTGCACTAGGTACCACAGGGTGAACACCTTGAATTATCTCATTTACTTCTCGCAAATCTTGGACAAATCTCCATTTATCTTTCTGTGGTTTTTTACTGGCAATATAGGTGTATTACACGGACTTGTAGTTTCCACAATTATACCCTGATCCTTCAAGGACTTAATTACTGGTGCAATACCAGCCTCTGCCTCCTTTCGGCGAGGGTATTGGCGCACATTTGGCAAAGGCATTCCCGGTTTGAGTTTAACCACTAGGGGCGTCGCCCCAATGATTCGACCCACATCATTGTCATGTTTGGTCCACAATTGTGGTGGGACCTTTCCCATCAGATTTTCCACCTTTTCTATCGTGTTCATCATCTCCAATGCCTTTTCACGCTTTGGTGGTAAATTAACCTCTTCCACCAGTCCTTGTATCTCTTTTTCCATAAAATCACAAATCCATCCTTCGTTATTCTCCAGCTTATGCACTTCCCAGTGCACTATTGTTTCTGTGCAGCTCACTGCTGCCTCCTGTAGGCGATAAACCATAAATCCCAAATCCTTTGGGTGATATCCCTTTGCTGTAGTCATTGTTGCATATGAGGTTACTCCCGGCGGATACTTTGTCAACTGCTTTTGCTCGTCTGTGAGCTTAACCTCCATTGCGACACCTTCCTTACCAACCATTAGGCGGCCAAGCAACAAATCATTGCGTGTTTCCAAATGCGGAGCAATTTTCTCCGCAAATTCAATGTCATCCCCTCCCACATCATAATAGATTGTACAATGTGGAGGGTTATAATATGTGTGCATTGTCACTTGTGCATTGTCTAGCCACATTTTCATTTTCTTATTTTCGTCTGAGATAAGGTTTAGGCATGACCAAGCATTTCTAATTGGTTCCTCCGGCAGTCTCCACCAATAAACAATCGGATGCGGTGTCATCAGGATCATCATTGCTAAATGTGTCTTATCCCTGGGAATATCAACATAAACCCCTTCCTTTGTGCATGCTATCGTGCATCCTAGTTTACACAACAAATCTCTACCTAGCAGATTAACTGGCGTAGTGGTTGTGAGAAGGAAAGCATGTTTCTCTTGCAAAGGTCCGCACCGTACTGGTAATTGTGTTGTTGCTTTTAGTGTCTGTACCTTACCCCCTAATCCTACTACTTGTACTTCGGTGTTTGATTTTTCAACTCCTGGCAGTTCCTTCACTGCAATAGTGGAATGAGTGGCTCCCGTGTCGACTAAGAAAGGAAGCTTCTTACCTGAAACATCCAGAGTGAAGGTCGGCTCCTCTGTTGGTGTTAGTGTCAGCATCGCTCCCTGCAACACGGGTCCACCCGCGGTGTGTCAATACGACTTACGACCCTGCAGCCGTCTTGATCCACCGTCTTGTTGAAACCCCGGCCGTTCTTGAGGGCAATTCCTTCGCCAATGCCCTTGCTTCTCGCACTGGAAGCATTCCTGCGGCGGCGCTGTTGGTTGTGCTCGGCTTTGGCCTGCTGCAGTTTTTGAGCGTGTCAGTAGAGGCGATCGTGTCCAACTTTCACCTTTCCCTACCTGTTTCTTGGGTTTCCCTCTGCTTGGTGCCGCCGGCGGGGGTCTTTGTTGGATTCTCATTCGGCGATCCCACTGTCTAGCCGCTTCTTCGTCTTCTGAGTCTGTGTCATCTTTCTCTAGCTCCCACTTTCTCCGATCTTTATTCTTCCTTTGCTCTGCCACTTTGTCTAATAATACCATTTGGAACACTTCCTCTTTAATTTTTGTTTTCGCGCTCTCCTTCTCTTCTGACCGGGATGAACATTGGTTGGCAGCTGTACAAATCTCAGTTGCTGGTCTTGCCTGCCAGCCTAGCATTACATACTTCAACTGCTTCTTGATCTGGGGTCTGAGTCCTTCCATTAGGAAGTTAGTCAACGCTCGCTGTGGTATCTCTTGTTCAACTTGAAAACCCCCATATTGCAAGAATGCCTGCACTAATCTATGCATGAATTCGGTCACCCGCTCCCCTTGGCGTTGCTTTGTTTCATAGATCTTATCCCAATCTAACGCTGCCGGCCGCATTGCGCTCTCAATTGCATCATAGAGATGCTGACGTGCAGTCTGCCTCTGTGCAGCAGTCCATGCCGCTGCTCCCTGTGGCTCTTCCTCTGGCCAATTACCATCCTGTTTAGCCCTTTTCCACACAAATGGGGACAGCACTGCATGGCATAATACTCCAATGTCTCTATGCGAGCAGCGGTGTGCCTCAACCCACTGCACTATCAATTCCTTTGTTGTTCCCACATTCCCTCTCAGTTCTAGTACTCGTTCCTTCATCGATCTCAATTCACTTTCTCTAAATGGTCTGTACACCGATTGAGCTGGCCCTCCTGGCCCCGCTGGAATTATTTATTGGACCGGGTAGGCAGAGGCTGTGGCCAGCAGTCCCATGGCTCCCAGGTCCGGATACAAACTTGGTATGCTATTCACACATGCAGGTGGAACACCAGCATTGTTTCCCTGGTCTTCCCACCTCTGCACTGCAGTTACAGGGGCGGGAAGATTTCCCTTAACTTGCATCCCCTTATTTTGTGCTCCCATTTTCTCGACTTTTTGTTCCACTAATTTTCTAGCCACCTCATTTACCTGTAGGGCTTCCTCCTCCCACATATCATACGCTCGCATGTCTGGCTCAGGTTTTACTTTATCATTCATTCGATGTTCTAGCTGGCTTGATAGGTTATCTACGATTTCTGATCTTAGAGAACCCCATCTTGGGAATGGGTGTGGATCCCCTTTTGTCCACCTTTCCCACAATGCCAATTGAGTGCATGACTTAGGTCCATATTTTTCATACATTAATCCCGCGGCTGTATTCGGGGGTGGGGCATCTTTATCCACTGTTGATTTTGACGTCTTATTTCCCATATTTCCTTATTTCACTGATCCTTCCTAGTGTTTTCCGCCTGGGGTGTTTCTTCACACTCCCAATGCACACTTCCCGCTCCCTCACCCTCCCAACGGAATCCTTTGGGTTGGGTCAGGAGTTTTTACACCTTTCCCTCCCCTCAATCTCCCGTTCGGATCCTGGCCCTGGCGTATTCTTGGGTCTCCCCCACGGTCTATCTATGGAACAAACGAACCAGGGGAGAAGGAGGTTTATTTTGCACATCAGACATATGCATATGGAGACAACAGGCTTTGAACACAATAGTCCACCCAGCCTAATCATCTGGTGAGCTGTCTTTCGGCACTGCCTTATATTCAATTTACTGTGACCTCTGAATAACTGTGTGTCAAAGAGGATTTATTACCATTCATTAATTTATAGCATTCTCCTGTCAGTACTGCTGATAAGAGAGCACAGAAAGTGCAGAAACAACACCCTTGATTCCCTTAAAGAATTTTCAAAGGTAGCCTCCTACATGTTGTTGGGCCTTAGCAGTTCTGGGCAGTGATCCAACAGATTCCAGGTAGCCCAGCTGCCCGATCAGCAAGGCCATTTCAAACAGTCACCAAGACCAGCTGTGTTGTAACAGTGCCAGCCCTTTGGCTGGAAAAACAAGTTCCTTGACAGTGCACAGATAAACATTGGGAAGATTTATCCTTTCCCCATTTCCAATTAACTCAAGAGTTTTAACCAAACACTAGTAGACATGTTTGGTTGCTGTTAGAGTACATACAATCCCCGACACACACACACACACAAGAAATGGTGGCTGATACCTTTAATGAGGACTCCAACTCAGAGGGACAGATGAGCTGAAACCCAGAACCTATCTCGAACCTCTCCACCTCGTGTGGTCTTCAAGCTGCTCGGACCCGGGCTCCAGCGAGAGCGAGCTGGATCCAATCGCCGTGAGCCGGGATCCTTCCCGAGCTCCAGCGAATCCTCTCGCGCTTCGGAACACGTGCTGGTCAGACGAGGCGCCGATCCTTCCCGTCGATGTGTCGCTTCCCCGAAGAACCACCTCCAAGATGAGGCCAAGGAGTCGCACCAAGCCGGGAACCAAGCGGAGAACAAACAGCTCCACGAACCAAGAAGAGCCAGCTGAACCGGACGATGAAGAAGAGCGCAAAACACGCGCGACTCTCGCAACTGGCGCTCCTCTCTCGATGAACAACCAACAAGCTCGAGCCGAGCAACCAGCTCAACTCTCTTTCGATGAACCAAGCACAAAAAGCGAACCACCTCTCTTCCAAACAAAGCCAGAGCCCAAAAAGCGAACCACGCCAAGCAGAACCTGAAGGCCTGCTGAAAAGCCTTCAACCCTAACCCGAGACAAGCCGAAGCAAAAAGCTTACTGAACCAAACAGAGAATCTCTTCCTGATCCTCCTCCGCCCCTCCCCCGGCGTGACTCATCCCCTCGTGCCCGCACAACCACAGGTGGGAGGGAGTTGTTTACATCATGAATCACGGGACGGGAGGGCTCTTCTTCCTCTTCCGAGAACAAGGGGAGGGTCATTTGCATTGTGTTGTGATCGCTCCCCAACTATTACATTGAATCACAGCGCATTTAATCGATTTCTGCCCATTAAACAATGGAAGGTGATCTATCTATGGAACATGCACTTATCGACATAATTGACTAAAGGAACCTGTATGTTGAGTGTGATCGATTTCCAAATTCGTAACGCTATTCTCTCTGCCAACTCCTCTATCTCTATATATATCTCTATCTCTATCTCATCCTTGCTCTACCACTTCCCAATACAGTGCAGCACCCTCCTCCCACACCTCTCTCTTTCTGTCTCTGGACATATCTGGATGGTGTTTTTGTCCAGATGGGAGTTTGTCTTCGGACAGCTTTGCAACAGATGCTTGTCTCCAAGCCGTTTGTAGCATGACCAGTAGAAAATGGATTTCAGACATTATTTTGTTTCCATCTTCATTGTTATTCAATGCAGAATCATTTTTTGATTAAACAGTATGAATCGTAATTAACGCTCCACCGCACGTCTGCCTTCCCTTTCTCTCACCTCACACTGTCTTCCCTTCCCGCACTCCTCCTCCCCTCCTTTCTCCTTTCCCCTCCACCTCCTCACTCTCCATCCCTCGCCCTGCTCTCCCACTTCCCAACGCTTTTTCTTCCTTCCCCCTTTCGTATCCCCGTCAGTGAAGTGACAGGTGGTATTTGCTAGCGGGAATATAAAGTATGCGTCGTTGACAATTGTTTTTGACCGAACAATTTTAAGGTCATGAACCAATTATCGACATTTTAAGATTTTTTCACCAAAACTCGACTTTCGTTTGTCCGATTGGAACGAAATTGCCCTCTCCAGATAGCCTTGAGTAAGATGCATTTACATCATACATCTCTGAGTTAAAGGTCAAATGTCGGTCTGAAAGAAAAAACAAACAAAAAACAAAACGCGCTTTTTGTCCTCTCAATTTTACCAAAGCGGAATCTCAAAGACCGCTTGGCCTTCCAAGATGTTCTTGCATCATAATAGTGTACCTGCACTGTTGTTGCACAACTGATATTTGATTAGTGTTGTGATAAACTGAAATTTTTTTATTGAATTTATAATGAGGTAAAATGCCAATTAGCCTGAGAATTAAAAGAATTTAATTAATAAGATTAATAATAAGACTAATAATTAATAAGAACAATTAAAAGAATTTAATAAATTTGTGCTGGGAAAAGCTAGTAGGGAGGCTTGCACACATTCCTTCGTCGTAAAAACCATGTAAACCTCATCAATGGTCCATTGGCCCAGATGGCCTGGCCAAGAAATCACATTCTCTTTTATTCCCCTCATCTGGACCATCTGGAGCAAGCACAGATAAGTGACCGTTTCTCACCCTGTGCTTGTGATTTTAACCTGACAAGATCCACCTGGGCTTTCTCAAAAGGCCTCTCTTTGTTTGTTTAATTTCCTTTGATGTATTAACCATGCCCTGGTGAGATCACACGTATACTCTGTGTACTCCACATAAACTTAGGACTGTTTGAGATTTCACTCCAGGCTATCTTCCATGTGCACAGGCTTCTGTCTTATATTTGTTACTGAATAAACATCTTAAATTGAACTATAAAGTTCTTTCTGTCTCGAGGTGGTCAAAAACTTTCCACGTCCTTGACCTTGATCTACTTTCTTTTTGTCCTTGACCTACTTTTTTGGGATTGTGACCGAATTAACAAAAACACCTTTTTGATCATAAGTTGAATAATTTTCCTCCGATTTTTGTGATGTTGAGTTTTTTTGGATAGATTGTAGATGGGGGACACATTTTCTTAATTTACTCTCTTTCCTTAAAGGTTGAAGGTCAAGGCCATATGGCGGTCCAAAAATAATATGCCATTATTGGATCACAGGCCAAGGGTAAGTTGTGGGCAATCGCCAAAGGGACGCTGACCCTTGGTGATCGCTTTGTGTTCACAGGTTTCTAGATTCTTCTGTGCACTTATGAGCAGCAGCTCTCTCATTCAACAGGCCTGGTTCCATGAATGGGTTGAGTCAGATCCATTGCCTCCATATTTAGTAAACCTTCAGGAGAGAGGTTAATTTCCATGTCTTCTTTAGTACTTTATGTGATTAAGGAAATTCTTGTTTAGCATTTTTTTGGAAAGAAAGTAATCGATCCCCAAAATTTGATTGTTGAATTATGTCCGTTCCTTCTTCGTTGTATTGTGAATAAATTCCCGTGTGTGCGTATCGTACGTAAGGACAGAAAAGATACAAGAAAATTGAAAATGTGCATTTAAGTTTTTCTTTAATCCTGGTGTTGGCTTCAGATCTTAGGGCCTTGGGTTTGAGTCCCTGTTGTACAGTTAAATAACACCAGATGGGTTGACTCAGCTTGTCACCATTCTGAGGTCGGTCACCCAAAACGAGTACCAGCTTACTGTGAACAGCGGCACTGCATCAGCGGCACAGCTGCGCTCTCTGCAATTATGCAAACAGCAGCCACAGGCTGCAGACAAAATAATAATAATAATAATAATAATAATAATAATAATAATAACAATAATAAAAAGGGTTTTCCTTAATTGCTGGGTTTGTATATTTACCATAATAGGTAAAGGATATGTCAAAAAAGCTAAACTTGTAGGATTGGCCTTTTAGTGTTCCGATCTGAACTAATTGCTCAAGATGGACAGACACAGGTTGAAATCCTACATTGAGTGTATGTTTGTTCATTTTCTACGAATACTGTATCTTTGTTCTATAAATGATTTCGTTATTTTTTTTTTTTTTTTGTATACCTTGGTCGAGGCTCGTATGAGAACTAACACACAACTCACAGCAAGGAGGCATAATCACAACTCACATAAGGCATATTAGCTCCTCCATGAGATCATCGGTTATGTTCTCGCATACAGCAGACAAACGGTGATGTATGTACGCATGTTACATTGGTCAGTGTCTGGGAGGACAACGTCAATTAAAACCTCAAATATAAAAATGATGAGAAGTACGAGTTAAAAAAAATATTGATTTCACGCATTGGGTAATAATTGCTAATTAATCACCAGAACCTGGAGTAAACCTTCAGGAGACTTCAATCAGGGTGTGGGTTTACGAAAACTCAATGCCGGTTGATAAGTTGTAATAAAGAAAAATGTCTGTTGTTTTTTAAAACCATAATTCCCACCATAATATAATAAAGGTAATTAAATTTGTCTCCTATACAATTGCTGCTTGAATGCATATTTCATTGGATAAACACCACGTATTGCAGGGTTAAAAGGAGCCTCATCCTCGAGGAATGAGATTGAAGAGAATGTGGAAGTTGGTTTCACACGTAGGAAAAAAATAATAAAAGAGGACGGAATGAGTGAAGGTGAGCAGTGATTCTGGATTTCAGGAGCTTCACCAGAAGTGGATAAGTAATGAACCACGTGCAAAATTGCAGAAACATGGTTGGGGGGGAGGGGGGCACAAAGCAAGGAGAGGGCAGAGGATCCAAGACCAGAAAGGAGGTGGTGGAAGACAGAGACCACCGACCTGTCTGTGATGTGATAATGATAGGCCCAGAGACTCAACCTCATATCGTGAGAGATTCCAATAATCTTGAAGGACTTGGTTTACAGGGTGGATCATGACTTGTTGACAAACGTTTCAAAGCTAAAACCAATCGTGGATGGATCACCACTCCATTGAAGGATACTCGGGTGAAGGTGGAAGGAATTTGTAATTTGTTCAGGGTGCCGGTGATAACTTAGCAACTTTCATGAAAGACACTGTGGGATATTTAATGTCCACCAATGACCAGAGTTGGCAGATGGGTCCGACAGGTTAATGGGCATCCGAGGAACGGTGCACACATTGACGTATCGCCCTTCCTGCAAAACAAGAGGATGGCAGTTTATAGCTGGGTTGGGATTCGAACCCAAGCTTGACAGCTCAGAGGGAGTGTGCATACCTCTAGGCTATCCCACCAGCCTATAGTTAAGTACTTCTTGTGATTGTACATCATGCCGATAAATGACAAATGTCTGACTTTTCTATCTTGCACAAAGGTATGAATCATTTCTCTCGAGCTACATATTAAACACTTCACACGTTTTTAAAACTGAAACACAAGCAAGCGACCTCTGGAGTTATTGCTTCCTAAAATAAAAACAGTCTGTGAATTTGATGGGCATAATATACCAACATTGACATATCGCCATCTACCGACTGATTATTTTAATACTTCATCAGGACAAAGACCACAATTATTACAAATGTAAACCAAAACGGTACCCAGTAGAGCACATACCTCTGCCAGGCTGAACAGTTTAAGTTTTGTATCCCACTGATGGGTTGGATCTCAACCTGGACCTCAACCAAAATCGAATCCACTTGTTATTGTAACCTACCCCTCATCCACCAAGTTTTGTCATTATCCATTCATAACTTTTTCAAATAACATGCTACATATCGTTTTTGGTCCTCATCTCTCAATGGTGAAGAATCATTGAAAACAAATTTTTTAACCCACAGGTCTGGATCCGGATATTCACCAAAATCAAATCAGTTCGTTCCTGTCACACAAGCAACTTGCCCAGCAAATTTCATCTGAACCGTCCACGACTTCTTGAGATATCCTGCTCACAGACAGACAGACAGACAGACAGACAGACAGACAGACAAGGGTGAAAACTATCTCCGTCTAACTTTGGAGTAGAAGTAAAAAATGTGATAATTTTTCTCAAACTTCCGTCTCAAAGTCCAATGCATTTTGCTTTCACACAAATAAAATAAAATAAACACGATCTTCTCTTGTGCTTTGTACAGAAACTTTAAAACTTTTTTTTTTTTAACAAGACAGGCAATCGACCCATACAGGATGGGCCAAAATCCACCATTTGTGTACGTCATATGTAGACAAACTTCAAAGTGATTCACCATCATCCTCATTATATTTTACCGATGTACAACAGTAAAAATTTCTCATACTATAAGTAAAGAATAATTCGGCCGAGGCCGAACAAAGCGAGGTCGTTCACTCCTGATACGTGAAACACCCTGCAACCCACGCCTACAGCAAATGGACCTTTTGGAACGCCTTCCACATTTTCCATCCAATCATCAAGTTACTTTGTTAAAAAAAAATTATGATGGGTAGGCGCTCCTATGTTGAAAGTTTTGTGTCGATCAACCAAGCGGTTGCAAAGAAAACGATTTTAAAAGCGAATAAAAGTGAAAAAGTGAGGGCTTTGGCCGACGATCCACAACATTGTCAGGGATGGTTGGTTGTCGACGCCAATTACCGGTATACTTGCATACAAAGAGTAAATTGAAAGGCGTATGCAGCTTTTGCTTTCTGCGGTCATGTGTTCACATTATGTTGTGATAATCATCGGTTTGATCTCCTTCACTGATCTGATAGATTCTCGGGTTTCACTGCGAGGTTTGTTTCCGACTTCGTTTTCTCCTTTGTTTTCCAAAATTTCAACAGATTTGTCTTTGCACTCTCCAAATGCATCCATTTCTTCTGTCTTCTCAAAATCTGCACAACATTGTGAGGCAAGAGGGGAGAGGGGGAAAAAAAAAAAAGCATCACGCAAAGGAGTTTGTGTTGGTGTTAGGTTGAAAGCAACATTTACACATCCAGGCAGCACCGAAGAGCACGCCAAGAGCTCACGGGTGCACATCCATTGGGTGCACATCACATAGTGTTCTTAATGGAAAATTGCAGCAGTCAAGGCCTCAAAAGTCAGTGCAATGAATGAATCATTCCACAGTGGTGCGGACATTATGTCCCAGCATTATCAAAATTACCTCTCAAGAGAAGAAACATCATCCTTGAGATAAAACATGCATTACTTGATTCTTTGAATAATAAGGAAGACATAGCTACATCAGAGGGGACACACATACACACACCTGACTATGTCCCTGTACCTGCCCCACTGGTCTCATTGCCAATTTGTATTTCTGGAAGAGCATCAGTTCGTGATTCGATTTACTGGACTTACTTCAGAGAGAAAGGGTTATTCATAGTCATTTCCATGCTGACTGCAGGAGACCATTGACATTCTCCGTCTTTACCTCCGCCACTAAAGGTGGACGGAGAGCATGTTCGAACCCTGATCTGTTGGTTTGTCTGTCTGTCTGTGAGCAGGATATATCAAAAATTTGTGGATGGATTCAGATGAAGCTTGGTGGACAGGATGGGTGTGTGACAAGGATGAAATGATTCGATTTTTGTGAAGATCCGAATCCGGATACGATAATTCTTTGAGTGATTCTTCAACATTGAGAGATGGGGGCCATAAACGATATTCTGTATCACAAGATATTTCAAAACATTGCAGAAGAGTTATGACAAAACTCGGTGGATGAGTTGGGGAGGCGATGAGAGCAAGCCGATTATATTTTGGTTCAGGTCCGGATCAAGATCTCTACCAGCCTACCTCCCTGCCATCTGCTCTACTGAGTGGCGTTCTAATTTTGTTGTTGTAATACAGGTGTTGAGGCTCAATGTAGAGCAGAACAACGGAAGGTAATGAATCAACAAACAAAATGTGTCAAAAGGAAAACAGTTGGACGACAACAAAACGCAGCACAAGGGGGTGACAACAGAGTCTTGATGAACGTAGTAAAGTTCCGTCGTGTAAATGCGACATACTTTGAGATGGCGGAAGGCAGCAGGGTTGAAATCCTGTTGGAAAGAGCTCGAGACAACAAATTCAGGATGAGATTTATATTGATTACAAATCAAGACGAGGTCAAACATTTCCACCAACTGTGATGCAAAAGAACCAAAGAATACTTTTGTAACCACCCCAGCCCCAAAAGATTCCTGTCTGACATTGTTGCGTGGCGTAACTAAACATCACCGTGCATTCTATTTGTTTGACCATGAAACGGAAGGTCTGTTTGGATTGGCGTTGCCCTTTATGCACGTAGCTCATAATGCCAAGACCATACGTTCAAATCCTCCATCCCATGTTCTGTCCATTGTTTACGAATGCCGTTGGCTTCGTAAGTGCTGAAAATAACTACTTCATCTTCAACCGCCCAAATTATTCCCACCTTGTGGAGTCAGCAAGGGAACGTTCTTGGCCCAAGTCTCTGATGAGCTGGCTAGCCAGGCCTGACGTCGACTGAAGATCATTTGGGCAGGAATGGCAATTGTTCAGGTTGCCAGAGATTACTCACCCACTCTTTAAGAAAGACACTGAAGGATCTATCACATCCACCAACTAATACTCACAGACAGCTACCCCAGCTTAATGTCCTTTCAATGGATCATGGCCAACACATTGATGCCTCACACTGCATGTCAAACACGAGGATGACAGTTTATAGCTTGGACGACAACTGAACCCAGTCAAGACAACTCAGAGGCGAGTCTCCCTGCTTCCAAGCTATCCTGCCAGCCCAATGCTGAATATTCCTTTAAGATAATGTTAGAATTTTTCCCATCACCGAATCAACATCTTTCATGTTAACATAGTGATTGTTTTTATGGAAATTTCATCTGACGGCATATCGGTTCAGTGCTGCATGTGCTCAACATCCTTCAATTCATTAATTTGGCAAATAATTCAGTGGCACTTGGTGCCTCTAACAGTCACACCCAGGCCTTCAACTGAGAGCGCCTTTCATTTTTGCTCGGCGACGCTTGTTATCATTCAGCATGGTTGCCTGCTTATCCGTCTTATTGAATTCAAAATTGGTCGTAAGTTCATTTGGCAAAGATTGTGGCCGACTCAACTTTGATCGACCTTTCTACAACTCGAATGCTATCGATAGGGATATCATGCAGTCCTACAGCCTGCATCACCTGACCTTCAATGCAAGTATTAATTGGGATCGACTCTGCATGTTCATCACCTTTTTACTCTATCTGGATTCCAGCCTCGCATGTAATTCGATGAACCAACTCCAAAAAAAAAAAATGTAGAAATACTTATCTCAAAAATAACTTGTAGACCAAATATTGTTCTTAATCTTCATAAAATACCTCTCCAAAGCCCTGAAAAAGCCTCTTCCATTTCGCAGATTGTGTTGGACAGTACCCTATCCCACTGAAAGGCAGACAGCAACTACATCACTCTTTCTCTTCTCCTCCTCCTCATCCCTTGATAAGGAGTGAGGTCCATTGTCCTTTCGGTCCTTTACAAGGAGTGAGGTCCATTGGCACCAAGCTTCTGCCCTGCCTTGATCACAATACTCCTCCACCTCCCTCTGTCCGCTCAACAACCCAACCACCCCGACCTTACTGACATCCCTCTTCACACAATTCTCCCATCTCAACCGTGGTCGACCTCTTTTCCTCCTACTTTGCTCACTTAACCTATCCACTCCCTTTGCCATTCTCTCTTCTCCCATCCACACAAATTGTCCAGCCAATCTCAGCCGGCATTGCACCAATCTCCCCGTCAAACTCATCTGCACACCTGTTTCCTCCCTCAGTTCATCCATCCATCCTCCTATCCACCCTCTTCACTTCTGCAATTCTCCTAACCCAGTTGTTCGCACAAACCTGTAGCCTCTGTTGTCTCTCCATCAGTCAACATCTCCAGACCGTAGAAGTAGGCCGGCATTGCATATGACATCAGAACCTTCCCTTTAAATTTCCTTGATGTCTTTCTATCTGCCATTAATCCCTCCACCCTCCCAATCGCACCCACCTGAACCCTCCTCCGCACCTTTGCCTCCAACTTACCATCCCCGGTCACTGTTCCCCCCAGATACTCAAGCCTGTCTCCTTGTTTGATCTCTTTCCCCTCTAACCTCGTATTCATTTATTTTCTCTGCTGCCCGACCCACATCAACTCAGTCTTCTCCATATTCATCTTCAGTTCATGCTTCCCAAATGTCTCCTTCCACTCCACCAGTAATTCCTACATTTCCCACCCACTCTCCACCACAACAGCCAGAGATCGTCTGCATACAACATCTGCCCCACAATAACCCTCATGTTTACCTTCCTGATTACCAGCTTCATCACCGTGATAAACACGAGTGGGCTGGGAGAGCTTCCCTGTTTCAAAGCAATGTTCATGCTGAATTCCTCAGCCATTCCAGGACCAACCAAAACTCGTCCCTTCATTCCCTTGTACATCTCTTCCACCAACCTAACTTCTGCTTCTGGCACTCCCATCCATCTCAGTGTTGCCATCACCATCTCTCTCGGGACAGTGTCACAGGCCTTCTCCAGGTCCACAAATCCCAATGCATTTCACTTGCACCTCCAACCTCTACTCCACCAGCTGTCTCAGTGCAAACATCTCATCCATCAACCCATAACCTTATTAAACTCCTGCTGCTCTTCTCCGATGTCCATCCCCACATTCTTCCTTATCGTCCCATCCAGAATCCTCTTCAGCACCTTCATGACATAACTGAGGAACACAATGCCTCATAACTGAGGATTTTTTTTTTTTTGCATTTCTACATGTTTTTCAGTGATTTCCAACCTCCCCCCCCCCCCAAAAAAAAATTTGTTAGAGAAAAAAAAACAAATTTTGCACCTTTTTTTTCAAAAAAATTCGATTTTTTTGGCCATTTCTACATGCACGTCAATCTAGTTTAGTTTATTCAATCATGGTTCAGTAGAGTCTGATCCATTTTGACCTACAATGAATAGGATATCAGGTTCACTTAAGTGACCCAGCAGTATTGGCTGCGGAGGTTTTGCACTCTACCGAGTGCTCTCCCTCCAGTTGGGTCACTGTTTTTGTGCTGACACTTTGGTGAATTCGTTTTTGATGTTAAAACGTGTACCTGGTTTGTCCAGCTGAGAGGTTGTTCTGCAGTCCAAAAAGCAAGCCGAGGCCTGTTATCAACTTCCAATGAATCTGTAATACTCATGTTCCCAGGTACAAAGCACCTGTGGTTCGTTAGTGGGAGTAATTGGCCACATCTGCCTGCAGGGGTGAAACATGATGGGCATTGAGTTTACAGAAACCCAATGTCCACCCTCACCTCTGAATCCCAACCCAGCTATAAACCGTCATCCTCGTGTTTCGCACGCAGAGTGAGGAATCAACGTGTGTGCCCGTCCCCTTGGACGTTAAAACCGGCGTCCCATCTGCCAGCATTATTTGATGGACGTTAAAGATCCCACTGTGTCCTTCATGAAGAGTAGTTATTGCCAGCATTCTGAAGAAATTACAAAATCATGCTTCAACCTACAGGTGGGCACTGCATCAGTGGCATAACATACACGCCCCCAGCAAATTACACTGAACAACAAATTTCAAAAAAATTTTTTTACTGGAGATGTGTAAAGTGATTAAGACTAATTTGGGTACGCTGATTTCAAAAATCATAACCGTTTTGCTGTATCACGTCAGGATTTTCAGGAACAGAAATATTCCCATTGCCTAGAAGTCAGGATTTCAATGAAATTTACATATGTCTTTAACATGTCTATTTCGTACAATTGTTGTTAACTTGTGTTATATTTCTTTCTTTCAGATAAAGATGAGTAGGCGTTTCTGTACCAATCATCCTGACAACTTCTGTTATGTCTGTGGTCGGTATACCAAAAAAGATCAACAGCGAAGTATATCTACAGCAGTGAAAATGAAGGCCGCCTACTTTCACTACTTCGGGTGTAAGGTGGGGGAGCAAGAACAGAGCTGGGCACCACACATCTGCTGCACAAGCTGTCACACAACCTTGACTCAGTGGTTGGTGGGCAAGCGCGCGAGCATGCCATTCGCGGTGCCCATGATATGGCGTGAGCCGCAGAATCATCATGATGATTGTTATTTCTGCTGCACAAGCATCGCCGGCTTCAACAAGAAGAATAAAGGTCACATCAAGTACGCTGACTGCGTCTCTGCTCGTCAACCTGTGCCTCATGATGATGAGAACCCCGTTCCAACACCTCCAGCTGATCAGAACATAGCTGTAAGCAGTGGTGAAGAGGATGGTGATGATGAACCTTTTGAACCCGACACTCAAGAATCACACCTTCTGAACCAGGGAGACTTAAATGATCTTGTAAGAGATCTCTCGCTGTCAAAGGCGAAGGCAGAGCTGCTTGGATCAAGGCTGCAGCAGTGGAATCTACTTGAACCTAACACCAAGATATCCTTGTTCAGAGCACGTCACAGAGACATGGCTGAGTTCTTTGAGATGGAAGACACGATGACATTCTGCAGTGACATCAACGGTCTGTTGAAAGAACTTGGGTGTGATCACGATCCTGCAGACTGGCGCCTCTTCATTGACTCGGGGAAGAACAGCTTGAAGGCTGTTTTGCTCCACAATGGCAACGAGAAACCATCAGTCCCACTGGCTCACGCGTTCGGCATGACAGAGACCTATGAAACTATGCGGCAGCTGCTTGATTCCATCAAGTACAATGACTTCAACTGGCACATCTGCGGAGACTTGAAAGTGGTGGCGCTGTTGTTAGGGCTGCAGTCAGGCTACACGAAATACATGTGCTTCCTTTGTCTCTGGGATAGCAGAGACGACAAGAATCACTGGACGAAGAAAGATTGGGAAGAGCGAAAAGAGCATGTACCTGGTCGACACAACGTGAAGCATGTCGCCCTTGTCGACCCAGCCAAGGTTTTCCTTCCACCACTCCACATAAAGCTCGGCTTGATGATAAGTTTTGTACGGGCAATGGATCTGAATGGGCGTGGGTTTTTATACCTCAAGGAAAAGTTTGGCAACACCTTGTCGGAGGCCAAGATCAAGGCTGGTGTCTTTGTTGGACCGCAAATCCGACAGATTATGAAGGACGAAACTTTTCCGACAACTCTAAACCCCAAAGAGCTGGCAGCGTGGAGGACCTTCCAAGCTGTGACGGACAACTTCTTGGGGACCGAGCGCGCGGACAACTATGAAGAAATAGTGCAGCAGCTGCTGGAGTCCTTCAGGAAACTTGGCTCCAGGATGTCCCTGAAAATCCATTTCCTACACCAGCACCTGAACTTCTTCCCTGACAACTTGGGAGCAGTCTCGGACGAGCACGGCGAGCGATTCCACCAAGAGATTTCACTCATGGAGACGCGTTACCAAGGGCGGCACAACCCGAACATGATGGGCGATTTCTGCTGGTTCCTGCATCGTGAAACTGACACAGAGCAGCACAAACGCAAAGCCAAATGCCTAAAGCATTTTTAATTACATTCTAGTGGAGTTTTTCTGTAATTTCTATAATTTTGAAGCATTCATGATGAAATAAATGAATAAATGAATTTTTGTAAATTTCATTGAAATCCTGACTTCTAGGCAATGGGAATATTTCTGTTACTGAAAATCCTGACGTGATACAGCAAAACGGTTATGATTTTTGAAATCAGCGTACCCAAATTAGTCTAAATCACTTTACACATCTCCAGTAAAAAATTTTTGTTGTTCAGTGTTATGCAACCAGCAGAGCCATGTGCTGCATCTGCATCCAAAAGGAAAGGACCCGTCTTGAAGGCACATTTTGAAATTTTAGAGAATGGCCTGGAAATTTTAAATTAGATCTCGGGCTCATGGAAATGGACCCCAGACAAAAGATGAACTGATTCAAGAACAAAATATTTAATACAAAAAAAGACAAATATTTAATGTGAAAAGAATTTTTGGCCCAAATTTTTGGCTGGCCCTAAGGCACGTGCCTTGTCTGCCGAATGGTTAATCCAGCACTGGTCGCAGGGGCAACTCCTTTTAAAAAGACCAAAGTCCACAAAACTGATAGACAGGAGAACAACAGGAATTCCAGCAATATTTATAACCGCCTTATAAACGCACAAAGAAAACGTGAAATCGAAATACCTTGTACCGTATTTTATCTAATCAAGAATCGGCTTGGGAATGGGACTCGGATAATGTTCGGATGACTTTCTGTGGGGGAGGGGCTGATCAATAAGTCGGTGGCCTGACAAAGAGGCACAACAATAAAATCAGGAGTGCTTTTTCTGTTTAAAGTAAAATAAAAATTGATGTTCATTCATGTAAAATGACCATTTGAAAAATTAATTTGTGATTACTGTCGGAAAATGAAACAGTCAATATCACTCATTGAAGTTTTTTTTTTGTTAGGCCATTTCCATGCTTTGTCCCCCTCTTCCCCCCTCCCGCCAGGTATCTACAGGGTGCATGGGGTTCACCAGCAACCCCATTCTGGTGAAACTCTCAAATTCCAAAATCACTGCTCACCTCCACCGATCCGTTCATCCTTTTTATTCCTCAACCATGGAACAAACTTCCGCATCCTCCTTCCATGTTCACCACCATCACAGATCATTCCCAATCCAAAACCATGATCTTTTCTACCCACATTAATCCTCCTCAAGCCAACCTCTTTCCTAGTTTCCAGTTTTTCCTTCCACTTCTGTGAATTGAGACTTTGTGGCTGTATCCAAGTTGTTCACCAAGTCTCTCTCCATTTTGGCCCTCAACACTACTGTTGGTGTGTCCCCCTTCCCACCCCCTTCAACCCCCACCCACATCCTTCTACTGTTCCTTTTGTTCTGTTACATCATAATTTGTTGTGTTCTCCTTTTGAAGCCTCGACACTGTGTACGAAAAAGATCGCTCGTTGCTCATTCGATGGGAGACGCAAAGATAATAGGTATTTGTTTTTTTTCAACTACAATCGAGGAAGATGGACAAGCAAAGTGACGGAAGATAGAACTTAAGCAAAATGAGCAAAGTGACAGAACAGAAGATGGACAGAAACATACTGATTAGGGAGTGGTGGGGATACAACTGGAAACAAACAAACAAGCAGGTTTGTGAATGAAAGATAAAGGAAGAGAGGAGAGGAAAAGAGAAGGAAACATCATAACCTGCATACGCAGCTAAGAAGGGTTGGGGTCTTGAGATTATGAGCCAAACACCTGGAATGGTTTTACAACGAGGCTCTTTCCATATAATGTACTTCTCAACTCTACACAAACATGAAAATATCAATTTAACGAGTTAACCATTAATTGCCCCCAAAGGATAACTCAGGGGTTGTGTACTCACCTTTGAGCTGCCTCATCAGGGTTTGATTCCAGGTCTGACTATAAACAGTCATCCTGGTGCTTCGCAGGGAGGGAGTTGCATCAATGAGTAGCCGTCCTTCAGAGGGAACGTTAAGCCATGTCTCCTGCCTGCTGGTATTCAACTGATATTAAAGCTTCCACGGTGGCTTTCAAAGAGCCGGCCACTGTTTTCCAGGATCAAAGACAAATTCGAAATTCCTCCACTAATCTGTGCAGTGGGGGGGGATTGAAGGGGTAGTGTAGGGTGGACGGCAATGAATCAGTGGCAAAGCCTTGCCTCCAGCAATGATGGAAGCAGCAGACGGGTACTGCATCTGCTACATAAAAGAACCTTTAATTTCTGCCCTGCTGGGATTCCACTACCTGCCACACAATGGATCCGAAACGAGGATATTAAAAAACAAAACAAAAATAACAGTTAACTCCAGCTCCAGTTTGGTCCTGACAGCCATGAGGAAAATATTTGACAGAGCAGCCAACCTGAATCTGATCAGAAATCTCATCCTGCTATTGCCTGGTATCAAAGTTCAAAACCTATCCCTCAACTCGATCATCCAAGAGAACCTTGCAATGTGAAACCAGGCTTCAGAGTTCCACTCCTTCCAGGTTTGTTTGTTCTTAACACCCTCATAGTGTTAGTTATCTTTGCCATTATCAGTTTTCTGACCCGCAGAGAAGCAGTCATTAAACAACCTTTGCTTTCGGGTTGCTTCGGGCAAAGGTTTATGGGTATGCTGGAAACTGTAGGCACAAAACTCCCGAGAGACTGCCTGAAAAAAACAACCTTCCAATGGAATATCAAGAAAGCCCCCAAATACATCAAAGGCTGTTCAAACGGTTCCAAGTATGAGATACAATAGTCCAAGATGTGTCATCATTCATTCATATTTTTCAACCTACAAGTATAATGAGCAAGATAAACAACAAATACATTTTATATGTATATCTTCTTCTTCTTTCGGCTGCTCCCGTTAGGGGTCGCCACAGCAGATCATCCATATGATCCGCATCGTGATTTGGCACATGTTTTACGCCGGATGCCCTTCCTGACGCAACCCTGGTCGCCTCTTACGACACAGGGATATGGTACACCTATTTTAACCAGGGTATACACCGGCTCAGTATACTGGTACTCATTTCACCGACCTCGGAAGGATGACAGGCTGAGTCAACCCCCTGGTGTATTAATTCAGTGGCCCAACAGGGCTTGAACTCAGGACCTTTTGGATTCCAAGCCGCTGCCCTAACCACTGCGCCAACACCAGGCTTATCCACATTTTATATGTATATATGCCTCGTTATACTGTTGTTGGTATGTCTGGGATTGCTGCATCTCGTTTGTCGAGCTTTTTGAACGCCCCAGGTATGATACCATTACAAGGTACATGAGAACAGCCACAAATTCCCTGATGTCCAAATTGTCCGAGGGTTATATGAACCTGCTCTCCCATAACAGTTTGTTTGAATGTCCATGAGTTGGTCTGTGGGACGTGCTTTCCCTTATTGGGTAAATGCCAATGTGATCATCATGAGAAGTTTTAGTGGGTTATACACCACAACAGTTCCACGTGTCTCTCAAAAATGGGGTTTATTTTCTATTGCGAGAACTGGGAGCTCAACAAAAGGTCTACCTTTCAAAATCTACGCAGATAGCCGGCTTAAGGATAAATTTGGATGATGTGCCAGCCGAGCGGTAGTGAGACATTCCTCTGGTCTCGTGCGTGTTCATTCGCCAAAGGGATTAAGCCAATCAATTTTTTTCCCCTCCAGGTCTTTTAAATGATCCGATTCGGTCAACGTGGGAGAGATGGTGCAAACACAAGGCACGCATCTCTTAAAGAACAACAATGCACAAGACAGATGGCACGCAATCCAATAAACACATCAAACACATCAATCCATCAAGACAATAAACACATCACTGAACACAAAATTTGGTGGAGATTGGCTCAACCCTGCTTTCCTTCCGATGATTTTCAGATGTGCACGCGTGCACACACGCACGCACACCTTGTTTAATACAGTCGGATTTGGCCAGGCTTCACATTCAACTGGACATTTTAGGAATTTATAATTTATTAAGGGTGTCAGCCATGACTTGGCTACTCTTTAAGAAAGACAAAGTGGAATCTCTACCATCCACCAATGACCAAGACTGGCAGACGGTTCCTCGGGTTTAACGTCCCTCGGACGGACAGTGCACACATCAATACCTCTCCCTGCATGTGAAGCACCAGGGTGACAGTTTATAGCTGGTTCAGGATTCAAACCCAGGCTGGACAGCTCAAAGGTGAATGTGCACACCTCTTGGCTATCCTTCAAGCCCTCAAGTCAGTGTAACAATGAGAAAGGATAACACAAACTTACCACAAGTGGGTTCAGGAGGGTTCTTACAGCAACGGTAGAAGTTGATGAAAATGATGGCAAGTAGAACCCAGAGGATTTGGAAGAGAACATACAAGAGTGGGAAGAGGAATAAAGAACCAATGACCTCCACGGGAAAGACCACTTTGAGAATTGCCATGCACAGCTGTATGTTCTGACAGCCAGTCTCCATGGCAATAGTCCAACGACTCCTGCAAAGGAAGTGTGTGAAGATCATAGTCACCGTTACCCATCAACTTCACTACGCAAAAATGGTTCTTTCATTCTGGACCACTTACAAAGACCGAAACTGGGCACAGACAGCATCCTTGTGCTAACAACGACAGAAACATTCTCGTATCGCAAGTTAACGATTACATCGGCTGGCAGTCGTCTCACCCTGTAAAGTACCAAATGATATTCCTGTTTCACCAAACTTTCTGCACAACGTTAACGTTCCAGAAAGTCAGACTCGGTACATTTCGTTTCAGTGCATATTGTGCTGCATTTCTCCATAAGCTTTCTCCATACTTAAGGTTAGGTCAGGTATGGCAGTATGCACCAGAGCAATGCATCGCCACTTTCCACAGGGGCCTCCGTCTGGCCAACCCCAAAGGAGATGCCGGCCCATCCCCATCTCCTTGAGGTGCCGATCAACCTGCTGCAACCACGAGGCACCTGGTCGGCCAGTTGTCCTCCTCCACTCACGAGACTCCCTCGCTGAGAGACTCTGGTCAGCAGGATCAGGATCAGGAAAACAAGCCACATGTCCATTCAGCTGCAGCTGATGCTCCCTGACTGTACAGGTAACAATTATCATCTGAGTCTCTCTCAGCAAATGCTCATTCGACACAAAGTCCAACCAACAATAGCCAAGGATTCTCCAAAGAGATCTGGTACCGAAGGAGTTAAGTCTTTGTCTCAGATCCTTGGTCAGAATCCAAGCCTCACATCCATAGAGCAAAACTGGAAGCTGGAAGGGCTTAAAGACTCAGACTTTTGTCCTCCTGTATACATGCCGACAGCCCCACACCCCGTGGTCGCGTGAATTCATCACTCCCCAGGCCCAACCCAGACGTCTATAGACGTCTAGCTCACAACATGTGGAGACATTATTGTCACTGCCAAATTAGGTGAATCTCTCTGTGACCTCAACATCCTCACCACAGACAGGTACAAACAAGATAGCAACATCCAAGATGTCATTGAAAGCCTGGATTTTAGTCTTGACCCAGGAGATCCCTAATCCCAGTGGTTCAGACCCCTCTTTCAGCACCTTGGGGGCCCCCAAAAGGATGTCCAGAGTCTCCGCAAAGATGACTGCATCGCCTGTGAAATCAAGGTCAAAATCTTGATATTCCCAAACGATGCACCACAACTAGATTTCGGACAAACCTCCCCAGAATCCAGTCCATACAAGCGCTGAAAAGTTTGGGGACCAGTACACACCGCTGACGAAGTCCAGTAACAACTGGAAATGTCAGAATTGAAAAAGCACCACACCTCAAAGCACTCTTCGTACCAGAGATCAGTTCAGAAATCAGATCCATCAGCTTTGGTGGCACCCCACAAAGACCAGGTATCCTTCAGAGGGCAGCCCAATTCACTGAATTGAATGCTTTGCAGAGATCAACATAGGCTGCAAATAGCTCCTGATGAAACTCTTGCCTGCATTCAGTGAGGACCCAAAGAGTAAGGAGAGTCAATCGTTGACCTCTTTGGTGTAAAGCCTGACTGCTCTGGGCGCTAGTGCTCAAGCAGATGGTGGTGAACCTGATGAAAAATTTTCCGAGTAAAGACATTGCCCGGGACTGAGAGCAGCATCATCCCTCGGTCGTTGTTACAGTCCTGGCATGATCACCCTTCCCATTCCAGAGAGGGACAACAAGGCCCCTCTTCCAGTTGGTTGGGATGATTCATGTGCTCCAAACAGAGCACAGAACTGCATCCAACAGCACGAGTAGAACATTTCCACCAGCCTTGAGATGTTCAGCATGAATGCCACAGGTCCCAGGAGCTTTACCCCCTTTCAACTGCTTCAATGCCGCCTGTGTTTCCACAAACAAAGATTTTCACAGTTGATTGGAGGGTCAGAAATAGTGATAGTAACACCCCTGGCATCCAACTCAACACCTGGTAGGTCAGTCTGGTACAACCGCTAAAAGTAACCAGCCCAGCAGGTCTTCAATTCAGACTCCCCTGTCAAGAACTCACAACCCTCTGCTCTAACTGCAGTAAACCGAGGAACAGGCATGGAGGAATACAATGCACTGATGCTCAAAAAGCAGGTCCAGGACCAGGATCAATTGACTACAAGTGATGCTCTACCCTTTCACAGATTCCTTTCACATAGGCCTCTGTTTACACTCAGCGAACGTACAGTTTTATGCCTCGGCTCTCTGAACCGCTCAGTTCTGTCATCAAACCTGGCACTGCGACACTGTTCAATGGTATCTAGTTCCCTTGGGAGACAAAGTTCCTCTTCGCCTGACGGTGGGTTCAAAAGACACCCGCCGACAACTTCAAGGATGGTAGCCTTAAAGGCACTCCACAACTCTTCAGGATGCCCTGAAACACACCCAGACTCATTTGACCCCCACTCAACCTGTTCACAAACTCCTCAGCTGCGCTTTCATTCTTGAGCATGCCAACATCCATCCTGGGCTGGGATGGTACCATTCCGAGCCGCAGCTTCAGAGTTGATGCAACAACCCTGTGATCGGTATTGAGGAACTGAGAACTCCGGTAGATCCCACAGTTCTGGAGCAGCCTTCAACAACCAACAAGGAGAACATGGTCAATCCCCTTTGCCACACCACCAGCATTTAAATAACAAGTCCAGTGATGTGGATGTGGGCATGGAAATCATGAAGCAACCACCTTCAGTTAATGATGACCACTCCACGCTTCCAATGGACTCAAGGAACTTCGTGCAATTCTGGTTCCTGGTTCCAGACCCATGGCGACCAACGTCTCATAACCACCCCATATCAGTGCCAGTCGATGCCTTGAAATCCCCCAAGAAGAGAAGAGTATCTCACCTGGGGCAGCGATCAACCAATGATTCGAGCGCGGTATAGAATGTTTCCTTCTCTGCGAGATCACTCGCCTCGGTTGGAGCATATACAGAGACCAGGGAACTGACATCCAAAGAGTGACGAATCCTCAGCCTCAAAATACACTCGTTGGAGCGGGTTTTTCTTCGTTTTATTTGTGATTTTTGTATATGTTGCAGAATGAAGTGTTTTACTGTGTTTCAAGGGCAAATCCTGCCACCAATCTCCTAAGCATTGGGACAATACCCCTGGGTGCTCACCTGGTAGTGGCTGGACAAGATAACCAGGGAACCACTGGTTGGCATGGATGACCAACAAAATATGTAATGGAGAAGAAAGTAAATACTTATGGATTTTTTTTTAAATGCCATGAACAAACCTTGGTACATCACGGGTGATGAAGGTGGTGGTCAAGTTTCATCGGAATTGCATGTGTAGTTTCTGAAAAGAAGGTAAATACCTCATTTATGGGGGAAACCCCCACTTACACCCATATAGACTCCGATTTTTCTAATGTCATGAACAAACTTTGGTACATCACGGGTGATGAAGGTGGTGGTCAAGTTTCATCGAAATTGTGTGTGTAGTTTCTGAAAAGAAGGTAAATACCTCATTTATGGGGGAAACCCCCACTTACACCCGTATAGACTCCGATTTTTCTAATGTCATGAACAAACTTTGGCACATCATGGGTGATGATGGTTGTGGTCAAGTTTCATCGAAATTGTGTAGTATTGGAGAAGAAAGCAAATACATATTTTGGGAGGCAACCCCCTTTACATCCCCTAAGACCCCAATTCTTTTTTTAATGCCATGAACAAACCTTGGTACATCATGGGTGATGAAGGTGGTGGTCAAGTTTCATCGAAATTGTGTGTGTAGTTTCTGAAAAGAAGGTAAATACCTCATTTATGGGGGAAACCCCCACTTACACCCGTATAGACTCCGATTTTTCTAATGTCATGAACAAACTTTGGCACATCACGGGTGATGATGGTTGTGGTCAAGTTTCATCGAAATTGTGTAGTATCGGAGAAGAAAGCAAATGCATATTTTGGGGGGCAATCCCCTTTAGATCCCCTTAGACCCCAATCTTTTTATGTTGTGAACAACTTTGGTACATCATGGGTGATAAAGGTTGGAGTCAAGTCGCATCGGAATTGTGTGTATCGTGTGAGAAGAAAACAAATACCTCTTCCCTCCCTTCCCCGTAAACTCCCTCTGTAGACCCCCCCACCCCCAAGACCCTGTCTTTGTTTTCTTTTTTCTTTTTAATGCCGTGAACAAACTTTGGTACATCATGGATGTTGAAGGTTGTGGTCAAGTTTCATCGGAATTGCATGTGTAGTTTCTGAGAAGAAAGCAAATACCTATTTTTGGGGGGGGGGCGACCCCCATAGGCCAAGCAGTTTTCCAACCACCAGTGTCAAAAGCAGTTCATAATGATAAATTAGTTACATATAGCCTATCGTTTTATGTCCTGTATAACTTTGTTTTCACCTTAAGAAGAAGATTGTTTGCGTCAACAATCCAAGTTGGCCGCCGAACATTAAATCTCCATTCTTTCTGCTTGTATTTTTGGAAGAATGTTGAATGACAGGTCTAAACCCAGATATTTGAGATCAAAGACTTATTTTCTTAATGTATAAAATTGATAGTGTCAATGTGTTAGCTAAAATGTAAAATAGCATCCAAAATGATGTCCAATATGGCTGCCAAATATTAAATCATCCATATATCTGCTTGATTGAACATTGAGTAAGAGTCTAAACCAATACAATTGAGGCCAAAGATTTCATTTGTTGACAACAACACATGAACAAGTTGTACTGCAAAGTCGTCATGTGGTGGTGCTTAGTGGATTCCATGTGAAAACGAGAACGGCTCTCAGTGGAGCACACACCTCCACCAGGCTGAACAGTTTACGTTTTGTATCCCACCGATCGGCTGGATCTGGACCTCAACCAAAATCAAATCGGCTTGTTCCCGCCACCTAACCAACTCATCCACCTAGTTTTGTCATAAACTCGTCCACAACTTTTTGAAATATCATGCTAGCAATAGTTTTTGGCCCCATCTCTCAATTGTAAAAAAACATATATTAAAAAAATCAAGAAAGTGCATATTTGGCAAAAGATATAAATGCCATGTTTACTTTTATGTAATATATCCATATGTATCCATCATTATATCAAACATCTCCATCAAATCCGCTCATAATCACCTCCATTCTGATGTATAAAGTTCCATCTCCTTCAGCTGTTCCTCATAACTGAGTCTAGCTCGACCCAGAATCAATCTAATCACTCTATGCTCAACTCTCTCATCGGCAACCTGTGCCCAATGTATTTAACATTCTTGTGAGATTAATTTATGAAACAAAAAAGTATGTCGGAAGGATTAAACTTGCTTCATTGGTAAGTGAAATCCAGTTGCTATGAAGTATCCCAACAGGTATCCAAGAGCGGGCATGAGGGCGGCAATGGAGATCAGTGTGGGCGAGAGCACACTCCAAATGGAACTGCCAATATGGAATCCTGATAGGATGCCGATTGCCATGGCCGCCATGATAAGGATGACCATCCCAACCTGCAAGCACATTGGACAGCATGTCTCATTGGATTACATGAGGTGTCTTTAAAAAACAAAAGATGGCTTAATTCCAATTTGTTTCCATGACCTCTTATAAAGTAGCAATAGTATATTTGAATGCATGATATCACCAGCACCTCATGACATTCCTAGTTCTTCAATCATGGGAAAGCAAAGAAACAAAAGTTTAATTCAACCTGAAAACTTTGTAAATTCTTGGAAAGCTTGATGAGAAGCCATCAATGTCAAAATTATGCCACTTGCACACCTCAGAAATAAATGGCCTCTTACGGTTATAATCACATGTTGTGTTAAGGAACCAATAATAAATGATATACAACACACATACAACATGTACAAAGTGAAAGGACAAGCTGTACTGGTGTCAGGTAAAACGTAGCTCGAAGCGAACGACAGCTCTAATTCTACCGGCAAGTGTCAACCATTATAATATAAAGAAATGACACATGCAGGTACGGAGACAGTCTTGGAACTGCTTCCTTAAATAAAACAGTGACTGCAAACACAAGAAAAACAAGCCACTCAATGTTTCCCAAGCTGCATTCAGTTCCAAAACAGGGAAAGGAACAATTCACAAGGTAAAAGAATGGTGAATGTTAAATCATGAGAACCATGATGAACGTCAAAATGCAGATATTGTGATGTAACCAAGTTTGAATGTAAAATGTATATTCATGAATATTCATGTTTTGCCTCATGCATATTTGGGGTCTGCCCATGGGGTGCGTCATCTCCGCTGGGAGCGGGCGAGGGTGGCTCTTCCCGGTCTGGGAGAAAGGTGGTCTTGTGGGGAAAAGGCACAGTTTTTACTGTCGCACTTGGAGTGTTTTAAAATAAAGCGAAAGTGATTTAAACCGCTAAGTGTTGGTAAGCCGCCTGGAGATTTCATTATTCAAAGAATCGGGACACGTAGGTCGTTCCAGGATAGAGGTCGCCCACCGACCAGAATACGATCAAACAGAGGCAATGATATGTTATAACTCACATGACTGATTCGGTGGAGGTGAAAACAATGAAGGATTAACAAATATTGAGCAACAAAGATCGTCATGTGTGATAGCACGCAAGCGGCTCATAAAGAACCTCACCGCTCATAAAACCTCGTGGAACTGCACCACAGACGAAACTCTGCACAGCGAGGTGATTTCCAACCTCAGCTCTGCCCATCTTCACACTTTTATCACAAAAAGCATTGCATGCAAAAGTTGGTTTCAAGGGGAGGTTTTGAATCATGTTAATAAAATCATTCTAAGGATCATAGAACAAGCATTTATTCGTCTTTATCTGTCTTGTATACAAGACACACACACATATATATATATATATATATATATATATATATATATATATATATATATATATATATATATATATATATATATATATATATATATATATATATATATATATATATATATCTTCTTCTTCTTTCGGCTGCTCCCATTTGGGGTCGCCGCAGCGGATCATCCGTTATGATCCACAGAGTGATTTGGCACATGTTTTACGCCGGATGCCCTTCCTGACGCAACCCTGGTCGCCTCTTACGACACACAGGGATATGGTGCACCTATTTTAACCAGGGTATACACCGGCCCAGTATACTGGTACTCATTTTGCCGACCTCGGAAGGATGACAGGCTGAGTCAACCCCTGGTGTATTAATTCAGTGGCCCAACGGGGCTTGAACTCAGGACCTTTTGGATCCCAAGCCGCTGCCCTAACCACTGCGCCAACACCAGGTAGGTATATATATATATATATATATATATATATATATATATATATATATATATATATATATATATATATATATATATATATATATATATTGTTACAGATTCAGCGGTGGCGGGATTCGGACGAGTGATGTCAATCACTGTCCGTAACCAGTTTGGGTTTTCGCACCCTACTCTCGACAGCCAAATGTAACAGATTCGGAGCCACCCTAACCACCGTCGTCTCCGGGGTTATAACGGCGGCTGGTTCGGCACAGGCCTCGGGTCACGCGTCTCGAATCGCGATACTAACGTACCCCTGAACCTTACCAGTTGGGGAAATAGACCCCGGTTACAGACTGGTTTTGTCAGAGACCGAGCGAATTCTGCCAGTCTGTAACCATTTTGGTTTTTATATCCAAATCGAGCGGATCGTTCCTCGGCACGGCACGAATTAATTCAAAGCGGCAACTTCATACGAATCAGCCAGATTTATTGGGGACACATCTAGGGGACACAACACAAGCAAAGCAATCACGACAATGTTACAATTAATCTCTAACCCGTTCTTAACTAGGATAGCTACGGGTTTCGAAGGGGACCCTAAGGCAGGCCCGTCGCCAGGGAGGTATTAAGGGGGGCATATGAACTGGATGGGGGGGGGGCACAATTATAATATTTAATATTTTTGATAACCCGGTATGCTGTTGTATTCATGCAGCATTGACGCATCTATACTGAGGTTGCCGTCGCATACTAACCAAATTGATCTCAGCTAGATTTAATATGTTCCGATGTTTTTGGCCTAAAATTATTCGAATGCAGGAGAGCCGCAGCAAACTGGCACATTCACAATGCAGATATTCAATGATGAGACAATTGGCACCAATTCAGGTGAACTTATACAAGGTGTTGTCAAGAATTGGCATTAGAAAATTAATATACCAGAGATACAACGACTAAACGGGGGAGGTTGGCACCGGAACCAGTGCACTTTCAAATAAGATACAGTCGGCTATGACCTGCGATCATCATGTTAAACTATCAACAGCAAATACGACCAGCCTGAAGATACCACAAGGTCCGCATTTAAAGAAGTCAATTAGACAGTGGTAAGGTTATGCACAAAGCACTAGATATGGGATATGCAAAGCACCAAACACAACATTTAACTTCAACATCAGAAGTACAAAGCAGCCGACCATGGCGGGTGCTGACCACAACCACAACCACAGCCTTTTTCCTTTTCTTAGCCATTTCGTATATCCATGTCTTTTTCTACTGCTGCAAGCTCGCGCTCTCCGTGACTCGTCCCTCGTGACTCGTGTCACTAATCTTGCGACTCGCGACATTTGACGGTTTTATTTATTAAATGATGCATGCACCAAAACCAGTTTTTATCTGCATAATTTCAAATGGAAGCACGATTGCAAACACATATATTTTTAATTTTTATTAGAAAATTACTTTTGTAAGATGGAGGGTTGTGAAGGTCACGCAGTGCACTTCATCTTTAATTATGTAAATTTATGTCTTTTCCTTATTCATATTATCATATTATGACTATATTACATTTATACCTAACTTACAACCAATCAGGTACCTGCTTAATGGGGCCTCCATATCGAAGACGCTGATTGGCTATTCCTTAAAACTAAATGATCCACGACATATATATATATATATATATATATATATATATATATATATATATATATATATATATATATATATATATATATATATATATATATATATATATATATATATATATATATATATATATATATATATATAACCACCCACAACATCGACATTCGACAGGAGGTCTTGCGGCTGTCTGTCGTCTTGGCTGCTGGTGTTGGTGCTTGTGTTATTATTTTTTTATCTTGTGGGCTTTAACTGTATTGTCTCGCCAATTGCTTTTGGAGATGCGCTGGCAAGCGCACACTTATCTCTTGACTGTTATTCAAAGAAGGATATTATTAAAGAACAGTTTATCTAAGAAGGCCTTATTATTCACCATGTTGGACATCTGGAATAAGGGTTTTAGTTCACACAGGTGAACTCTTAAACAGCAAGTTCACAGTGGGCGCTCGTCCTTAAACACTAAGTTGTTCACAGAGTACAACAGGGCATAAATGGGTGGCGTACAAGTGGGGGGGGGCACCAGATGCGCCATGGGGGGGAGCCTTGCACCCAAATGCCCCCCCCCTAGCGACGGGCCTGCCCTAACAAGATAAACCTTAAACAACATGCAGACAAGACATGGACAGCATGCAGACAAGACACAGAGTACTTGGTGATGTTTCATGGACGAAAGGAAAAGTGTCAAAGCACGAATGTGGCTCGTGACAAGCCGATGTCCACGGATTCGAGCGCCCAAGATCAAACACGCCGCGTGGCAAAATGGCGCTTGTCCATGTGTCGCAGCCCTCACACACGCACTCTCGCGTGTTCAGACCCCGCGAGGTCGACTGCACCAGAGCGAAAGATCAACGGTGGTATGCTCCAGCTGGCTTTTCACAAGGTCCAGCATACAAGTCCAGGCCTGGCCTGCTCACCAGACAAGGCCAAATCGAGGTGTTGGGCTCCGCAGGCGGATCGGCAAACGTGTCGAGGACCTCCTCATAAGAGTCGATCGCCGACTCGACGTGCAGGCAGCCTCTCCCACTGCCAAAAATGGCAGACTCAGCGCGCTCAGGTTCAGTTTCTCTCCCGGCAGATTCACCACTGCCTTTCCTTCGTTCGCTCGCCTTGAAGCCGACTGGCTCCTCCCTTCAGTTTCACTTCCTTCTCAAGGCCACTCCCCCTCAGCCGACTAGGCGGGGCCTCGTCCGGAGAGAGGAAGGAAGAAGAACCTCTCGGTTCACCACCAATGTCCGAACAATAACCATGCATCCTACACCTCCTGACACACATGTTGCGTCCATTTACCGAACAACCTGGCTAAACATGCATTTAATGGGGCGGGGGGGGGGGTCTGGGCTAATCCTATATTTAATAGCACACTAAGGGCCATTTCTGCAACAATATATATATATATATATATATATATATATATATATATATATATATATATATATATATATATATATATACATATATAATATAATATATATATATATATATATAAAATATATATACATATATAATATAATATATATATATAATATATATACATATATAATATAATATATATATATATATATAAAATATATATACATATATAATATAATATATATATATAATATATATACATATATAATATAATATATATATATATAATATATATATACATATATAATATAATATATATATATATATAATATATATATATATACATATATAATATAATATATATATATATATATATATAATATATATACATACAGAGATGCCAACTTTTGGAAATCAGAATTAGGGAGGATTTTCACCTGACACCAAATAATGTGCGCGAAGCGCACATCTCGAGCGCGGAGCACTCGACCCTTGCGGGCGGGGTCCAGGGCCCGCCTTAGGGCTCTGGAAGCTCTGGGGTTCTAGACGCTCTCTCGTGCCCTCTGAGCCCTATTTTGGAGCATTTAACATGTTAAGAATTCCCACTTTTTGAACAAAAAAGGGGAAAATTGTGCACTTTTTAATGTTACATGTATGTTAATATTAGTAAGTTAGGGGACAATCAAAGATTAACAAAAAGCACAAAAGAAGCAATATTTTTCTTACCTTACTGGCTGGTACTACTGCTGCTTGCTTTTTCCATGGCAGCTTTGCTGAGTGACAGCTGTGTGGCTCTTTTAGCCCTTCTGATTATGTCTTTGCTGTATTCTCTCTGGTAGCAAGGGGTGCTATGAGCTAGTTTTTCAATTAAGAGAGCTTCCAGGGTTTTGACACTCAAATTGGGACGAAATTCAGTATGATTCTTCCGTACAAGACTGAGTGCCCGCTCACATGATGCGTTCGAATGAGGAATGACCAAGATTCCCTTCATCACTTTGCTCAAATTAGGATACTTCTTGGCACCAGTGCAGGGATCTGTGAGCTGTGAAATCCGATGCCACTGCTCATCC
Source organism: Eptatretus burgeri (assembly GCF_056783735.1). Taxonomy (NCBI): domain Eukaryota; kingdom Metazoa; phylum Chordata; class Myxini; order Myxiniformes; family Myxinidae; genus Eptatretus; species Eptatretus burgeri. The sequence continues at coordinate 69,789,797 of NC_140973.1, forward strand.
ACTCTCACTGTCTCAGTAGCAATTGTAGCTATGGAGGCGTCTGCCTGGTAGTGAGCGAATTCACTCTCAAGACTGTCTATGTCACTATCACCGCCACTGAACAGACAGGGGAATTTCTTGATGAAAAACTCCACACAGTCAAACCCCACTTCTTGGTGTAGCTTAACATCCAGCACCTGAGCATGCTTGGCTAATTCATCATCTGGCGGCCAGGTTTTGAAGATGTAATTGCAGGCTTTCACATAATATGAGCGAACTGCACTGAAGAAACCTTGGATGTCTGACCCACTCAGAGTGAAGGTGGATTTCTTGAGACTCCTTTGTTCCCTTATATACAGTTTGGCATCGTTCCCAATCATGAGGTCCTCATCATTCTTCTGATGATTTCTGTCAGAGAAGGGTACATTTACCAGAGGAACCGATGACACCGATGGTTTCAAAAACCGTACGAAGATATCTTTCAGAAGACCATTCAATTCTCCGTGCAGGAGATGAATACAGGGTTCGTCTCTTTGGAGCAGAAGATTCCCCTTCTCAAAAAGCTTGTTAGCATATCGAAGGAAGAAACAATAGAGTTTTGTTTGTGGAGACAAGAACATCCTGTTGACACGTTTTTCTCTAGATTCCTGCACAGTGTTTGAGGAAGATGCGCTTTTAGTTGTAGAACTCGTAGTACACTTAGCCGCAGGGCGATCACACTTGCGTTTACTGCCAGCAGAAGAGGTCAGACTCGTAGTACCAGATCCAATTTTACGTTTGAGGAGAGAGCTTGAGGTAGGTGCAGCCAAGGAAGAAGACCTCCGATTCGAAGGTTTTGCTGAGCTTCTATCAAGTGATTTGGCAAAAGCAGAACTTAACTTGGGTCCTTCTTTGCCTGTAGATGGGACTATCACAGTCTTTCTCGACTCTGAAGGGATCTGCTTTGTAGATGAACGTGATGAAGGGCCGGTGATGCTACCTGCTCTCAGCATTGGTTTTGGTGCTGTCCCTGCTGTCTTCTTCGCAGCAGATACTGCAGTGGTAGTGGTGAATGCTGCTCCACTAGTGCTTGATCCTGCAGTGCCAGTACTGGCAGTATACAGTGCCGTCCTTCTTGCTCGTTGTTAGAGTCTTGGCTACAGTTGGTTGCATTTTTCTTCGTACTTCTTCTTTGAAGAAGAGGCGAAGTGGCTCCCACTGTTCAATCAGCCTGTCTAGGCACTGACCAAGGGACAGCCACCTTGTTGCGACATGCTTCAGAATCTTGTGTGTCGGGGCATCACAGAGTTCTTGCAGTGCTTTCACTCCTTTGACGCGTTTACTACTTTTGTCCAAGTAGTAGTAAATATCGATGAGAAAGTCATCTAATTCAATGGGTAAGGCCTGAGCCGCCTTCTTGGCCGTATTGTGCATCATATGGGAAGGGCATCCCATGATGCAGCACTCTGGATTTTGTTTGTGGATATAAGCAGCGACTCCTTTGTGCTTGCCCACCATGACAGAGGCATTATCAGCACAAAAGGAAACACAATTTCCCCACGGAATTTTCCTGTCACTGAACTCATGATCAAGCAGTTTGAAAATGTTTTCTCCAGTGGAATCTTGTTTGCACGCAGGCAAACTTAGCAAACCTTGCTTCACAATCCCAGCACTGTTGTCATAGTACGAAATCAGGACAGGATATAGCTGGGCCTCACCACTGTCATTGCTACCGTCTGTAGCTAGGCTAAATGGAGCTAGTCTAGCAATATCGGCAATAGATGAAGCAGTAACATTTGACAACTCACCAATTACACTGGTCAACAACAAATTTGTTGTCTGCATTTTTTAAGCTGATTTAGGACGAATCTGATGCGCTGAATCCAAAACTCACATTAGTTTTGTTCAATCAGGTCAAGTTTTTGAGATATGGCCACATGTCGTTTTTTACATTTTTGTTCACATGTACGCATGTGTGGAGCATTTTAGAAGAAGTTGGTGTGGGTAAAATGTCATGTCAAATAATTGTTTTGATTGGAAATAATTATTTTAATGACAAGAAGTATTCAGGTACGATAGTTCTAGGTGATTATGTCGAAAAGGGATCAGTTTGAAGTCATAAAACCTCAAAATCTTCCAAAAATTGGTGAGGCAAAGCATAAAGTTCGTGGATCAAAACTAAAGTTAATGGAGCAGATTTTGTAATAATGTGATACAAAAAAGTTGTATTTCTTGAAATAACGAACTCTGAAGAATGTACAATACCTACATGCGCCAATTTATGACATGCGCTTCTGCTCAAGCTTGGAGTGCCACAGTACGAACCCAAAGATTGGAGACTGTTCATTGACAGCAGCAAGCGATCACTGAAATGTGTTCTGCTACACAACGGCAACCAGTTTGCCTCTGTACCCATCGCTCACTCGACTACACTGAAGGAGAAGTATGAAGCGGTGAAGTACGTGCTGGAGAAAATTGGTTATGATCAGCATAAGTGGTTTATTTGTGTTGACCTGAAGATGGTGAACTTATTGTTGGGACAACAGTCTGGCTTCACCAAGTACCCTTGTTTTCTGTGCATGTGGGATAGTAGGGACCGTGCTCAGCATTACACGAAGAAGGACTGGCCTGTGCGGGAGGAATTGGTGCCATGCAAAGAAAGGAACGTCATCAACGACCCTCTGGTGGACAGAGACAGAATACTCTTCCCACCGCTGCACATCAAGCTCGGCTTAATCAAGCAGTTCACCAAGGCTCTGGACAAAGATGGTGACTGCTTCACTTACTTGTGCCAGGCTTTTCCAGGATTGACCATGGAGAAGTTGAAAGCTGGCATCTTTGATGGTTCTCAGATCCGTCAGCTCATCAGAGATCCAGAGTTCAAAAACTCAATGAACGAAGTGGAACTGGAAGCGTGGAAGACATTTGTTTTGGTAGTGAAGAACTTTCTTGGCAACAATAAGGCCAGAAACTACGCAGAACTTGTCAACAACATGCTGACTGCTTTCAGAAACCTGGGCTGCAACATGAGCATCAAGATGCACTACCTATTTTCACATATGAACCGGTTTCCTGAGAACCTGGGTTCAATGAGTGACGAGCAGGGAGAGAGATTCCATCAGGACATGAAGGAGATGGAGACCAGGTATCAGGGTCGCTGGGACGCAGTCATGATGGCTGACTACTGTTGGAATCTGAAGAGAGACCTCCCTGCCGCTGAACATTCCAGGAGTTCGAAGAAACGGAAGTTCAAGCCCTGAAGTTTGAACAGTGGTGACGCAACATGCAATTTACTTGTACTTACCTTTATCAATGCCCACCATTCAGATGACAGTAATCGATGTTTCTATCATGTAATCAATAAATGTTGTTGGCAAAACATTTTTTTTTCTTAAAAACATGTTTAGGATGATATGTGTTGACAAAAATCAGCTGGTAATGCCACAAAAATGTAATTGATTTTGTCACAAGATCTGATTTTTTCAAATCAACTTTGCACAAAAACCTGACCTGATGTTGATGGATGCCAGAGAAACGGATGCCATTTCCTGATTCAGCAGTGCCAGAATACCCTAATTCACTTGTAGAAATCTAGACAAACATTCAGAAAGTAAAAAATTGTTGACCAGTGTTCTTTTTTCTTCTTTGTTCTTGTTCTTTTTTTTTTCTTGCTTTTTTTTTTTTTTTTTTTTTTTTTTTTTTTTGTTCTTGCACATCTTGCACATCTTGCAAGTTTTTGTTCTTGCACATCCATACTTTGAAGCAACTTTTGAATCTGGAAAGATCTTTTGAAATAGAGGTCCAGCATGATCTGAGACTGATATGGGCAAGTTATGTTCCACAATAAATCCACTAAAGAGAAGTTCCGCTCGGGTAACATCCTCTTCCTCGCTTGTCCCTTGTTTGGTGAAATAATTCAGAAGTGTACCGGTACTCGTGCTCGAAGATCTCTCCTTTGCAATGTCTGTGTGCCGTTTGCTTCCAACGTGCTTCCGAATATCATCGCGACCTCCGTGCTCAACTGAAATATCAACGCTGCATACTGTACAATACGCATGATGAATTCCTCTTTCAGACTTTCGAATACACGGGTATTGGAAACTGTATTCGGTCTTGCACTTCTGAGACCATTTCTTGGTCTTCGTAAGCTTCTTTTCTGCCATTTCGTAATCAACATCGAGGGCTTGAAGCATCGGTAACTTCGAAGTCGATGTTCCACAGCTGCAGCGCGACTCGTAGAACTCTAGCGGCTGTTAAACACCGCACGGTGGTCGCGACCGCCGGGCTGGTACGGGCCCAGCTGCATGCAGTGAGCGTATCGCATGCATATACACTGTGCATACATACCGCATGCACTGTATTGCACACATACCGCATGCACTAAATCTCAGTGCATGATCGCATAAGCGAGATCCAGACCCAATGTTTCGCTGCTCCTCATTTGAATTTGCAATTTTTTACGTACAATTTGGTAGCAGCGAACGTTATGGAGTTACCACATGCTATACGTAGCAGACGATGCTTTTCATTCAATTCTCATACTAGTACATTCTGATTAGTGAACAGTGCAAAAATATCAAAATTTCGGGAGGATAAGGATAGTGATCGTAAGGGCGGGAGTTTGGGTGAATTTTCGGAAGCCTCCCGATGAAATCGGGAGGGTTGGCATTGCTGTACATATATAATATAATATAATATATATATATATATATAATATATATATATATAATATATATACATATATAATATAATATATATATAATATATATACATATATAATATATATATAATATATATATACATATATAATATATATATAATATATATACATATATAATATAATATATATATAATATATATACATATATAATATATAATATATATACATATACATATATAATATATATATATATATATACATATATACATATATAAAATATATATATATATATATATATATATATATATATATATATATATATATATAATATATATATATATATATATATATATATATATATATATATATATATATATATATATATATATATATATATATATATATGAGGGGGTTGACTCAGCCTGTCATCCTTCTGAGGTGGGCGAAGTGAGTACCAGTGTACTGGGCCGGTGTATACCCCAGTTAAAATAGGTGTACCATATCCCTGTGTCGTTAGAGGCGACCAGGGATGCGTCAGGAAGGGCATCCGGCGTAAAACATGTGCCAAATCACTATGCGAATCATATGGATGATCCGTTGTGGCGACCCCTAACGGGAGCAGCCGAAAGAAGAAGAGAAGATATATATATATATATATATATATGTATATATATATATATATATATATATATATATATATATATGTATATATATATATATATATGTATATATATATATGTATATATATATATATATATATATATATATATATATATATATATATGGATATTGTAATTGGCTCTGTCCATCTGTCTGTCTGTCTGTCTGTCTCCTCCAAAACAGTTATACAGAATTTCACCAAACTTGGTCGTTATGATCACATGGCCTGAAGGTGCAAGAGGTGCACCCCCTGGGGTAGGGTCAAAAGGTCAAATACGAAACAAGGACAAATGTGTCCAAGAGCCGCGTCATAAAGGTTTTGACTTCACCAGAAGAAGAAGAAGAAGTAGAAGAAGAAGAACGCGGAGCTCTCTTTGAGCCAGTGTTCGCAACGCGACGCGGCTGAAAATGCAATTACCGGCACATTTTTAAACATTTTTTCATAAAACTTTGTATACGCAATCAACATTGGGGGACATATGTAATGATTTTTGGGGATTTGACTTCTGGTCAATGCCCCAGGGGGTGGGGACTTGGAGGCACAGGGGTCAAAACTGGAAGACATTTTTAATTCAAAATTTCGATATTGGGTCATTCATGGTCGAACTTTATGCCACCTTTCAACTTTGTTCTTGGTGGGAAGCATGGTGATTTGCGATGGTGTATGCACAACAGTTGCTCACCTTGAGCACGATGCGTGAGTATTTGTGGTATCGAAAGTTAATGTATATTCCCACGCCACATGGAATGAGCGTGACCGCCAAGGACAGGAAGATCCCGGCGTAGGGAATGACTGGCCCCTCGTTGGATAGTCCACGGGTGTACACATAAAGTAGCAAAGGCATCATTCCGAGGGCCAGCACCGTGGATGATGCCGTCATGACGATACTGTCCACAGTGAGGCAGGGAGAGAAGAGTTCACTGAGACCAAATATCCATTGTGAAATGCTTTTATTATTCTTTGGAAAAAGCATTAATTTTAAAGAGGAAGCAAAATATTCCACACTGAAAAAAAATATTTTAAAGACAAAGATTTTACATTTTAAGGGTCGTCTATTTATTAATTTATTGCATAAGCATTAGAGAAGGATCCAAGTTCATAAAGTTCAATTGAGAAAAGGAAGATAAGTTTAGAGGGGGAGGGGAAGAGCAGGAAGTGAGGAGGGGGCTTGAGGATGGGAAAGAGGTGAAAAATTCAATCACATTAACTTCAGAAAATAGATAAAAATCATTGACTATATGGGTAATCTGCAGCTGGTGGAGACCCAGCAATTTCTGTTAGAAATTCTCAAAAAAGGATCAATCCAGTACAACACTATAAAGTCTTCTTCTTCTTCTTGCGGCTGCTCCCATTCAGGGTCGCCACAGCGGATCATGCGTATGATCCGCATAGTGATTTGGCACATGTTTTACGCCGGATGCCCTTCCTGACGCAACCCTGGTCGCCTCTTACGACACAGGGATATGGTACACCTATTTTAACCGGGGTATACACCGGCCCAGTATACTGGTACTCACTTCGCCGACCTCGGAAGGATGACAGGCTGAGTCAACCCCCTGGTGCATTAATTCAGTGGCTCAACGGGGCTTGAACTCAGGACCTTTTGGATCCCAAGCCGCTGCCCTAACCACTGCGCCAACACCAGGCTTTCAGTACAACACTATAAAGTATGGTATTTTAAAGAAAATATAAAAGTTTGAACAAAACAGAAGACAAACATATTAAAATGACATGTTCAGACTTGTTAGGAATATTTTGAAGATATTCACAAAAATTCACAAAGAAGCTCGAGGAGATGACATCTGCCCTTTCTGCTTGCTTGACATGGAAGCAATTGTAGTCTTTCTACAATCACAGACTTCACATATGTGGTCGTAGTGGATTCCAAGGCTGCATCGGTGACCAAGTGTTGGATATATAGTCGATGCACTTCTGTAATCCACTCGTGTCAAAGATTCTGTAGCATCTAAAGCTCTCAACATTATTGGAATTTCCCGTGATGAGGCCAAAACACAAGGCCTGTTGCTATCACATTGCAGATAGGTCGGTGGTCTCCATTTCTAGAAGATGCTTGCAATAGAGTACTAGAAGTACTGGAAACTATTCAACCTTGCCAGACTGCATGCCAACACCAAAGTGTGAGAAGAATGTGGAAGAAAAATTGCTTGCTGACGATTCAGCTCTCATTTCCCATTCACTAAGGGACCAAGAAACCACCACTTGTTTTACAACTGCCGCAAAACAATTTGAACTACAAATTAACACCAGAAAAACTGAACTTCTCTTTCAGACAACCAATCAACATAACATTGATATTGTTGCGGGCCGGCGGAGTCGGGTGATAAGACCACTAGGTGGGGGAAGCGACGTCGATTCCCACCAGACTCCCCGGAATTGTGGGCCGTTGCTCATGGATAATTCTGTGACGCGGCGGGTCGCTTAACCGACCGTGGACGCCAATAACTCAACCGCGTGACCTTCAGTCCTCCCGTCTATGGAATCGGGTTACCAAATTAACCACGTGGTTTAATTACCGGGGAACCACGCCCTCGGTACGCCTTGTCCGAACCAGATCACTCTACCGGATCGGATCACCTTTCCAGACCGGATGCAGCTGAGCGACATTGCCAAGCTGTTACCGGCTCGAAGGAACGGATCGTTGGGAATAAAGACCCGGCTAAATTTAGATTCGAACCATGCTGGACCAATGAAAGAAAAGACAAAGGTGAGCTTGGAACATTTCTAAGGATAATTATTTATTTACGGTAAGCGAGGAAAAGCATGTGGTACAACAAAGATTTATTGGGTATGTAACGCAGAGAAAGAGGAGAGAGGTGTGGGGTGCGACACGAATACAAGCAACTTACTAAAGCAGACAGTGAAGACTTGATGCAAGATTAATAAGAGTAATAATAAGGATCTTCTACAGGCTTACTTAACAGATAGGTGCCAGCACACTCAGACACACACACAGAAAAAGAAACCCCAATGAAAAAGGACTTTTGCAGCCAGGGAGGGAAGGGAGTTGAGGTTATAGCTTTCGGTACCTGGGCGTTTCCGGGGAGGGGATTCTCCGTAGTGCGGTACCCGACAATAGTTGTGTTGTCTCTGGTCCAATCCGCACATGTGGAAATTGTGTTCTGAAGGAGGAGCTTGAGTGGAGAAGGGTGGAGTCCAGAGGGTGAGGGTGGAGCAGTAGGCGGGACCAGGCAGGAGGAGGTTAGTCGAGGCGAGACGTGGGCAGAGTTGAGGAACAGGAGGCGATCCATCAAGATCGTGTTGGCGGAGACGAGGAATAGGAGGTGATTCGTCGAGATCGTGTGGGCGGAGATGAGGAACAGGAGGCGATTTGTCGAGATCGTGTGGGCAGAGATGAGGAACAGGAGGCGGGCCGTCGAGGCGAGACATGGGGGGAGTCGAGAAGCAGGAACACTCCGCGTGAAAAACACCCACACCGAACACAACACACTTCTCAATACCCCACACGGAGGATTTCTCCATCCTTTATAGAGCCCAAGGCTCGGGGAAGGGGCCATGCCGAATCCAACGTCATCGCCCGAGTCGGGCGTTCTGACTGGCTCTGACCTCTCACGTGGTCCGCCAGCTTGGGCCGGGTTTCGGGCAGACGCCGGTACAACCCGCCCACCTGGGTGCTAAAGCGTACGTGACTCGCCACACATGTCTGGTTTCGGGTAGACGTTGATGCACAGTTATGGTAGACGAGATGAGGGGGCAAGCAGGCAGATTTACCTCAGAAAAGAAAAGGAGTGGGGATAAAATAAAAGGGGAAGATGATTCAATAATCCTAACTATTAGACCATCGCAACGCACTCCCTTGTCTTCCCACTAAACAAAAGGAAGGGGTCTATCTCCATGTATATTAATGGCATAACTGTCTCGGGACACCTATTTGTTATATGCATGCGGTTCCGAGAACCGCAACAATATCAATGTCCAACCTGATGTTTTAGTCACTGGAGAAGCCCTCAGATGTGTTAACACCAACACATGTCTTTGGAGTAGAGTATCACATTACAACTCACCTGATGCAGAAGTTGCACACTGCATGCAGGCAGCTACAAAAGCAATGGGAAAGCTGTCCAAATGTCTCTAGTCCCAGAATGGTATCAGAACTACAACTACGATCAATGTCTGTCATGCTGACTGCACTTCTGTACTCAGTAGAAGTTTTGACTCTCTACAAGAGCCACATAAGTAAACTTACAAGCATGCAATTGAGACACCTGCAGCAGCTTCTGGAAATCAAATGGCAAGACCAAGTCCCCGACACCACAGTCCTAAGGAGAACTGGGATGCCCAGTATCGAGGCGTTCATTACATCCACTCAACTTACATGGACAGTTCATGTCATTCGTCTGCCAAAGCATTTGCTCCCTCAGATTTGATTTTATGGTGATCTCAAGAAGGGCAAACATGAATGTGGGGATCCAAAGTTAAGCTACAAAGACGATGTGAAAAAGCATCTGAAGAAAGCAAACATGGACACATGGAACTGGGAAGAACTTGTCAGAGAAAGAAAACAGTGGAGAACTATTGTCTTTGATTCAGTTAAGACGGTTGAATGACAGGATGAATACCAGCACCAATATCTCCAGTGGCACAATGCCAGCAACGACAACTGACCAACCAACTTATTTTGCCTTCATTACAGCAGAGGCTTTGTATCCAATGTGGGTCTCACTTTAAAACAGCCCAATTAATCTGACGTCACCCACCCTTCTTACACTTGCAGGCGACCGTTTCCTCTTTTTCGTAAACATGGTGGTCTCTGTCTCTGTCTCCCCCACAAGTAGTCTGTGGGCAGTGCCAGTGCTAAACCGAAGAGCAGAGGAAGGGGAGGGGGGGGCACCAACATCAGTGCTGAAGGCCAAGACAAAATGAGGCAAACAATGGGTGCGATGAAGAATGGGGGGCAGGAGAGGATGCAGCAGGTGGACAATATGGATACAGCAGGGAAGCCTCCAGGAGGGAAAACTGGAAATTTGGAAGGAGTAGGGATTTGGGGGTTAGCGAGGGTAGAAAACATCATGCTTTTGAATTGGGGACAATCTGATATGGTGATGAACGGCTGTCTTGAAGACTTGGAGAGAGGCATGAGGTTGAAGAGGATGTGTAAGTTGGTTCCACAGGTGGGAGGCGGGGGGTGGGGGGGGAACAAATGAGTGGAGGTGAGCAGTGATCCTGGATTAAGGTAGTTTCATCAGAAGAGGATAAATGGTGGACCATGCGAGTGCTGCAAAAACCTGGGGCGGGGAAGGGGGTGTAACAAAGCATGGAAAGAGCAGAGGGTGAAACACCAGAAAGGAGGTGGTAGAAGACAGGGATCACCAACCTGTCTGCAATGGCAAAGTGAAAGGCCCATAGACTCAGCTTCATTGTGAGAGATTCCAATAATGTGAAAGGCCTTGGTTTCCACAGCAAGCTGAGCAAGGTGTGAGGCAGGGAGCCTGCCCAGAGGAATGAAGGCCTTGTAAGTGGATAGGAGTTCAGGTGTGCCAAGGAAGGACTTTGTACAGTTCGCAGCCAGTTTTGGAGGCCAACTTTAATGAAGTTTGCCCAAGTAAGATCATGGCTGATAGTGCGACCAAGGAGTTTAAATGACTGAACTTTCTCAAGAGGATTGTTAAGAAAGTAGAGAGGAGAGTTTGCCAGACGGTCCTTTTGGAGAGAGATAGTGAGAGTGTTAGATTTGTCAGGATTGAAATACATATTCCAAGTGTTGGATTGTACTCTCCTCCTCTTCTTACATTCCCTTGTTTAGTGTGTTCAACTGTTTCCAACCCAGTGTCAATTCACATGCTCTTCCATGAGACTCGATCTTGAAAAAGACAATTTTTATTTGGGAGCAGAGAATGTTCGTCCAACTGAATCCTCTCTCTCACATTCAGAAGTGGAAAGTTGGCACAAAAATACTTATTGGAGAACAAATCTCACAAGTGATGACTTGATTCTCGAAGTTCTTCAACAAAGCCGAGAATGAAAATCCAAAATGTTGACAAATTGAGGGAATCTTCGGGAAGTCTTTCTCTTAATGCAGAACTCTGTGTCTCTGAGGGAGATGAAGGTTCTAAGTCCTTTGCTTGAGATAACAAAGGATTTGTTGTCTCCGATAGTTTATCTCACATCAGAGGGGCCGTTAACATAGACCGCCCTGGGCGGGAGGTGTGGATAAAGGCCTCAGCGAATGCCGAAACGATGTTGAATTATACTGTACTGCATTCAGAATTACTACTTACAATCCCCCAAGGACTGCCTAATAAATAACCAAAACTGGTGGCGCTCGCACGCCAAGGAAAAACACGAGAAGACATTTCTTATAATTAAAAGGGGGTTACTTACAATGAAATATGACATTTGGGGGAGAAAGAAGAACAGGGCAATCAATAACAGACACAAATATGAATGAGGAAAAAAAACCCCCAAAAACACAATCTTGTATACAAAGGGAATATAAATAACCTGCTATGGTGCCAGAATACCAGATTCATAAAACAAAGGGGAACACAGGCAAAGACTTCAGGTAGGGACCCATCTGGTCCCTGGGTCTGCCACAACACATGCAGGCGTGTGGCATAAGGCAAAATGCTGCTCAGAGCATGAAAGGCGAGGCCAGGAGACGAGAGGATGGCGACGAAGCAAGGTCTGTGCGACTCTCCAAAACGGTCCTTTGTCAGGGGAGAGGGAGAGACAGACAGAGACAGAGACAGAGACAGAGACAGAGACAGAGAGAGAGACAGAGACAGACAGAGACAGAGACAGAGATAGAGACAGAGACAAAGACTATCTCTTGATGTTCAAAGGTCAACTCTGCTCGCATGCAGTCATGGGCTTCATGGGCAGCAGGTCCCGTTTCTGGCCACAAGCAGTCTGTGGGCAGTGCTTTCTTCTAGGCTGTCCCACCTTGTTGGACAGCACCGAGTAAAAGTGTTCAGCCTCTCTCCAGGGCTCCACTGCTCACCTCACAGACATGGCTTGCAGTCTGCCAGCCAGCTCGTAACAATTCCTTTAAAGTGCTGGATGCCACAGGTAAATGACAAGCTTGGTTTCTTACCCAAACAAAGATATATTAATAACAGCCAACATTGTTATAATAGCAGAAAACACGAGTGGAGGCTTTGATAAATTGCTGATCATCATAACATAGATATATTTTACTGTAACTCCAGAATGTGTGCAAGACTTTTGCATAGCAGTGTGTGCATGTACACTTAAAAAAAGGAATAATGAAATACTAAGCAATGGCTTCCACAGGTGTGGCCCATGTGTTAATTAAGCAAATAACATCCCAGCATGGTTAGAGTCATGTATAAATATACCCATCAGAGATGGGGAATCCCCCGCCATTGAAATAAATGTTGACGCCCAGCCAGCCGGACGACCCGGGTGACAACAATGTCCCCCTTCCGCCATGCGGCGGGGGATAAAAATGCTGCACAGGCCTGGTTGCCTATAATTATGGTAAGCATGGCTGCGAGGACATCCCCCCACCCCCCATCCACAGAGCACGTATGGTTGCCCAATGGTTTGATGAGCGTGACACTGATGTTCTCCATATGTCATTTCTTTCTCAGTCACCAGATCTGAACCCAATCGATAATTTATGGGATATTCTGGAACGACGCCCGAGACAGCGTTTTCCACCTCCATCAAGCAGGTTTGAGTTGACTTTCTCGTGGAAAAATGGTGCCGCATCCGTCCTGCAGAATTCCAGCCGCTAGTGGACTCCGTGCCACAGCGTAATACAGGTCGTACCGGCAACGCATGATGGCCCAATGCTCTATTAAGTTACTTTACATTGGAGTTTCCATTTATTTGTTCACTACTTGTCTATATAGCTACATTGAATCTTAAAACGTTGAATCTTTGACAGAATTGGATTACTCGACTTGTGACGTAGTGTTCATTGTTGTGTTCAGCATTAAATAATTTCTCAAAAGGGTTGATCACGGGGAGTCCCAAGAGGATGGTGTGCAGTGAATTGGGTGGGCACTGAATAAACACACACCTAAAATTATCGCAGAAAACCCTCTGCTTCTGTTACACAATGAAGCACAGCACATTCTAACAACAATGTCACAAAAGTTAAGTTTAACCCAAACAGCTTATTGCATTCTGAACTGAAATCTACTGTATTTTTAAAATGATGGCACCAAATATCTTTCATACTTTTCCTTTTGATACGATTACACATTGAAATATTCCCGAAATTCGAATCCAGCTGTTTTTGAGGATAAAAATCGAGATGACCTGGTAAGTGTTGCAATTTGAATCCTTGGCTCATGATATATGGAACCCAGAGTTCAAACCTCATGCACCATGTGCTTGCCCATTATCTACTGCCAATATTGTAAATTATGGGGAAGTGCACTGATATCTTCCAATATCTTTTCCAGCATGTGATGTTCATACAAACTCCTCCATGAGCCTTCGATCACTGTAGAAAAATAATATTAATGAATATTTGTGGCCCGACATTAAAGGGAAATTAAACCATTGGATAAAAAAAGTTACTTTTGTGCATTTTAACTATTTTGCTGAAGTTTTACATTTTAACCCTTACAAAAGAATGCATTTATTAACCAACCCTTTATCTTTCGAGTTTTTAGGCCATGGACTTTGTGCATGTGTGTTGGTGTGTTTATAATGCCTTCAGAACATATTCACACTCCTTGACTTTTCCACATTTTGATGTGTTACAGCTTGAATTTAAAATGGATAAAATATTAATTTTTTGTCACCGATCTACACAAAATACACCATAATGACAAAGTGAAAACATGTTTTTAAAAATATTTACAAATTTACTGTACATTTAAAATATATATATATATATATATATATATATATATATATATATATATATATATATATATATATATATATATATATATATACATATATATATACATATATATATACCTACATATATATATATATATATATATATATACATATATATACATACATATATATATATATATATATATATATATATATATATATATATATATATATATATATATGTTGTTGTTCGTCTTTCGGCTGCTCCCGTTCGGGGTCGCCACAGCAGAACATCCGTTATGATTCGCATACTGATTTGGCACAGGTTTTTTACGCCGGATGCCCTTCCTGACGCAACCCTGGTCGCCTCTTACGACACAGGGATACGGATTGGGTTTCGCCATGATTCCAGGCTGCCCTACACCCTCTCATAGCGTGGCCCAGTGCTGAG